>NC_137969.1:31669972-32124972 GCF_963924665.1 Micromys minutus | reverse complement strand
ATATCAAATGCTTTTGTTTTACCTTTTCGTTGTATTTTCTTTTTTCTAAACAATATTCATATATATTTGCTTATTCAGTAGGTGATCATAGATAAAAATTATATAGCTGTATCAGAGATTTATTCAAGTTTTGCCTATAAATAAAATAACCAATGATGGCAATGACTAAGTCTGTGGAGAGCAAAGTAAGAAAGGAGAGGGCTTGGGCTGTAGATTAGCTGTGGGGCATTTACTTAACCTACATGAGACCCTTGAGTGTTTGGACTACAAGAAAATGAGGAGAGCAGAAGGGAGGAGGGAGAGAAGGATTGTGGGAGGAAAGAAGGAAGAGAGAAATGAGAAAGAAAAAACAGTTGAGCCAAAAGGGCATGAAAGAGGCAAGAAGAAAAACTGAGAACTGCACTGCACATGCTCATTAGTCTACACTGTGATATAGGCCTGAAGTGAATGTGTCTGGGAACACTGTGTTGTCTCTAAACCCACCAACTTGCTTAGCCATTCACATTGGTGTTAAAGGTCATATCAGCTCTTGCTATTTGAAATGGAGTTAATTTGGGCTGTGTTCCCTATAACACAGATCTCCGTATTTAGAAAGATGCTCAGTGGTTTTCAACTTCTGCTTCTCAACACATCCCTCATCTCTGGATCTATGAGAGAAATCTTCAAGATAGACAAAAAGTTCCCTAGGCTCTGTGCTCCTGTTGTGATTCCTTGTTGACTGTCTCTAGTTGCCTTGGTGTTCCTTGATGACAATCATCAGGAACAGATCTGGAGTCTAAGGCTGTCACTGCAAGTGGGGTCCTTACAATTTCCCACAGCAGAAGTTTCAACAACCTCAGTTTACTGGAAGGGCTGGTGAGAGGTCCGAGCTGCCTTCTGTGCAGAGCTGAGGTCAGGAAACACAGGCTGGGAAGGGCTGTGGATGCCTGGTGAGAACAGGTTGGCTTCTGCTGCCTGGGTCTCTGTGCTTGGGCCCAGAGCATCTCTATCCAGGGCCTGGAATTGCATGAATGAATATATTTATGGTGTTTTTAATTAACAGAAGAGTTTAAAATAGTGTGATGTTTTGATGTGTCTGTGCTTCGTGTAATAACACCATTGCTTTTATCAGGTATGAACATAGAGGAAAATATCTCTGCTTTCTTTTTTTAACCAGTTGCAGCCACTAATAGATTTTAAATAAATAGATCAGACAATTTCCCTGAAAAGTACCATTTTCCAAAATCCATTAGAAGACACAGTAAACCTCCACGATGCTTGCCCACTATGTGGTTACTTGAGATAGTTACAAAAGACAATGAGTCTTGCATTTATGAAGCAATCTGTGAATATTCAGAGAACATAGATATGTTATATTTTGAGCTTTCCAGAGAGAGTGGAAAACAAGAAATTTAAGTAATTTTTAAACTGAAGCAACCTTAACACAAGTTCCAAATTTAGGTACATGAAAAGACAAACTATAGATCAAAATTGTTCACAGGAATGAGGATAAATATCCTAATAGAAATGTAGAAACACCAGCCAAGAGTGTGTTAAAAAGAATAAAATGCAAGTTGGGTTCTTCCCAGGAATGTAAGGCTGATTCCAGAGAAGAGAGTCTCTTTCTGTGATTCACTACTCTAAAAATTACAGTGGAAATATACTTGACTTTTGTACTTTGTGCCAAAAAGTTGCCTTTTCTAATACTTACAGAAATCAGCATAAGATGCCATCATGGGTCATAAGATGTCAGCATGTGGAGCATCCTATTTCAGAGGAGAAACAGGGCCACTGGTGAATGTTTCATAGGACACCCATGATGGCTACAGCGGCTTCAGTGTCTTCCTCCACCAAAAATGAAAGCAAAGCTCCAGAAAGCAGCCTTCCATCCACCCAGAATAGCAAAAAGTCATACAGTTTATCCCACACACATAACTAATCTTGGTAATAATCCAGAAGCTGGAATTCTGGTGCCATGTGGCACTACTTCATAAGCCAAACAGGTAAGAAATTCCGGAAAGGAAAGTATGGCTCCAATATGGAACTAAGAAATACTAACCTCATTCCAATGATCTGGAAACTAAAGAGGAATGTAGGAAAACTCAATAAATAAGAAAACAGACCTTTCAAACATCCCTGAAAGTTTGCGTGCCAACACATGGAAACACTATCCCAATGCAGTATCGGAAGTAAATGTCAGCAAAGGGGCATTTTTCTTTCTGGGAACACTATAAGGAGGAATACTTTAAGCATAAAAAATAAGTGCCCTCCCAAATCTACTTATGTATGGAAAGTAAAGAAATCATGAGAAAACTTTGAAGGGTTAGACAAAGATCCACCCAATAGCATGAAAGAAAATAATGCTGGATGTAACAACCTCAGAAACAAAACTTATGAAAGCATATGTACAAACTCAAGAGTATTCCTTGTGTTGACAAGTTCAGGTGCCCTTTGCGACTGCATCTATCTCCAGACTTTGCTGCTGGCCATGTCTACAATGCACACTACAGGCTTCATGCACCACAACTGGACTACATCCACTTGTGAGCACCACCTTGAGAAAGGTCACATCAGAACTCAGCCACACAATGTAACATGATTACAGTGTTTTTGATTGTAAGTAGTTACAGGGAGTGATGGTATTTATTATAGTGTGCTTTTTAAAAATACATTTTAATCAAAATAGAATTCTTATCTCAGCAGACTTTAGTCTTGTATAGTTATCTAGGTGTTGGACCCCATGAGATTTTTCTCTTCTGCATTAGCATGTCTTTTGACATTCTCATTGTTCTGATCTTGTTTATGCAGCCATTTCTATGTGAGACTATTTCACATCAGACTTCCTAGTATTCTGGTTCTTAAAATCTTTCTGTCTATTCTTCCTAAATATTCTCTAAGTCATAGATGCAGGATCTGTAATATGGATGTACCCATTGGGTTTGGGATCACCATGATACCTGGAGTATTTCATAATGTAGCTACCATAGCTGTCAGTCTTCAGCTGACATTAACTCTGTACTACTATTCCACAGAGGAATACACAATGCTATGTGTAATGGTCTTTACACATATATCCTCAGACAGTTCCACTTACTTAATCTTCTATCTCTGCTTCTTATCATGACTTATCCCTATGCTTGTCAGCCACTGGCTCCTTCTCCTTTTAAGAACTTAAAAATATTTTGGAGTGGGGACTAGGGAGCCTTTTCTGCTCTTCCAGAGGACCATGCTACATTCCACAGATCCAAAGAAGCTAAACAATTAGGAAGGCACAAGCAAAGATGCTTGAAATTCACTTAGAAGGGGACATAAAATAGTTGCAAAGGCAGATGGTAGGAGGTAACTGTGTGGGAGAAGGGTTGGGAAGAGGGATGGGTGTTTCAGGACCAGGTATGGTAAGGACAGAATGGATGGATGTCACGTGCCCCACGTCCCGCCGGCAGGAACAACGTGCGACAACAGGATTCTTCTGTGAACAACCTTTATTGTACAACACTCTGAGCAGGGGGGCCACGTGGAAGGAAAATGCACTGCTTATATATGCCCAGGAGACTCATGTTGCTACCTGATTGGTGCACCCTCTAGTAACTCATTAGCATGCCCCGAGAGTGGGCTGTGACATCTGTGGCACATGCGCACTATGTCTCTTGGGCTGGGCAACAACTCTGTTTGCTGAGTCATCAGCGGGAAGCAGGCGCCATGTTTGGGTGCGGCACAAACAGCTCTCAAGAGATGGAGTCATGAGAATGAATGGAAATCTACAACTGACTGGCCGGGGGATGGTTAGGGGGCATCTTCAAGACTAAGCAGAGACCTAGAGTAGAAGAGGCATCCAAAACCCAGTGAGGATTTCCTAAGCTGTGACTTTCAGCATTGGTGATATGGAACTTTAAGAGGCCACCTCCTGCAGGAACACTAATAAAGCAATAAGGATACCAACCTACTCACAATACTCTTGATCCAAAATATAGCCTCTCTATAAGAAATGCAGTGACAGGGGATAGAGCAGTCTGAGGAAATGGCCAAGGAATAACCAGCACAATGAGACCCACCCCATGGGGAAACATCATCCCCATACATTATTAATTATACTCTGTTATGCTTGCAGTCTAGCATGGCTCTCCTGTGAGAGGCTCTACCCAGCAACTGACTCAGACAGATGCAGACACCCACAGCCAAACAGTGGATGGAGCTTGGGAACTCTTATGGGAGAATAGGAGAAAAGATTGCAGCTCTTAAGGGAATAGAAACCACAGGAAGACCAACAGCTTCAAATAACCTGGAATCTTGGAGTTCTCAGAGACTGAACCACCAACCAAAGAACATACATGGGCTGGACTTTGGCCTCCCTACACATATGTAGAAGATTGCAGCTTGCTCTTCATGTGGGTGTTGAACAACTGGAGCAGAGGCTATCCCAAATGTTGTTGCCTGCATATGGGATATGTTTTTATCCAGGCTGCCCTATCTGGCCTCAGAGAGAGAGGATATGCCTAGCCTCACAGAGACTTGATGTGCCAGGGTGGCAGAATACCCAGGGGTCTGTCACCTACCCAGAGGAGAAGGGAGGTATAACAGAAAAAAATGTGGGGAGGATTGATCAGGAGGGGACAGTAAGTGGAATGTAAAGTGAAAAAATAAAAAATAAAATAAAGTAAAAAAAAATGAAAATGAAGTATAAAATCCAATGTAAATTTGGCTCTCCTGTGAGAAGCTCTACCCAGCAACTGTTACAAGTGATCATTTGAACTATACAGAAGATCTTTGACTGTGGTAAATTTGAATATCCAATTTCAGTGGAGGTGTATTTTTAATATAAATTTTTTTCTGGTATAACAGTCATAAAAATTGAGGGGGGTCTTATTATTATTTAGGAGAACATATGAAAGCTGCTGGTGTGGTCTTGAGAATTTAGTCCCTGGTATTACCCAGGAGGCATCTCATTTTCTTTCGAATGGCCAAGCAGGTAAGCACTTCACTTCCCAGAAACCACTTGTATTTTCCTCTCATTCAGCAGCCTGGGACTTTTTAGAATAAATGACAGCTTAAGTCCAATCCCAGTGTTGACTCTCTTCCCTGTCGTCAGTTTTCTTCTACTTCTGAAGGAAAGGCTCCCAGCCTGTTTATCTCTAACAGATACACACAGCTACTGCCACAGATACCCAGTGTGGGACATCCCGCTATTGTGCATTACAGGAAGGAAGGCTGGCACTTAATATCTGCCTTATTTATTCTCAGATAAAGGCAAATACTTTCAAGGTTCAGCTGGTAACAGGGAGAAGGTTAGGAACTCAATATCACTGGCATGGGACACCTCTATCATGAGAGGATGGAGATAAGATGGAAGCTTCCCCCTTGACAGAGCAGCGTTTCATCTGCTCTACACATTCATTTCCATCCTGCTCACCCATGTACACAGACCTCGGTGCAGTTTACACCTCCTGTTCTCTTTCTGGATGATCTCAGACACTACCCAATGCATCTGGAAGCTCTAATCCTTTAGAAAAGATCTCAATATTCTTCAAAGATTCCCCATGTATTTTGGGGACACACTTAAGTACTCAGAGCATGTTTGCTAAGTAGTATTTCTAAAATTAGTATGGAGTTCAAAACACATATACATTCCTGCTCAGAACTCAGTACCAAAGCAAAGTAATTGACCTGTTAATCATCTTGACTCACACATTCCATACTGTATGCATGCATTACAATATTATATTATAAATGTTACAAATATATAAATATAATCAACCAAGTAAACCACAACAGTAAAAAAAAAAAAAAAACAGTATGTGTTTTACTTAATTGTCCATGAAAAATCTAAGCTCCCTTATTCCTCACACATGTAAAAACATTATTACATATTAAACTGTCTAATCTATCAGCCCCATCACTTATTCTTTCATATTACTAGTAGCAAATTCATGTACAACTCAAATAGAACAGCACAGATGTATTATCTGAAGATGGTAGAGCCTTAAGAATTCAGGTACAGTTTAACCAAATTCTTTGTATGTGGTGAACAATTCATCTCAGTCTATTTTTTCTTTATAGCACAGGAAATCCTTCCTTCTAGAAAGTTGTTTGTGTCCTGGCATAGGCTCAGTCCAGAGCCTACATAGATCAGAAGCTGGTGTTATGAAAGGTCTTTGCAGAGGAAGGTCTACTGCCTAGGCGTCATTCTTAGATTAACTTCCCATGTTTCTTGACTATGCTGTGGGATGCAGGCTACTTTAGGACAGCAGTTGCTTTATCAAATTATCAACTGAGAAGACCAAAGAGAGTCTTGAGCAGGACAGAGCCATCATATGTGTGCTATGGCTTTGCTGTGTAACTTAGTTGGATATATAAATCATTAGGAAGCAAGCTCTAAGAAATGGATGGTAATCAAAAGACAGGGATCTACGGAAAGAGTTATAAAAGACTACCCGAAACACCCATTCCAGATTGTCATTGTGACCTGAACCTCCCCTAGAAGCCTCTTATAATTTTTAATATGTTGATTCTCTACTGACTCCAATAACCTCCTTAACTCCCTATATCTACTTAAAATAATAAGTAGATATTAAAATGCCTTTTTCTAAGTAATCAAATACAGTTCTGGCTCCATTTTTAAATATCCATGCTGTATTAGTCTCCTTCCTTATGCTTTAATAAAACACCATGATCTGGGACAACTTGAGAAAGAGACAGTTTAAAGCTTTAGAACTGATGGTGGAGCTTAGGCAAGGTAACAAGGACCAACCTTGGTGGCTGGAACAGAAATTTGACAGCTCATATCTTAAGCCACAAATGAAGCAGATGGCGGGGGGAGGGGGAGAAAAAGAGAGGGAAACTGTAAGTATGGCCAACTCATTAAGCCCTCATTGCCTACCCTGAGTTCTATCCTTTCTTCTGGAAGGCTGCAGGAGTCTCCTAAACCTCCCCCAAAGAGTGCCAAAGTGTTCAGACAACAACAGTGGAGCCTATGGTGAATATCTCCATTCAGATTATTGCACCTGATCGTACTTTCCTCCCTTCTGTTCCCTACGCACAATTCATTATCTGACCCTTTTGGACTGTTCTACTGGGGACTACTAATTCAGTGTTTGTTATGCATAATAATTGGCTAGAGATTTGTCTTCTCTAGATTACTCTCATGTCCAGAAGATTCTTACTCACATTAGGCTAGTCCATACGAACTCCAGTAAAGCTACAAACAGAACACAAGGTCTTGATTACCATGTATCCTGCTGACATGTTAGGTCAGGAGTGTCTGCTGGAATTGCTTGCTTAGAGGCATGAATAATTTAGGGACCTCTCAGAAGTCAGGGGATTACGTCAGAGCAGGTGATTTAATGCTGAGTCACCTGTGCTGACAGAACTGTCACACCCTACTAGTTCACCTGCCCTCAAAGGGAACTTTCCTGAGAAAGGCTAAAGCCCAGGCTGTGTTTCTGAGACTCAGGGCTGGCAGGGTGGGGAGCTTGGCTAGTCCCGATGGGATATTTGTCAATCAACACTACCATTACTTGCTGCTTTGTTGAAACCTGCAGGGGACTCACAGAGGCACAGAAACAACTGAAAGTAAAGGTGTTGGGGAGTCTGTTTGTTTTGTTTTTCTTACTGAAGTGAGGGCTTCATAAGTGTCCTTGTGAAGACAAAAGAGATACATTGTCTGAAAATAGATCTACGTGCAAGTATTCATATACTAAAGATTATAAGAAAGACCAAGAATTCTCACACCAAACTCCCATTTGGAAATGTTTCTTTCTTATGAGCTAAAACTAATAAAAGTAAAAGGGATCAGTTCTCTTTCCTCCTGTCACTGGACACATGAAAGAATAAGCTATCTTTTTTTGTGAATTAATTGCCATTTTATCACATACGTATATATTAAGTTATTACATTTGTATGTAGAGGTGGTATGTAAGAAGCGGCTTTTTTTTTTTTTTTTTTTTTTTTTTTTTTTTTTTTTTTTTTGCCACCAAGCATTAAAATAAAATTCTCTACAATTCAAAACAAACCCCAGTTTCTATCACAACTCTCAATATATCAATATTGAGAGATGTCAAAGCAAGTATATTCACCATCTATGGTTATTTGCAAGACCAGTGAATACTCAACACTGATCGGTTGTGTGTCTTCTAAAAGCCCTTCTGCTAGATGCTTATAATATAGGTCTCTGCACAGCAAATGCAACCTTCACTTCCAAAGGCAACATAGGGTAAGTGGCTTAAAATTCTGATGTGGTTTCTTTTGAGGAAATGGAAAGATTGGCCAAAGACACACTCCTCAAGTGCAGTGTATCATCAGACTGGACAAACACCATGAAGTCATTCTCTGAGACTCTAATCCAACCTCTGTGTGAGAGGGGGTGTAGACTAGAGCCATTTGAAACCATTGAAAATGGGCAGAGTATATCTCTTTGACCTGTTAAGTTAGTCCAAGTTTAATGCCACTCGTTAGAACAATGTATGTGAGAATATACAATTTCTGGTTTCACCAGATGAGGTAAAGGGAAATAGTTTCAGTGTATGTTGCTTCTGAAGGAAGACCTCTTTCTTCTGTAAAACACTCCTGATATAGTGTGCAAAGCTGATTCTGTGGCTTTATGGTCTGAACTTAATCCTGGGACCCCAGTTAGATCATATATGGAGTCAATTAATCCATTCACGCTTAAGTATCCTATTTGTACAAATGCATCATGGGGAACTAAGAGACTATTGGGAAGAAGTAAGGAAGGGATAGGCAAGGTACATTCAAGGCTCTGGCTTTTATCTTCAAACCACTTTTGTCATAGCCTTTGTCACAGCAATGTACAACAAAGTAACACAGTTAGCAATTGACAGGTAAGGACAGGGCAAATCCAAGATTTATATGACCCTTTATTTCCTTTTCCATTTAACAAGGCTTGAATTTTTCATGTCATAAAGTTTATACTTTATGGCCACATATTCTGTGAATTTTAACAAATACAATTTTGTTAATGCCACATCAGAATACCAGGTAGAACATATCCATCACCTCAGAATTTGCCAAGGGTAGCCTTGCTTTCATGACCCTTCTTCACGCTCAAATTCTAACAACCACTCATGAATTTTGTCTATTTTATTGTTTTTAGGGAGTCAGGTGTATAGAATTATACAATACATCTTAGCCTGGATTCTTTAACTTCACATTCAAAATTTATTATTCATGTTGTGTAAACTACACCATGCCACTCTTCATTGCTGAGCACCATTGTGTTGTGCACCGCAATTGGTTAATCCAGAATGTTATTAGAAGACAACTGGGTTACTTAGGAAGCTATGATTAGCGTAGTGAAGCATTTATGTATACAATTCTCTATGAAGAGCTTTTCTTTTGACAGGCATGAACATGCTAGATCACATAGGAACTGTACACACTTGCCTACAACAAACCCGTTTGTGACTTTGCAGAGTAATAAACATTGCATTTCATTTGTAAAATAAGTAACATGTCTCTGGTTCTTTTCTTCCTCAAACAGACATTCAGCTCTTCCATCATCTCCACTTGAAAATCATCTCTCTTCTCCATTGTTCTTTACAACTCTGAGAAGAGCAGGCTACCTTGAACCTTTCATTTCTGAGGACATAGCTGTCTTTTATCCACCTATGTCTTATCCTTTAGGTTACAAGATCAGATAATCTTATTCTCCCCTTCCTCTTCCTTCCCTTTCCACTAAACTTCTAAAAAGTTTTAAGCTTATTTCAGCCATTGTCTTGACCTGTGACCCCAGATGGACAGGTATGATTCGGTAAAACTTGAATACTTCTTGAAAGAATTAATTATGGTCTTTCAGATGCAAGGCATAAACAAGCACTTTTTCACATTCTTCCTCTCATTGTATTCACTATATTACCCTAGGTTAGGAAGACCACTTAATCCTCCCATTCTGATAGGGGGTCAAGAAGATGAGGCATTAGATGGAGCAACTATTTATGACATCCTCATTTAGGCTCTCTGGCTATACAACTCAACAGCACATTTCTTCATTATACTTATAACATGGGAAAATTAGTTTCTAAATGGGACATTGTTGCAGTAAATTAAGACGTGTAAAATGGTACCATGCCATGCTAACTCCAGCTACTCTCTGGCCCCACCGATAATCTTGCCACCATGACTGGCCCCAGCAGTGACCATCTGTCTTGCAGCTCTCTTATGGATTCTGCTCAGTCACAACTCCCAGTAACCTGGTAAAATCAAAACTCTTGAGGCTTGTAATTTATCAATCAGTTATATATCAGTAAATTATCACCCCACAAAACATCTACACAATAAACTCAGAGTCAATTTATATTAATATAAACTGTCCACTTAGATAAAACAAAATGTCCTATAATTATCCATCCCTTATAAGATATCCATAGCTACCTGTGACTATTTAAAGCCACACAGATCTGGGATGTCCTTTTCCTCCATGTCCTTTCCTTCTCCTTGTCATAGACTAAAATTCTCAGCCCGCCTTTCTTTTTCACTACCCAATCACAGGTCTTGCCTTATCTTTTGTCTGCCCTCACCTGTGTGTAGACATCAACCCATGGGACCACACTGAGAAAAATAGCTCAAAAATGACTTTCAGATATAAAAACAGGAAGCAACACACCCTAGTCTGTGTTCTGATCCTGTGATGATCACTGGAACCAAAGGTAATTTGAGAGAGGAACAGCTTTATTTTGCTTACAGGTTCCATGTTCCATCACAGATGGAAGGCAGAGTAAGAACTCAGAACAGGAATCTGGAGGCAAGAATTTAAGCAGAGACCACAGGGGAAAGCTGCTTATTGGCTTGTTCCCCATGTTGTTGATCATGTATACAGCCCGGGACCAATTGCCCAAAGATGGTATTGTCCCCACTGAGCTTGACCCTCCAACATCAGTCTACACAGTCCCTTATAGACATGGTCATAGGGCAAACGAATGGAGGCAGTTCTTCCACACAGGTTCTTTCTTCCCAGAAGTGTCAAGCTGACAGTCAAGATTAGTCATCTCACGGACACTGAATCAAACTGAGGTAATTGGCTGAGCCAGTGAGCATGCAAAACATTCTCATATTCTGGATGAAAGGTGAATATTTACATTCATCATCCTAAATATTCCAATAGAAGTGGAGGTAAATAAAAGAGCTTAGAAGGAAGGGTATGACCATAACTCATTATATATGTAAGAATACATTGTTTAAAAGAGGCAATTTAAGGGGTAGAGAAATACTTGTATTTTTACTGTTTTAAACCTTTCAAGATGGTATACTAACTAATAGCACCAAGACTGTAAATTGCAGAAATACCACCTCAGTTCTATCACATATTTGTGTTGTTGCTGTTTGAAAATATAAGGCTGTCCTCCAATGCAGGATATCATTATTTAGTTTTTAAAAATAACTTACTATTTACATAGAAAGTTTCACTTAAATTCTGTAAGATAAGCCACTCCCCTAGCAGCCTTCCCCATTGAATATAGCATGGCCTTCTTCTCATCTCATGGTTCTTTCCATTTACTGCAGTATAAGTCCTTCTATATCCTAGAGGGATACAGATATATAATTCTGCATGATTTTTTATTGCTTTTATGTTGAAGCTATTTCATTGTGTACCCTTTCTGGTAGGCCTAAATATGTAATATGTATGTTTTTAATTTATACATTTATGTAAGACACACACACACACAAACATTGGTCAAGTGAGTTTTTAGGGCATGAGTGATGTTTATATAGCTTCATGGCATAGGAGAAGTTATTCCATCGCCTATATTTAAAGCAGCTTAGTTTGCAAGTTTTCATGTCTTCCTTCCCGTGCCCACTTTCTCCTACCTGCTCTCATTTCATCCTCTCTCCTCATCATTCCTCTTTGCTCCTTTGAGATGATTTTACTTCTGCTTCCATGGGCTATCCATGCACATGACTTTCCATGACTATGTAAACTCCAAGAACTACCCCATGTGGACACAAAGACACACTTAACACTGCTTGTAGAGCTGTAAATTAATCCAACTTCTATGAAAATTGGGATAAAGGTTTGAAAAATTTAAATCAGGAGGCCCAGTTTTCCCATTTCTGGGTATTACCCGAAGACCTCCAGATTGGTATATCAAAGAGACATGGAGACCCTTGCCCTTCAGCATTCATTCCAGGCTTTGTTCAGTTCAGTAACCATGCACTGTTCTCCTGCCCTAACCCAAAGCATCCTGATAAGATTCTAATTTTGGTGTTCTGGTTTTTAGCTTTGGTTTATTTTATTCATTTCCAATTTGATCTAGGCAATTATAAGATACAATTTCAAGAGGCTAGAGAGATGGTTAAAATGGTTAAGAAGATTAAGCAATTTAAGAACATTCATTGCTTTTGCAGAGGACCCAGCTTCAATTCCCTGGAACCACATGGTGCTTCCAAGAATCCATAAGTCCAGTTTGAAAGTATCTGATACTGCCTGTGGGCTCCAGGTATGCACATAGTACACATTATTTAAAAGAGGCAATTTAAGGGGTAGAGAAATAATTTATTTTTACTGTTTTTAAAACATACATGTAGACAAAACACTCATTTACATAAAAGAGAATAAATAAAGACCTTATCAAATACTTTCTATTTCTGGCTTTTTTTTTCTTGGTTTGAAATAAACCAAGTGGCACTAAGCAGCTAGGCCCAGCCCAATAAAACAGAGGAGCATCTGGCCTGAGCCTGGCTTCATGGTTGTCTTGTGATTGATCAGTAGCCTGTATACTCATTTCTTTATGTACTCATAAGCAAATAAAACTCAGTAAAGAAAATGAAATCCTCCTGTGTACTCTGAGGGAAAGGTATCCATACACATGCTTCTAGAAATATCTTACTTCATTCAGATCATCGAAACTATGATTATCTTGTGTCCCAACTTTCCTAGAACGCTAGCCATCCTGGAAGCACACATTCTAGATTTCAAAGCTGTCTTGTGCTCATTAGCTCATTTTACTACAGGAAAAGCACATTAAGTTGGCAGGAGAACATGAGTTATCCCCACTTTACAGACAATAAAATTGACTCTCCAAATAGCAAACACCAGACTCAGTGGGGGTGGGGGGGTTCAGATGAGACCTCAATCACTTTTGGGGTTTTTGTTGCAAATCGGGCTAATTATGGTAATTTATCCTAAAGGAGGAGGAGAAGGAGGGGGAGAGGGAGCAGGACCAGGAGGAGGAGGAGGAGGAGGAGGAGGAGAAGAAGAGAAAAAAGGGGGGACGGGAGGAGGAGAAGAGGAGGAGTGATTTCCTTTCCCCTAGCGACATAACAACACAGCCCTTCATTCATTTTTAAGCCTGTCACTAGGCATTGCACATTCAGAATCAGATGCTTTCAATAACAACATAAATTTGGTGCGATGAGTTGGATGGATGTCATAGCAGGGCATTAGCCAGAAATTCCCCAACACTTATGAAATAGATTTATCAGCTGTCTCAGCCTCTTAGCACCAACAGACCAAACAGCAGGGGCTGATGGCATGTGCAGTGTGAGTCTATGGAACTTAAGTTCCTGCACTAGTCCCCAAAGTCCTCATCTCCACAATGCCCTGCGGCTGGTCCTTTTCTCCGCCTCTGGCTGATCCTTTTCCCTCTCAGTGTGTGCCTGTGATCCCTCTGTGGCAACATGCTCTTGCAGCTCTCCCAGATAGATCTCTGTTTCTTTCTGGCTCATTCCTAGACAAGCTTTGCTCTGGGTTCTCTTTTTTTCACACCCCTCATTGCTCAGGGTCTCCTCATTGAGCTTACTGTGTTTCTTTGCTTATTTCACCAATGAACTAATTTTATGTCTATGTTCTCTCTGTCTAACTTTGGCATGATCTTGACAGTTTTTAATCCAAGGTTTATCTAGTCTCTACATTTTTCCATCACCCAGGAAGCATAACTACCTCCTACTGCCCATAGACCTTTCTACCCAAACATTGATATTAGGGTTACATGGGGACTTCTTTGTCATTAGTTTGAGAGCTGCCCTCCTCCTAATACTACCTCCAAGAATCATCCAAAGCTGTTTCCACACATATAGAACTTTATTTAAACAATATTGAGAAAGAAGAAGACATCCCAGGGAGGAACTGGAATGGTACAAAGCCCCATGCGTGCAACAGGCAGGATCCTTTGCAGCTGAAGTATGAGTGATGGGTTCAGTAGACATTTGGGTAAGAAACAGCAGAGAAAACTTTGAGAGCAAGGAATTTACAACAGAAGGAAGGTTAAAACCAAAGATCAAGTTGTTATTAGGCTACTTAATGTAGTTAATAGGAGACAGAAATTAATTAATTTAAAAAATAATTAATTAGAAAATATAACCTAACAACTGTAGTTTGGGCAATGAAAAAGTATGAAACGAGAGTGAAGGAGAGAGAGAGAGAGAGAGAGAGAGAGAGAGAGAGAGAGAGAGAGAGCATGTGCGTGTATCTGTTTGTCTATCAGTCTATCTGTATTGGGATAGGAGTGGGGGGACTTCAGAGCACTACAGCAGTCAGATTAAAATATTTTTAGTCATATTTCTACAAATGAGTAGCAGAACTGAAACAGTATGGCTCTTACACCCTGACATAGTTGAAGATCTGTAGAATGTGATGAGAAATGATGCCCCATGTTTTTAAATAGAGCAGTTAAACAAGTAACCAATGGCTCATGTTTTGCATCAAACTAAAATTCTTCTTCCATGAACAATACCTGTGAGTTGACAGCACTATAGCTAGGGTTAAAACAGAAGTAAAATTGCTATGGGAGAGGAAAGAATTACTGGGAAAGCTTGCTGGTCAACCTTGCCCTCTCCTTCTCAGAGCCCTACAGACTTCCTACCCTGGGATTCATCAGTAAGGCTGTATTTTTATGTTTTCCTCAAGACATAGAGATCCTTTCAATAAAAGTAAAGCACCTTCATGGGTTTTGCTATCCATAATCCCTACACTACTTTAGGCAAACCCTTATTTTTCTTTTCCTTGGTTGCTAATGAAAATTACTTAAGGAGACTAGCCCACCCAATCAGTGAGCTTTTCTGTTAATATCAGTAATAAATCATGAATGGATTAACCCTGAATAGGATTTAATTCTCTATCAAGTAAAGAGATTCTGGGAGAAGGAAGTTGAATGGTTTAATGGAGGCTCCGGCGGCCCCAGCATCTTCCTTTCTGTGTTTTCATCCCTAGCTCCTGGCTTCCACATTTAAATGTTCCTCATGAACCAGCTTGAATTCCAGTGTGTCACCATTGCATCTACTAAGTGGAATGAGGAGACAGGAGAGCCAGAAGAGCCAGAAGAGCCCACCCCTTTTAAAGATGGATTTGTTTTTTGTAATTCCTTCCAGACAAAGCAGAGTCCCTGAACTCATTGCTACCCAATCACCAGGAGAGGTGGCTCCCAAATAGCTGTATTTAGCTAGAACCTGGGATTCTGTCACGAGACAGGTAAACGGATGACCAGAAGGCACAGGATCTCTATCATTTTGTGATTTTTTGTACACCTGTTATGGATTTTCTTCCTCTGTGCTTGAAACATAGCCTAGCCTGGATTACATGTACTTATGAGGCATAAGACATGTAATAGCACTTTAAGACATGGAATCTCTGAATACTTAGGTCCTTTTTAAGGGAAAGAGTTTATTCAGATGCGTTTTCTCTTACAGTTTCATGATTAGTCCTTCTGCCTTGCGATCTGCCATCAACTGAGAGATTTTTTTATGGTGTTTAATATATGGTGGGGTGTTGAAATAAATGGGTTACTATTACAGAGGCAGGCTGCTGCACTGTTTGTGAGTGCTCACCCTTCCTGCATACCAGCACCCTGATCCACCCCTCAGCTCCTGCACTGGCCTCCCAAATGTCCTTCCTGCTCCGTTCCTGTTCCCCCAGCAAATCCCACACCCAAACCACAGACGCACTCTAAACAGAACTCAGACATGATGGCTCCGTGAGAACCACACTGTTTGACTTCTCACACTGAAAGAAACAATTTCCCCAATCCTGTTCACAAGACTCTCTGAGATGAGGGCACCTACAGGAATTCCTTCCCAAGGCCACCCTGGTTCCCTCTCCACATACCTGTGCTGCTTGGTGCCAACCTCAGGGCCATACCAGAGCCAGCATCCCATACTGCTCTCACTGGGAAGGCTGGCTGCTTCAGTGGGCTTCCAAATTCTTTAGGTTTCTTTCCTGTTACACCTACTCAAACACATATACTTGCACACACACTCACACATGCACACATATACTAATGCACACATGCATGCATGCACATTTAACTGTTTCATGGTTTTCTGCTATTGTGGAAAGAATCTTTTTATTGACCTGTTTAGAACTAGCAGTGTGCTTCTACATAGGAAACATGTGTCTGTGCATTTACTCTTAACTAGCTACACTTTACTGTACACAGCAATGAACCACAGTAGCTTCTGGATTTTCCCCAAGACTTCCAGCATGACTACACTATCACCTGCATGATTCAATGTATTTGTTTATTGTTCTTGTGTCTGATTTTATTTCCTAAACCTTTCAGAATGATGTTTGGAAATGTTACTGATGGAAAAGAATCGGAACATATCCACTGTGATGTTGCTGCTTCAGGGAACTGAGGGGGAGCATGCCTTGAGTCACATACAATACACATGCGCCAGCCCCAGATGGAAACATCAGTTTCCAGCACGATGTTCCTTCCTTTGCTATTTTGAGTAAGCTGTCCTCCAACCTCTGTGCAGTGTTCAAAGGTATCCACACCCTCCAGTGTGCAGGGCATTCCTTGGCTCTCTGATCCAGAAACTGCTTACCCATTGATAAGAATGGTTTTCTTCATTCATGAAGGCTGTCAGGGACAGCAGCTCTTTACACAATGTACTACGTCATAGGAAGTTCAAAGGTGCTTCCTGGAAATATAATGTAGTGGCAAAACAAATTCTAGAAGTGTTAGGATACGCAGCATCTAATTGTTCTTTTGTCAGCTGGGGATATCCTTAGAG
Source organism: Micromys minutus (assembly GCF_963924665.1). NCBI lineage: Eukaryota > Metazoa > Chordata > Mammalia > Rodentia > Muridae > Micromys > Micromys minutus. Next base: position 32,108,037 of record NC_137969.1, on the reverse strand, counting down.
GCTGGCATTGTGTCCAGTTGGGGTGAGTCAGTCATTAAGAAGGAAGTGGTACACACGGACCTTCCCACACTCTGTGATCAGAAGAGCAGCCCACACCCACCACCAGCCCCTGTTGCTGAACAATGTGCTGGAAGACTTTAATAAAATGTGTTAAAAAGGCAATTAACTGGCACTCAGGAGCCTACAGCTCCCAAAACACAACTGGGAATGAATTTCTACACCTTCTTTTCTAAGTGACCCTGCAGTCCTACATGATGGGCCCATTTGGCTGACACCCATCGAGAAGATCTAGCAGTTATGATAGAGTTCATGGGGGACTGCAGAACAGCCCGACCCAAACTAACCTCTTCCCTCAGTTCTAACACACCCCGCCTAGTACAAGTGGTGTCTCCATGGATATGCTGTGACCTATCTCAAGCTATAAATCCTAAGTTATTTATATGTTCTACATTGCCAAGTAATGAAAATTAAAGCAATTGCAGGGTCTGGAGGGATGGTTCAGAAGTGGAGATCTCCTGCTGTCCTCACAGGGGATCCAGGTTTAATTTGCAGTACTCATGTGGCACTTCACGACCATCTGTCTCTCCCGTTCTAGAAGATCTAGCACCTTCTTCTGTCCTCTATAGGTGCCAGGTACTCACATGGTGCAATAACTTACACGCAGACAAAATATTCAAACACCTAAAATAAAAATTTATCAATTTAAAGGAACCAAAATGAATCCTGTGATACCAGAGCAGAAATGATCTGAACAGAGGTTAAATACCTGTAAGGATTTAGGCACACGTACAGTGCCATGGTAACTATTGAGTAAGGAAAACCATAATGGCAGACTCCCTTATAAGACAAGAACAGCAAAGCGTTCAGATTAGACGTGGTGGGGAAAGAAAGGAAGGCGAACCCCACAAGCCCGGATGACAATAATCCAGTCATCCCAATCAAACTTGTGGATTATCTTTCCTCTCTTTTCTTTTATTCTTTCCTTTTATCTTTTCTTTTCTTTCTGGTTCCTTTCTTTTATTTTTCTTCCTTTCTGTCTTCCCTCATTTCTTTTACCTTCTCTGTCTACAGATGAACACTGCTTCATCACAAACAGTGGCTTGAATAGTTCACCCCATTCTCACATCCACGATTACATGAAAACTGAGGCCCGTGGTGCTGCCTCATGGAGGAGTCCCTACTGGAATTACTATGGGCCAAAGAAACAGACTGTGGCTGGTTGTTTGTAAGTATAACTGATTCTGGCCAACACTTCCAGGAAGCTTGCTTTGTGCACTGCTTCAAAGGAAGCCAGAGTCACAGCAACAAAAATGTTACCCCAGGATCCTGGGCAATTTGATGTGGAAAATGAAGATTTGAGCCATCTTCTTTTCTCTAAACATGTTAAGGAAATGCCAGATAAACATAAAGGAACAGAATGTTTGTATCTTGTCCAAATAAGAAGCTGACTTTTCTCGTGGGTGTAAGCTCTTGGCAGGAAGCACAATGCACACTTGGATGGATTTAACCCACGATGCCATCTTCTCACCCAGGAAAAGGAAAATATCTCCCCATTTCATGTGCAACTCATGGATAAATGGTATGTGATTTGGCATTTAATGTTCTCAATGGAAAGTGTGGACAGGAAGGTTATAATAGAGCACATTCCACAGAGGAGCTGAGGGGAGAGGAAGCTCAGCTGTGCCAGCACAGGGTAGAGAGGAGTTTGTCTTCCATCTCACCAAATTCTAACAACACCAGAATGAGGTCTAAGGACCCTTAAATGAACAAATAAGAAACAATCCCGCAAACACCAATTCCTACAGACAGGTTCTCTGCCCACAGCCAGAGACCTACGGGAATGGTAAAGTCTGAAACTTTGTGAAGTGCTGCCCTTCATTGTTACAAAGGAAATGAACCTCCATCAGTAAAGAAAAGTAAGTATAAGGATACTATGGAAAGCTGACAGTGGTCTAAAGAGTTCATGGAGGCTTGGACATTATGAAACATCTGCTTAAATGTCTGGTCATAGTCTGGCCCAGACTAGAAATGAATGAATAAATGAATGAATGAATGAAACTAAAATTGTACACCTCAAATTCACTACAAAGATAAAAATCAAAGGCCCAACTGGATAAAACCTGAGTAGATCCCTGAGGAACTAGGTGGGTATCTCTAGTCTGTTAAGAGCTCTTTTAGAACCAGTAACATGGCTCATCATATAAAATCATCTGCCTCCAAACTTTATAACCCAAGTTTAATTAGTGGAACTCTCGTGGAAAAAGAAAGACCCAACTCATACAAGTTATTCTCTGCCCTTTAAATGTACCCTCCTAGCACACATGGGCTACAGCATGCACTGGGTATAAGGAGAAGTTCTGATACTAAGGTCCTGTTCCTAATTGGTTCTTGATTTGTCAGTAAAAAAAGCCTGGGCCAATTGCTGAGCAGGAGGAATAGGTGGGACTTCTGGGCCCAAGAGGAAAGAGAGATGCAGAAAAGGAGAGAGAGACTTTTCTGCCATGTTTTGGAGGAAGAAAAACACAAGAATCACATAAAGCCTGGGGGTTGGGGGGAAGCTAAAGCCTATAGCTTCTGCTACAGGAGGGTAACCAAGGATGTTTGACAGGGGCCAGGTGGAACTAGCCACTAAGTTTAAGGCAGGTGGAGAGACAGAGATAATTAATTGGTAAGGACAAGCTTACCCAGGCAGGAGATCTCTGCACTCAGCAATTGTGCCAAGAAGACAAGGTATAAGGAATTACCTATGTGTGTGTGTTTTGACCTCAGATAAAAGCATCTCCAGAGTGAGCTAGTAGATCAGTCACCCCCTTAGCAAGAAAACAAAAGGAAAGCCAAACGGGGCCAGAGTGTGGTTCGCCCCATGAAAGACAGTAGTTTTTAAAACTACATGCAATACGTGTGGATGTACAAAAAAATGAATACATGATTGTAAATAAAATTATAAAATTACGAGATAGTGATAAATATGCAAGGCATCCCATGGGAAACGATGACATTCAAGTAGGAAATTATATATATAATCTCATAGCTTAGGGTGCCTTCCTTCTGAAATCTATTTTTTATCCACCCAAATCATGGTACTGCCTGCAAAGCTGGCTGCCTGACATGTCAACACAGTAGTGAGACCCACATGAAGAGAGTACATGTCCTCTGTGAGCAAAAAGAATCAAAAAGTTTGTTATAAATAAAATCTAAAAATCTCATAAAAATAACCCTTAAAAAATCAAAAGGCGAGTTTGAATTTACTACACACTGAATGCTTCACCAGATCTGTGTAGAGTGATACATACACATTATCTTCACTTTATAGCTAACACAATAAGAGTTTCAATATATGCAAGGGCAAAGATATTTTATGCAAAATATATAAACATCTCAGATTGAGGACTTACAAGACTCTTGAACCTATGATCCTGGTGGCTCTGAGAGCTGACCCTATTGGATGACTGTGCTCTTCCATATTGTTCAGATCCATGGTACTTTTTTTTTCTACAATGTCCCTTTATCCCACCCACATGAGATTCTCTGGTTTGATGACTTCTGCATTGTATATGGACTGGGTGGGTCTTTGTTTCAACTATCTTCTCTGAGAAGACATCAGAGAATCCCAGACCTTGTGCCTATAACAGCCAACTCTGCCTGTCATCATGTCCAATGACTGTGTAGTGGAATGTGATGTTTTTGACAGTATGGGCCACCCCCTTTACATGACAGCTCAGCATATGGACAGAGTACTGCCATGGAAACTATGAGCAGACCAGAAAAGTTTCAAGAGAAATACTGTAGAAATTCATGAGCCAGATGTGTGTCTAGATACTAGGAGATCATGACCATAATTCAGATCCAATTGTCATCAATCCTCCATCCAGTGTCTACAGTCACAGAGAGAATGGCTGAGAAGTGGGCAGTGCCAGCATTCATGCACTCCCGGGCCATCCTATTTGGGCCACTAGAAAGTCCAACAGTGTTTCAAGCATATATGTTGAAAGGAAGACTCAGCCACGTTCTTGAATACCGTCCTGGGAGAAATGAATGGCATTCCTAAATGGAGCAAAGAGAAGCCCCCCACTTCTGGTTAGGCAGAGGCTGCAGGAACCAGGCATTTTCTACAGAGACTCTTTGTGTCTTAAATATGAACTTAGGGGACTGTTTTGAGCTGAATCACCTAATAATGGGTTAACACTGTGATCTCTGTGACACTGCTGTTGGGTCCCTATCTGCTGGGAAAGCTGGGGGCTGCTTCACTGTAGCAGGAAATTGCTGTACCATGTTCTCTTGGCCCTACAAACTTCAACAATTTTCTCCTGCCTCTAGGCATTTTCTCAATGGACATACGGGAATGGTGTTTCTACCAGCAGAAAAGGTATAATTTCTTTAACTTTTCTTTAGTTAAGATCCCAATTAATCACCTTTCCTGCTTTTACTAACTCTCCATGTACCCTACAGCAAAGGCCTTGATTGAGTTCAGTGATAAGAAAGCAACTTGCTGAGATGAACTGAGAACTTTATTTTTTTTTTTTTTTTTTTTTTTTTGTCTAAATAAATAAAAAAAAAGTCTGAGTAGTTTGGAAAACATGATGGTTAATTTCTTTTCAATAAAAGACACCTGGAAATAGAAAGCCTAAGAATCAGAGGACATTTCCACAATTTTATTCAATGCCTAAATCCTCCTATCTTTAGAATATGGCCTCTGTCTTCTAATGTGCCTCACAACCCAAAATGGCTGCTGAGCTCAGAGGCCATGCCCCCTGAGAAAAGGCCTTTCCCAATGTCACCCTGTGCTTAATTGGATGCAGACATGAAAAATTACTTCATAATTGTGATAGTATATCCCAAATCAAATGTGCATTGAGAAGAGGGCATGTGAAATTCAGCATGAGTGAGCCTTCACTATAGACTACGAGCTGGAATCAGAGCTCTGGTCTTCAGAGATCTTTTATCTAGGGAGTATAAGCAGTATATCCACACCTACCTGAAGATGGTCTTGCATAGTGTTATGCTACAATGTGGTAAGCTCACTAAGCAACTAACAGATAGCAAAATGAAAGTTATGCCTAGGAAATGAATCAGCTACCCCTGTCCAGCAGCAGAGTGTTCCAGTGACCCAGTAGTCATCTATGGTGGTGTGGATGAGAACGGGCCCCATGGACTCACAGATCTGAATTTTTGGTCACCAGAAAGTGTCACTATTTGAAAGCATTAGAAGGTATGGCTAGTTGTTACTATGGTTTCAGAAGTCTGAAGCTGACCCAGTGGCACCCACTCTTTCTGCTGCCTATGGATCCAGATGCAGAACCCTTGGCGACCTCTCCAGCACCATGTGTGCCTTTGCTGCCATTCTCCCCTCCATGATGATAATGTACTACTGAAAGAAAAACCCAATTAAATGCTTTTTTTTATAACAGTTGTCATGGTCATGGTGTCTCTTCACAGCAGTAGGATACTAACTGAAACACTATCATAACCTCTGACAGTACCATATTTCCCTGTCCATGAAGAGAAAAGATACACCCATCTTAGGATGACCAATATCCATCCCAGGCTCTACAAGGATGATTATGGCCCAGAATTTTTTGCTGCTCAGCCCACATTCTCAGCACAGAATTCCATCTGGGGCTACTGACTGCATGCTATGCACTGTTCTAGGACTTTTTATGAGCTGACTTGGCTGACTTTTAAGAGCACCCTTAGGGGTAGGTAATTATTGCCCCGGTTTAAATGAGAAGATTGAGCAGAGAAACATTAAATGTCACACAGAAAAGCCAGGAAGCTGGGTTTCATCCAGAAGTGCCAATGCACTCTACTGGTACCCGAAACCCTTCAGCACCCCATGGAGCTGTTCATGGTGGACACAGTCAAAACTAGTGCTGTGCACTGGGAATCAGTAGCTGAGCAACCTTTGCAAGGACTGAGCATTGCTTTTGTTGGGTCAGTGAAGCTCAGAAACAACTTCTATCTATGTCCCCAAATATCTACTGAGGACTCATGAGACCCATAGCCACCAGAGGCACCTCCTACTTTCTAACTGTAAGAGAAATTTCTTAACTGCTACAATGTGTTATTTGAATGTGGCCCCTCTTTAAAAGACTGCCATCATGAGCAGCACAAGCAGCAGTATTTTCAGGAATTGCACCAATTTTTGTACCAATTTTTGAGGGGTTATCAAAACTTCAACATTCATTGCTGAGACTGTGGGCAGTGCTGAATGTGAGAGCACCTTCTTCACTGTGCCTGGATTGGATTAAATGAGCCCATCTGCCTGAGGGAGACAGGAAAACTGAATCCATTTATCATCTATCTCCCTAGTCTTGTTTCACCCCCAGGTAAGACCCACTGCATGTTCTGTGTGTCATGTTTTAAGACATAACCTGGTTCTCTATTCCTTTGTTTCTTCCTGCTTGGGATGTTTTTTTTTCTTTGTATACATATTTCCTTATACAATTACACCTTCTCAGGACTCTCATGGGACTGGAAGGATTTTGGTTGTTTCTACCTACTGCTTCTAAGACTAGTGACACCTGAGGGATGCTCTTTCTCCCCAAGAATCTTATGCCTTTCTGCCCTATCAGCTTTTTCTTTCCTTTCTTTCTTTCTTTCTTTCTTTCTTTCTTTCTTTCTTTCTTTCTTTTTTGTTGTTTATTTGTTTTCGTTTGCTTGTTTATGAAAGCCACTAGAACATGTGAATGAGGCTGACCTCATCTAAGTGGACTGCAGTAGAGGTTCAGAGGAACAGAACCAAATGACAAGTTTATATGTGTGTCTATGTATATATATATATATATATATATATATATATATATATATATATATATATATATATATATATATATATATATATATATATAATTAATTTATTAAATTAATGTGCTTTAAAATAGCAACAACAGCCATTCTCTATCCTGAGAGGCTGAGAACTGTGTCCTTGCTTGGCCCTTGAGAATAGCAATGACTTAGTATGAGTCACCAGCCATCCTTAAATGCTGATGCTTCTCCAGGTTTCAGGTATATGTGTATATTCAGTTTGACAGTTTCACCACCAGAATGATACTGTATTTCCATTACCCCAGTGAAGAGACTTAAGAGCTCTTAGGCAAGGATGACTCATGTTGGACCCCATGCTTAGTCCCATGGCTTGTCCTTCACTTGGTTTTTATTTTAACATTAAAAAGCCCTATGATAATACAATGGCAGGCTATGCAATCTTCCTTGGGCTTTTTTAAACTCACTATAACTCTTTGGAAATTAATCCAAAAGCTGTGGAAGTAGTTGCATCTGTTCCTTTATGTTCTAATAATACACCTACAGATGTCAACTGCCTGTTTGTGAACAACTGGATGACTGTAACTCAGCCACCAAGAGTAAAGATGCTTTGAGCATTACTTTTCAGGCATTTGTGAGAACAGGGAATCTCAGTCACCACCAGCCAGCATCTTCTCTTTAGCATTTGGATGGGTATGTGGCTGACCCTCATGGTATTGTATATTTTGATTTTCTTTGATCCAAGAGCAGTGGTGTGAATCTCTGCAGGTAGAGGTTGACCATTGTTGCATGCACATTGGTACAGCATCTGTGATTGGCCTTCGCTGATTTTCTAACTGGCTTGTGTCTGTAACTGCTGTTTTTTGTTTGTTGGTTGAAGTTTTCTGTATGTCTTACAGATCAATCCTTTGTGCGTTTGGTCTGCAGATACATTCTCCTGGTCTGTGAGTTGGTTTTTCAACTTCTCCGTGAATTTTCCTGGAGAAGACACCTTGATGAAATCTGATCTACATGCCTTCCTTTTATTACCTTTAATATGTCTTGACTTATCTGTTTTACTTTTACTATTACCTTCTATGTCTTATGCCTTTTGGTGTCCAGTTTGAATAACCTTTTCTGATTTAAAACTTTAAATATTCTCTCATACCAACCTCCTAAAATTTTTATAGTTTGACATTAAAGCTTTTTTTTTTTAACTTAACTCAATTTTTAAGTTGTTTTGTGATGAGGGCCTTAAGAGGTGAGTTGCTGATGACATCATACATAGGGAAACTATTAAGCATTCCTGGGGAAGCTGTGCTAGTCCTAGTGGTGTTATGCATCTATGTCAGGAACCAGTTGACCTGGAGCTGGCACAAGAGCTCAGCAGGTGACAACTCTTACCCCAAGTCTGACAACCAGAGTTCAGCTGTCTAAACTGACACAGTGGGTGTTGAGAACCAACACTTCCAGGCTGTGCTCTGACTGTCACATATATTCTGTGACGCACATTCTGACTCCCAAATAAATAAGCATAAATAAGATTTTATGATCAGCAGGACTTTCAATCACATTTAAAGTCATTTAATGTCATCCGTTACTCACTCAGGGTGTCCCACATGTTTTAATATCCTTTCTTTTATATTTGTTCAGTATTTTGCACAGTTCGATTCTTTTGGGGACCTTCTCCTGACTTGTGAATTATTTAGAAATGTATTGCTTAATCTAACAGCATTTTCAAATGGCTTTTATAGCTAGTTTCTCATTTAACTTTATTATGTTCTGAGGATGCTCTGTGATTCGTACTGGCTCTTAAATATGATGAAGTTTAACAGCCCAACTGTTGTCATTCATTGTGTGCCCTGAAGTTGCTTGGAAAGTTTTTTTCTTTGGGAATCAATTTCATCTTGTGACTGATGGTAGTGTGGTCTTGCCCATTGTCCCTCTTGAAGTTTTACTAGGTGCTGAAAAAGGGGTGTTGAAGTTGCCAACTATGGTTGTTGATTCATAAGCCACTCTGTTTATTTTTCTTGGGTTCTGCTCAATGTGTTTTGAGGCTCTTCCCTATAATGTATATCCTCAAGGCAGAGACCAATGGAGAATTTTTATATCACCAGTTCCAATTAAAACATAAAATATATTTGCTTTCCATCTCTTTCTAAATATAATTTGTTTTCTCTTAATCTGGACAGAGTTCAGACCCAGAGTCAGGACTTGTGGGTGGGGAGTACAGAAACTCTTAGGTCACATACACCAGAATTCTGGGTGATGCTTCTTATTTTCCCAGGTTTTAGGAAGTAGGAACCTCAGCCACAAATATGAACTCTTAGATGGAAAAACATCAACCATATCTGAGCTTTGCAACAATAGGCCATTGTGTCAGAGATTACATTCCAGTCTAGACACAAATAGGCCAAAATATGCAAGAAACATTGCATGTACCTGGTCACCTGAACACTCACTCATGTGTGTAGAAATGTATATGTGAACAGAATAAGTTAAGGTGGCAGGAAATAATGAAGAAATGACCTAAAACATTAGAAGTAAGCTATAAACAGATTGAATTTTGTTAAAAACAAGAAACAATATAGTTGAGCCATAGTAAATCATCACCTTGATGAGTTTTAGAAGTGCCACAATCACACACATTTGATGTGTTTGGTAGAATGTGCCCAGAAAAGATTTAGTGAAGAGAGAAGATTCATCTTTCATGTCTCATTATACAAATGTGCTATTTCATCCCAGCTACAGCTGTGTGCCAAGAAGGGAAGATAGACATTTAGTTTAATTTTAAGTAGAATTTAGACATACTTGTCATGACTTCACTATTCAATGTAGTTTGCCCAATTTACTGTATCCACCTTGCCCCTACTCTTTGAAAATTGAAACCAGCTCATATATCAACAAATGCATCCTCACTGTGACAACACCATCAATGGGGTATAGTCTCAGACAGAAGGGAGAAAGTGAGTAAAGCACCAGATTTCACCTCTTCCTGTTTCCTGATGTGGTAGAAGCAATGTAACCACCTGCTTTAGACTGTGACCACTGAGCTTTCCTGACCAGCATGGGTTGTGTCTCCTCAAACAATAGACCAAAATAAACCTTTTGTTACTTAAGTTTTTTTTTTTTTTTCAGATGTGTGGTCACATCAGTGAGGAAAGAGATAGTACAGAAAGTTGGTACCAGAAGTGGGGCTGTGCTGTGCTGTCTGACTCTCTGGTTCTTAGGACTTTGGGATTCATTTGTGGGAGGAATATAGAAGAGTTTAAAACCACAGAGTACTGAATAAACAGTTTACTGGATCCTGACAGTGGCAATTTGGAAGCCTTCTATATTGACAGAAATGCAGACAGTGAAGACCCGGCAGCCTGTGAGGTCTCATAGGGAAATAAGACATTTATCAGGAGCTATTGGCCAATTATGTGATATTATGGTAAATAGCCTGGCTATTTTCTGAAATCTGGTTGAGGATAAACTAAGAAAGAATGGATAGCTGAATTGAATTCCATTGTGTATATGTACCACATTTTCTGTATTTATTTCTCTGATGAAGGGCACCTGGGTTCTTTACAGATTCTGGCTATTATAAATAAGGTTGCTATGAACATATTGGAGCATGTATTTTTGTTATACATTGGAGCATCTTTTGGGTATATGCCAAGGAGTGGTATAGCTGAGTCCTCAGGTAGCACTGTGTTCAATTTTCTAAAGAACTTCCAGACTGATAACAGAGCGGTTGTACCAGCTTGTACTCCCAACAATGGAGGAGTGTTCCTCTTTCTCCACATCCTTGCTAGTATCTACTGTCACCTGAGATTTTGATTTTAGCCATTCTGACTGATGTGAGGTGAAATCTCAGGGTTGTTTTCATTTGCATTTCCCAATGACTAAGGATATTGAACATTTTTTTAGGTGCTTCTCAGCTGTTCAGGCTTCCTCAGTTGAGAATTCTTTGTTAAGCTCTTTACTCTATTTTTAATAGAGTTATTTGGTTCTCTGGAGACTAACTCCTTGAGTTCTTTGTGTATATTGGATATTAACCCTCTATCTGATGTAGGCAAAGATTTTTTCCAAATTTGTTGGTTGCCATTTTCTTCAATTCACAATGTCATTTGCCTTACAGCAGATTTGAAATTTTATGAGGTCCCATTTGTTGATAGTTGATTTTAGAGCATAAGCCATTGGTGTTCTGTTCAGGAAAATTTCCCCTGTGCCCATGTATTCAAGGCACTTCTCCTCTTTCTCTTTTATTAGTTTCAGTGTATCTGGTTATAAGGGGAGGTTCTTGATCCATTTGGACTTTATCTTTGTACAGTGCATTGATTCACATTCATCTACATGTTGATCACCAGTTGAACCAAGTACCATTTGTTGAAAATGTCTTTTTACCACTGAATGATTTTAGCACCTTTGTCAAAGATCAAGTGATCATAGGTGTAGGGATTCTAGGGGTTCATTTCTAGATCTTCAATTCTATTCAATTGATCTACCTGCCTGTCTCTGTAGCAATAGCATTCAGATTTTATCACTATTGCTCTGTAGAACAGCTTAATGTCAGGGACGGTGATTCCCTGAGAAGTAATTTTACTGTTGAAAATAGTTTTCATTATCCTAGGTTTTTGATTATTCGAAATAAATTTGAGAGTTGTTCTTTCTAACTCTATGAAGAATTGAGTTGGAATTTTAATGGGGATTGTATTGAATCTGTGGGTTGCTTCTGGCAAGTTGGCCATATTTATTATATTAATCCTGCCAGTCCATGAGCATGGGGGATCTTTCTATCCTCTGATGTCTTCTTTGATTTCTTTCTCAGAGACTTGAAGATTTGTCATACTGATCCTTTACTTGCTTGGTTAGATTCACACCAGAATCCCCAGAACTCCTAGGGACTAAACCACCAACTAAAGAGTACTCATGGAAGGACCCATGGGTCCAGCTACCTATGTAGCAGAGAATGGCCTTGTTGAGTATCAGTGGAAAAATAGGCCTTGGTCTTGTAAAGTCTCAATACCACAATACCTTAGTGAACACAGTTTCTTTCCAGAGGTCAGGGTTCAGATAGCTGTAGGTCTTAGAGATGGTATCAAAGGTGGCCTTGGCAAAGTTGCCCAGGTTGGCAGTGTAGCCCCTGGCTGAAGTGTAGCAGTCATCTATACTAGCCATCACCAGAAACTTCTTGGGCACAGGAGCAAAGACAAAGGCAGTGCCTCTGGGGGCAGGGATGAGACACACCAGCACAGAGCCACAGTGGTCTTGCATGGGACAGTGTGGGGCTTGCCAATGTTGTTCCCCCAGTAGCCTTTCCGCACAGGGACAATGGAAAGCTTGGTCAGAATGATGAACTCTCTGATGGCAGTGACAACCTCCTTGGAGCACTTAACACCAACATGACAATTGTTGTCCCCAATAGTGACCAAAGCCTTGAACCTGGTCCACTGGCCAGCCTGTGTCTGCTTCTGCACCAGCATGATTTTCAGAACCTCATCTTTTAGAGATGCACCTAAGAAAAAGTCTATAATCTCATACTCTGTAATGGGCAGGGAGAACAGATAGATTTCCTCCAAAGACTTGATTTTCATGTCCTTAACCACGTTGCCCAGCTTGGTGACAGGGATCCACTCATCTTCGGCTTTACCTCCTCCAGGCCCTAAACCACTACCAAATCCTCCAAAGAAGCAGCCACGGCCTCCTAATCCTGGTCCCACTGGTCCTCTGGGCCCTCATCTGCCATTTGGTGTTTTCCTGGAGAAGAAGAAGGTCTAGTCAGCATTCTTAATGGGAAAACCTGAAAGCATTTACTTTAAAATCAGGAACAAGACAAGGATGTATAGTCTCATTACTCTTATTCAGTATGGTTCTTGAGAGCTTAGTCAGGGCAATAAATCAGGAGGAGTAATTGGAAGGTACAAGTAGGGGAGAGGTCTCAAAGTCTGCTGTTCCTAGGAACTGATAGAACTCTAACACTCCAGGACCTGTAACTTCTCAGCTGGCTCTGAAAGCTTACATCCATCACAACTGAATTATCAAAGCCCACTAGGCAATGGGCAATGTGTTTAAAGTTGTTTTTTATCCTGTTTAAGGTTGTTAATCCTGACATACAATAACATACCTGCTGCTTGACTCTGGTGTCTGCCTACTCAACTCTTGCAGAGTGAATGACAAGGACCCTGTTGGAGACTTGAGACATCCCTAATTATTGCCTCAAACATCATGGCCCCCTCCCTCCCCCCCGTGTGTGTGTGTGTGTGTGTGTGTGTGTGTGTGTGTGTGTGTGTGTGTTATAGATTGAATATAAAATACATCCTCCATCTAGTCACCCTAAAGGTCTTCAGTGTTCACATTCCATTCCAACTCTCAATTGTCACCTGAAAAGTCTCAGGACTCAAATAGTAATAGCTATTCATAAGCAACAATAACAAGAAGGCTGACAATAACATTCTGGTTCTTATTCCGCTGAGCCAATAACTGAAAGTTGGATCTGTGATACAGAGAATACCATCTGTGAGCCTGGGTTTTTAAAAAACCATATTTTATTTATTTGAAAATTGCATATTTACAATGTAACTTGATTATTCTTTCTCCTTTTTCTCTAGTTACAGAAATGTACATTCAGATCACACAGACTGCAAAGTGTAAGTCCCTAATAGGTAGAAACATTTCTTTATAGCAAAGATGGACAATCCTAGTAGCAGAAAGCATTGCGTGCTCTCTGTGTTGAGGAGTTCACTGTAAATCGTGTTTGCTGATTTTAGATTTGGAAGCCTGGGAGCTCTGGCTTGCTAATTCCCACATTCAGGTGGTATATACAACCACATAGCAAGTTTTGTATGAGTGATTAAAAGTATCAGTCAAATACCCTCCAGATATGGTAACCCAGAGTCATAGACAAAGGTATGTAATAGTTTATCCTCCATTGGGTTACAGGGGATAGAGATTTTCTAATGATGCAATTCAAACGGTATCCAATGAGTTAATCCAACCTGACAAAGTTTTCGTTCGTGAGAAAAGTATGGGACTAAACAGCCTGGTACATTCTGTCTTCTGAGGAAAAAAGGATAAGGAGGTAAAATGGGCAATTGCATGTCACTCCTAGGGGACCTGTTTCATCAGCCCTTCACAGGTCCACAGAATTTCTGCCATGGCCTCCTTGAGATGTTGGCCCAAGTGACACATGTGCAGCCACCTTGATGATCCAGCTGGGATGAGACAGGGTCTCTATGTAGGACAGCACAAATGACAGAACTGTCAATCCTCTGCCCCAGAGAACCAGCTGTAGGCTGTTTGCCAGGAAGAGAAAGCTGAGATGTACTGACCTGGCGCCTCTCCCAAGGGTGGGTCCCTGCTCTGTCTCAAGGCAGTAAAGCAGCTTTGTAGATTAAATCAACACCACACCACGCCCTGATGTGAGCAAGCCAAAGTCAGCTTCCAGGCGCTGCGGTGGACTGAAGTTCTAATGGCCCATGGAGCCATCCCGTCGGCCATCTGGCTATCAATGGCTGCCACTTGACACCAAGGCTGAGACTCCATCTTTGAAAGGCAAGGATTCTTGGGCAAGGGTCCTTGAAAACTGACGCTTCTGTTTAATCTCTCAGGAAACAAGGAGTGAAGGTTCCCATGTAAGGCCTTCGCTGTTCTGAGACTGTTAGAACTCACCTCTTTCCAAGGCTTGGAAACCTTGATTCACAGAGGTTAAATGAAGAGCCAATATCTACTCCATGATTATTGAATCCAAGCCAGTTTGCAGGCAGGCAGGGCTGGGCATCTTGCCCTATCTAGTCAATAGACACTCAGAATCTCTAGAAAGTAACCATTGGCTTCTACTTGCTTACATGTGGAAGGTTTGCATTTCCCACCTTAGTGAGCAAGGTTTAGGGAAGTTCCTGTTTGCCCAGTGTGGAAAAAAAAAAAAGAAAAAAAACAGGAGGGCATGTTGGTTACAGAGCAAGTGTGCCCACAAGCCCATGTTTTTCTCTCCAACCCTGACCTCCAGTGCCACCTAGACTATGACTTTGGAGACAATTAACAAAAATTAAAGATGGATGAATAAATCTGATCTTTAAGGTTTGCAACAATTTGAGTGTTTTAGCAAAATGTAGCCACAAAAAATGGGTGTTCCTGGCTTTCATGCAGGCAATAAGGGGTACACTGTTCACAGAAAACCTGGGAGCAATCATACAACTAAGTCAAAGTCAGGCTGGGTTTTATTATCGGCATACCTACAGTTTTAAAGTACCCTAATAATAAGGTGGTTCTTCTGGGCAAAGACTATTGTTGTTTGTCTAGGAACAAAATAACATCTATAGCTACGTAGTTGGATAAGCTTGTCACAAATCTTAGAGCTACAGTGAAACAGTGAGGGCTAGAAGTCTTCAGGTGAAAGTCAGGACAGCTATTTAGCTTTCTGTGTGGTCCCAAGAGTATAGCTCCTTTATGAGTTTTAAGCCACAGTTCTAAATCTGCAGCACCTTTAACCCTATAGTTCCTTGGGGCTACTTAGCAGTCTGTTGGCTGTTCCAACTGGTCCCATATTAACCTTTCTCCCCCCAAATACCTGGGCATGGCATAGAATGCTTGCTAGCATTAGGACTGGGGGCAGGGTGTGTGGATGGGTTATTTGTCCTCGGGAACATGCTAGCTAGCCAGCTTAAACAAAATAGTGAGATTGAAATCAATAAAGCAGGGTGACACAGGGGAAAATATTCAATATTCTGCTCTTGGTTCCATGTGCACACTCATAGACACTGAAGTGGATGTAACACATATGTGCGTGCACACACACACACACACACACACATACACACACACACACACACACACACACTCAGTCAGTAGTCATGACTCTGTATGTTTGACCATATCACTTCTGCAGGACCTTTGAGAACAGTCACTCCAGCCCTGTGAGGTGCACTGCATGCACACAGAAGAGTGCACAGGATGCCCACTGTGTGTCTGTGTTTGTGATTTTTTTCTACTACTTCCTAGTTTTCTCATAAAGAGCACAAACATAGATGGAAGTCTGTGACCTCTTCGTGAGGTAAAACTGTGTGTCCACTCTAATGTTAAGTAGCTCAAACAGTAGTTTTTATGTGCTAGTTTTTGTTAATTTTACAATTTAAAGCATGTCTGTGTGTCTGTCTGTGTGTGTGTGTGTCTCTGTGTGTGTGTCTCAGTGTGTGTGTTTCTGTGTGTGTCTGTCTCTGTGTGTGTGTGTGCGCGCGTGTGTGTCTGTGTGTATGTGTGTCTCTCTCTGTGTGTATGTGTGTATGTGTGTGTGTGTGTGTGTGTGTGTGTGTGGTGTGTGTGCGTGTGATATGCACATGGAGGTCAGAGTACAACCCATGATAATTAAGTTTTTCTTCTGTCAGGTGGGCTCTGGGATGGAGCTTGGCTTATCAGGCTTGGAGGCAAATGCCTTTCTGCTCCCTCTTGCCAGCCCTTGCTTTTTGAGACAGGGTTTCAGAGTTTAGAAATTAAGATGCCCAAGTGCCAGGTGCCTCAGTGCCGGAAATGTAGGTGGTACTTACTATAACCAACTTACAGAATAGACTATACAATACTACCTATTCTGCCTTATACATAAACTTTATAACTAAAGAACAACTCTAGAAAATAAGCATTGTTTATTAAAGTGGGACTGTGACTAAACAAAAAAACGTAGTCTTGTACAAGAATGTGAATGTTGAAATACAACCTGATTAGGAGCTGTCATGTATGCAGCTAGCTCCTTTATCGGAGTGATGTTGATTATTTCTATGATTAAAACAAGACACAGAGTGAGAGAATAAAGTTCCTGACACAAAGAAATTGTTTAATCCCACCCTGCCCTCCCAGTTTTCCTTCTGGCCCTCTCCTCTACAAGAACAGGGAGGACATAAACGGAATAATTCTGATGCATCCTGTTCTCCGGTTCCTAGTTGAGAGCCCTGATTTTCACCCCAATCCTGACTCATGGACCACAAAACCCAAAGTAAGATTACTGAATGCTCAGGACCTCAATTTTCTGAATTTTAAACCAGGGTTTGTTTCAAATTATTATCCATGGCTGCTGGGTCTTGTCTGCAACTTAGAAGAGTGGGCAGCCATGGTGGTGATGTTTTACTGTGTGGACAAAGGGGGCATGAAGCAGGTTCTGTTAAAAAAAAGACAAGGAAGCAGCGCAGGGGGAAGACAGAAACCTGCAGCCACTTCCTGCATGTTTCAAGGCACAGTTTCAACCTCCCTGAACAGGCATCTACATTTTTTTCCCCTTAATTTGGCAAACAGAAATCGCTGAATGTAAATGATTCTAATGCCCCAGTTGAGAAACATGTGAGTGACGGCCTTGTGCTGTGTTCTTACAAGTCAAATGTCACTGGAGAAATAATTAGAGTTTCATTTGCTGTTCTAACAACATTCGAATGTTTAATCCTGAGGTGCCTTGCACGCACAGGGAAAAAGAGGTTACAGGAAGTGCGGACACTGCTGTGCTCCACAGGGGCTTTTTACCCTGCCCTGGCTTCCCTGCTCTAGAGGCTGAACAAGTGACCTTAGAAACTCCGTGGGGGGGGCTGTGTGGAGATCCTAGACTATTTAGGTAAATAAACTTAAACTGGATCATATATTCACCATACATACTCTCTGTAAAGAGAAGCTGCCCTGTCTTCTGAAGCTGAATGGTTCTGAGAGTTGTACTGATTAATACCAGTTTATTCTCTGCTGATATCTCCCTGTTTTAAATACCCCGTATGATGATCTGACCTGTTCTGTTCACCTATTCAGCTTCCCACAGCCATGCCACTTAAGACATTCTGAAGAAACTAGAGTCCAGGTCAATACAGATTTGGTTGCAACATCCCAGTAAAATGATAAAGCCTACACTCTTCATTCGGGAGACTCACTGTGAAATTTAAGTCATAAAACTTCTAGAAAAAAAAAAAAAAACAACCAGAGGATTAACTATTTTTGACCTGGGGTTAGACAACTGTTTCTTAAATACAATGTCAAAGACATAATTCAATTAATGAAAGAGAGGAATGTGGAAATATAAACTGATTTATAGTCTGCCGTGTAAGGAATACTGCTGGCTCCGTGCTTGGGGATAAACTGAAGATTATTTCGTAGTTAAAACCAAGGGACAGGGCAGGAGAATAAATGACATATTAGACCTCATCAACATCATCAAAGAGTTTTAGTATCCCTTACTCTTTCTTTCTGAATATACCAAAAGAGAGACTAAAATATCTGTTCCATAAGTTTAAAAACTGAGACCAGAGCCACAGACGAGAAGAATATATTTATACAAGATTTCCTGATGAAACCCATGAATCCGACCATGTGTCAAGCAAGTACATGGGGAAGTTTCAAATGTCATTCACTGGGGAAGTGCACATCAAAGCCAATGTGAAGTCCTGCTGCAGCTGTTAGAGTAGCTGAGAACAAAGAGACTCCATCAGCTGCCACTGAGGATGTGCGTCCTCACTCTACTGAAAAAGAGAGGAGGGGCTAAACCACTGTGGGAACTGGGGCTCTGGGTCTTATAAACTACCAGTGGATGTCACAGCCATCCCTAGGTCAATCCCTAAGGAAAATTAAAGCACATGACAGCGTATAGGATTTATTCTGTTTTATTTTTATTATTTAAAACAATTTTAAGTTCAAATATTTTTTTAATCAGACACTTCTTAATGTTCTTCCCCTTCCAAGTTCTTCCAGATCCTACTCCCCCTCCCTCCCTCCCCTTCCTTAATTTTAAGTTCTTTCTAAAAATAAAAACAGAAACCCAGTATTAACACAAAATCCCCTAAGAAACAGAGAAAACTAAGAAAACAGAAAACCAGGCCTGCACCTAAAGCATAATCAATAAGAGCAAACTCTCTCTCTCTCTCTCTCTCTCTCTCACACACACACACACACACACACACACACTCTCTCTCTCTCTCTCTCTCTCTCACACACACACACACACACACACACACACACACACTCCTTACACAGAGTATCTCTCTCTCTCTCTCTCTCTCTCTCTCGCTCACACACACACACACACACACACACACACACACACATACACACACACACACACACACACACACACACATACACACACACACACACACACACACACACACACACACTCTCTCTCTCTCTCTCTCTCTCTCTCTTTCTCTCTCTCTCTCTCTCGCTCACACACACACATACACACACACACACACACATACACACACACACACACACACACACACACACACACACACACACACACAAGTTGTGAAGTCCATTATGTGTTTGTCAACTACTCCTGAACATGAGGCCAGTCTTGGAGTGGTTGAAATACTCAGTGTCTCTCAGTTTGGTGGTTTTATGGGATTTCTGTGTGAGTGGTGAGTAGGTGGTTGAGGGGGTCTCTGATTGTTGGACTTTCTCCTTCTGTTGGTTTGTATTCTTCAACTGGCACTTAGACTTTCTGGGAGAGTAAAAATCTAATTTCTCCACAAATGGATTTTTTAAAAAAACTGAATATTTATAGTAACTTCATTTCTAACCTCCAAAACCCAGTAAACAACTAAATGTTTATCCACCACCAGCTTATAAGCTATGATGTGTCCACACCATGGGATGGAACTAAACAATAGTATCAAAATGAATATATCAGTGAACAAAGACAGAGAAAAGTATGAGCATCTATGCTTTCAGTAATATGCAATATTTGAAAGTAAAAGTTAATTTGTATTATTAAAAGGATAACCATTGCTTATAGAAGTGAGATCGGAGAGGGTAGAGTAAGCTCCAGCTGTATGCACAGACACATTTAAGGGTAATAATATATTTATTATCTTGATGGTTGTTTTAGTTGGGTTTCTACTGCTGTGATAAAACTCTATGACCAAAATCAATTTGAGGGGGAATTTATTTCTCTTATACTTTTGCATCACACTCACTCATGAAAGGAAAACAGGGCAGACACTCAAAGTGGGAACCTGAAAACAGGAAGTAAAGCAGATGCCGTGGGTGACTGCTGTTTACTGGCTTGCTCCTCATGGTTTGCACAATTTGCTTTCTTATACAACCTCATGGTCTGCCATGATTGTAATCACCCACAATGGGATTGACCACTACATATCAATCAGTAATAAAGAAAATGCTCTACACGTAATCTTGTTGGAGGCATTTTCTCAAATATAAGTCTCTCTTCCTAGATATGTTTAATTTATGCCCAAGTTAACAAAAACAAAGAACAAATAAACCCTAAACCAAAACAGGACAAAAGTGGCATTTCTTCTATAGAAACTAACATGCAAAGAAATACCAAATTGGGACATACATGATTTTTTTCTACTTATAATGGGGTTAAATCCTGTCCAATGTAAAATTAAAATATTCTAAATAATAAAAAAGTAATGTTGTTGGGATAAGAGAATAGTAGAAGATTTTCCAATCATGTATGAAGCATTAGGATCAGCCATCAGACCCTATAAAAGGCCATTTACTACTCCTGATATACTACTATTCATCATATCTTCAGAACAAATATTATATAGAGTCTTGGTCATTTCTTCCTGTGATTACATGGTTAGGTGAAGTTGTGTCTCACTGCTGCTGTCCAAGATCACGAGAAAAGTTTGAATAGTCTCTCATTAATTAAAAAAATTCAAATTTAAAATATACTTATATGTATTATCGGATGCATAAATCTCTCACAACACTCAAGGTAAAATGCTGTAGGTTGAACATTGTTAACCTGTAGCCCAGTGCAAATCAATTTTTGCCTCAGAGGAAGAATCTATTCTTTTAAGAAGCAGTGGAGAACCAACCCACCATCATCAGGACTCATGGCCTTCCCACAGAGAGCTGAGCACCCAAAGGAAACTCAGGAGTGGTCTCCTTCCTGAGGCCATGGGTGAGCCTCCAATTTCTCTCCACTGACTATCTGGATAGAGACCACCAGAACTCTTAGAGTACAGGTATCTTGTTACTGCTTGGGTCTGGACACTTCCAGCCTCCATCTGTGCCCAAAGACAGAGCCGGCCCATCACGATCAGAACACATAGCCTGCCCTTAAAGAGCTGAACACTAAGGACCAATCTTCCTCCACAGCACACAAGCCCCCAGACACAGGAGAAAAAAATCTCCAATCAGAGACAACAAGATCAACTTACATCAAAGATAACAAGATGGCAAGAGGCAAGCACAGAACCTAAGGTACAGAAACTAAGACAACATGGCAACATCAAAACCCAGGTCTACCACCACAACAAGTACTGAATGACCCAACACACAAGAAAAACAAGATTTGGACTTAAAATAATACCTCTTGCTGATCATGGAAGTTCTTGAGAAATAGAAGCCCTTAGGGAAACACAGGAAAACACAAGCAAGCAAACAGGCAAAAGAATTGAATAAAACCATCCAGAATCTAAAAATTAAAATTAAAAGCAATAAGGAAAACACGAGAGACAACCATGGAGATAGAAAATCTAAAAAAGAGACCAGGAGTCATAGACACAAGCATCACCAACAGCCTACAAGAGATGGAAGAGAGAATATCCGGGGCAGAAGATACCATAGAAATCATTGAGATAACAGTCAGAGAAAATGTAAGAATCAAAAAGCTCCTAACCCAAAACACCCAGGAAATCCAGGACACAATTAAAAGACCAAACCTAAAAATAATAGGTATAAAAGAGAGCAAAGACTCCCAACTAAAAAGCCCACCTCATATGTTAAAAAAAAACATTATAGAAAACTTCCCTAACCTAAAGAAAAAGATTACCATGAACATACAAGAAGCCTACAGGACTCTAAATAGATTGGACCAGAAAAGAAATCACTTCTGACATATAATAATCAAAATACCAAATGTTCAAAACAAAGAAGGAATACTAGAAGCAGAAAGGGAAAAAGAACAAGTTACATATAAAGGCAAACTGATCAGAATTACACCAGACCTCTCAACAGAGACTATGAAAGCTAGAAAATCCTGGACAGATGCCATACAGACCCTAAAAGAACACAAATTCCAGTCCAGGTTACTATATCCAGCAAAATTCTCAAGTACTATAGATGAGGACACCAAAATATTTCAGGACAAAACCAAATTTACAAAATGTCTGTCCACAAATCCGGTCCTATATAGAGTAATAGAGGAAAAACTTCAACACAAGGAGGGAAACTGCACCCTACAAAAAGCAAGAAAATAATTTTCTTGCAACAAAACCAAAAGAATAAAAGCATACAAACATTCCACCTCTAACAACAAAAACAACAGGAAAAACAATCACTATTCCTTAATATTTCTTAACATCAATGGATTCAATTCCCCAATTAAATAAACATTGATTATCAGACTGGATACATAAACAGGATCCAGCATTTTGCTGCATACAGAAAATTTTTCTCAGTGACAAAATGGATACTACCTCAGAATAAAAGGCTGGAAAAAAAACCTTTCCAAGCAAATGATCCCAAGAAACAAGCTGGAGTAGCCATTCTAATATCAAATAAAATAGATATCCAACCAAAAGTTATCAAAAGAGATAAGCAAGGTCATATTCTATTCATCAAAAGAAAAATCTATCAAGATCAACTTTCAATTCTAAACATCTATGCTCCAAATACAAGGGCACCTAAATTCATAAAAGAAACTCTAATAAAGTTCAAAGTATATATTGGACTACACAGAGTAATAGTGGGAGACTTCAACAGCCCACTCTCATCAATGGACAAATCATAAAAGCAGAAACTGAATAGAGACACAGTGAAATTAACAGACCTTATGAACTGAATAGATTTAACAGACATATATAGAACATTTCATCCTAAATCAAAAGAATATACCTTTTTCTCAGCACCTCATGGTTCCTTCGCCAAAAATTGACCATATAGTCTGTCACAAAACAGGCCTCAACAAATACAAGGAGATCGAAATAATCATACATCCTATCAGATACCCATGGAATAAGGCTGGATTTCCATAACAACAAAAACAACAAAAAGGCCACATACACATGCAAGCTGACCAATGCTCTACTCAATGATAACTGGGTCAAGGAATAAAGACTTTTTAGAATTTAGCGGAAATGAAGGCACAGCATACCCACACTTATGGGACACAATGAAAGCAGTTCTAAGAGGAAAAACTCATAGCTCTGAGTGCTTCCAAAAAGAAACTGCAGAGAGCATACACTAACAGCTTGACAGTACACCTGAAAGTTCTAGAACAAAAAGAAGCAGATACACCCAAGAGGAGTAGATGGTAGGAAATAATCAAACTCAGATCTGAAATCAACCAAATAAAAACAAAAAGAACTATACAAAGAATCTACAAAAATAAGAGCTGGTTCTTTGAGAAAATCAAACAGATTGGTAAACACTTATAAAAAAACACTTATTGATAAAGTCTAGAGTGTGCAAAGAGAGCATCCAAATTAACAAAATCAAAAATAAAAGGGGAAACATAATAGTAGAAACTGAGGAAATTCAAGAAATCATCAGATCCTACTACAAAGTCTATACTCAACAAAACTTGAAAAATCTAGGGGAAATGTACAATTTTCTAAATAGATTTCAGTTACCAAAGTTAAGTCAAAATTAGATAAACCATCTAAACAGCCCCATAACCCCTAAAGAAATAGAAGCAGTCATAAAAAGCCCCCCCAAAAAATAACCCAAGTCATATCAGTTTAGTGCAGAATAATATCAGACATTCATAGAAGACCTAATACCAGTATTCTCCAAACTATTCCACAAAATAGAAACAGAGAAAACACTATCCAACTCATTCTTGAAAGCCACAATTATGCTCATACCTAAACCACACAAAGACCCTACAAAGAAAGAGAACTTTAGACCAATTTCCCTTATGAACATTGGTGCAAAAATACTCAATAAAAATTCTGGCAAACAGAATCCAAGAACATATCAAAACAATCATTTATCATGATCAAGTAGGCTTCATCTCAGGGATGAAGGGATGGTTCAATATACAGAAATCTATCAACATAATCCACTATATAAACAAACTCAAAGAAAAAAATGATCATCTCACTAAATTCTGAGAAAGCATTTGACAAAATTCAACACCACTTCATGTTAAAAGTCTTGAATAGAACAGGGATTTAAGGTCTATATTTAAACATAGTAAAAGCAATATACATCAAACTAGTAGCCAACATCAAACTAAATAGTGAGAAACTCGAAGTAATCCCACTAAAATCAGGGACTAGAGAAGGCTGCACTTTCCCCCCTACCTATTCAGTATAGTACTGGGACTACAAACCAGAGCAATCAGACTGCAAAACGAAGTCAATGGGTTATAAATGGCAAAGAAGAAGTCAAAAATATCACTATTTGCAGATGGCATGATAGTATAATTAAGTGACCTCAAAAATTCACCCAGAGAACTCCCACAGTTGATAAACAACTTCAGCAAAGTGGCTGGGTATAAAATTAACTCAAAAAAATCAGTTGCCTTCCTCTACTCAAAGATTAAATAGGATGAGAAAGAAATTAGGGAATCAACACCCTTCGAAATAGTCACAAATAATATAAAATAACTTTGTGTGACCCTAACCAAGCAAGTGAAGGATCTGTACAACAAGAACGTCAAGTATCTCAGGAAGGAAACTGAAGAAGATCACAGAAGGTGGAAAGATTTCCCATGCTTATGGGTTGAAAGGATCAACATTGTAAAAATGGCAGTCTTGCTAAAAGCAATCTGCAGATTCAGTGCAATCCCCGTCACAATTTCAACTAAGTTCTTTATAGAAAAAGTAATTTGCAAATTCATTTGGAACAACAACAACAACAACAACAAAAACACAATAGCAAAAACAAATGGGACCTCATAAAATTGCAATGCTTCTGTAAGCCAAAGGATATCGTATTGTCAAAAGGACAAAGCAGCAACCAACATATTGGGAAAAGATATTTATCAGTCTTACATCTGATAGAGGGCTAATATTCAATATATTCAAAGAACTCAAGAAGGTAGACACCAGAGAATTAAATAATCCTATTAAAAACTGGGGAGCTAAACAATGAATTCTCAACTGAATTGCTGAGAAGCATCTAAAGAGATGCTCAACATCCCTAGTCATCAAGAATACACAAATCAAAACAACCCTGAGATTCCAATTCACACTAGTCAGAGTGGCTAAGATCAAAACTCAGGTGACAGCAGATGCTGTTGATGATCTGGAGAAAGAGGAACACTCCTCCATTGTTGGTAGGAATGCAAGCTGGTACAAATCTGCAAATCAATCTGGAGGTTCCTCAGAAAATTGGACATAGTGCTACTTCAGGACCCAGCTTTACCACTCCTGGGCTTATACCCAAAAGACAGTCCAACATAAAAGAAGGACACATGCTTCACTATGTTCATAGCAGACTTATTTATGATAGCCAGAAACTGGAAAGAAGCCAGATGTCCTTCAATAGAGGAATGGATACAGAAATTGTGGTAGATTTACACAATGGCATACTACTCAGCTATTAAAATCAATGACCTCATGAAATTCCTAGGCAAATGGATGGATCTAGAAGCTATCATACTGAGTGAGGTAACCCAATCACAAAAGAACACTAATGATATGTACTCACTGATAAGTGAATAGTAGATCAAAAAGCTCAGAATACCCATGAAAGAACTTACAAACATTATGAAGCTCAAAAAGAAGGAAGACCAGTATGTGGATGCCTCACTCCTTAGAAGGGAGAACAAAACACTCATGGAAGGAAATAAAGGGGTAAATAGAGGAGCAGGGATTGAAGAAAAGATCATCCAAAGACTGCCTCACCTGGGGATCCATAACATATGCAATCACTAAACCCAAACTGGCTGAAACCTGATATGGATGCCTCTTCAGAGGCTCTACCAGAATCATACTGATACAGATGTGGATGCTTGTAGCTAACTATCAGACTGAACATCAGGACCCCAATAAAAGAGCTAGAGAAAGGACTGAAGGAGCTGAAAGGGTTTGCAACCCCATGGAAGAACAACATTGTCAACCAACTAAACCCCCCAGAGCTCCCAGGGACTAAAACACCATTCAGTGACTAAGCATTGAGATGACCCATTGCTCCAGTTGCATATGTATCACAGGATAGCGTTGTCTGGCATAAATGGGAAGAGAGACCTTTGGTCCAGTGAAGGCTCATTTTTCCAGTGTAGGTGAATGCCAACTTGCTGAATTGGGAGAGGGAGCACCTTTATGGAGGTAGGGGAAGAAGGAAGGGGGGATGGGAGTGAGGGGAAAGGGAATAACAATCGAAATGTAAATACAGAGAATATCCAATAAAAAAGGAAAAAAAACCAGTGAATGATAAACATAATATCTGACACATTACTGTTTTATTTTCAAATATTAAATTTCAAAAATTTATTAAGTTCCCACTTTTCATAGAGTAAAGCAAACAAAAGCAGTAACAACAATAGCAGCACATACTATTACATACAAATGCACACATGTGCATACATATACACATACATACTTGTATGCGTGCACGTACATGTGTGCACACATGCACATGTTCACATGCACAGGCACAAATGAATGGGTTGATATTGTGGCATTATTAAAGCAGGATTGACCAGTATCCAAAAGATGAACCTAACAAAAAGCTTAAGTGACTAAGTACTGTGAGTTTATTGACACTTTCTTCCTGGAAAGGAACATTAAGAGAGGTAAGGAAACCTCCAAAATTCAGGAAGCTCTTGAAACTTAGCAGGATTAGAAAACTGAAAAAAGTTAATCAACTCACAAAGCCCTTTCCCCAGATGTTCTGGTTTGTCTTGATTGCCAGCTTTACATAGCCTAGAGTCATCTGAGAAATATCAATTGAGAAATTGCATAGGTTGGTCAGTTTTTCCTGTCATCACATGGCTACAGGAAGTTGTGACTCACTGCTGATGATCTGTGAGCATATCTGTGGAAAACTGTCTTGATTGATAGATAATTGATGTAAGAGTACAGTAAAATTTTCTGGGCAGATGGTCGTGAGCTATATAAGAAAGCTAGTTCAGCATAAGCCAAAGTGAGTTATTGTACAGGACAGGAAGCAGCATCATTCATAGTTCCAGGTTGCGTTCTCTTGGCTGTGAATGAGCTCCTGGTCAGAGGTAAAGCTTCATCGAAGATCAATCGAGGAATACTAACCTTCAGGTTTCCATTTTGAATTTCTGCCCTGAATTCCCTCAGTGACCAATTTTGTTTTTTGTTTTTTTTTTATATTCCAAGATGACAATATTTATTTTTTGTATTAAAATTATCATTTTTGTAAAGTAAATAAATAAAATAAATACTTAAATATTTTCAGTGTTCATCCTTTTTTAGAGAGACATTTTTACACCAATACAACAAAGCTATAGTTAATTATTAGAACAGTCTTGGCAGGTTAGTATATAATTCTTTATTACATTTCCTATGGCATTAGAACATTTATATAAAGGTGAAAAACAAAATACACTGCTGTTATAATAATTAAAATATGAAAAAATAATTTTATATTTTATAAAATATAATGATCTTTTTTTTTAAAACAACTTTATTTTACAAAACAAAGATAAATGTACAGATTTTAAACATTTTTTGCTTAAAATTATACATTTTTGTGAGTACTTTTTTCAGATTTTAACATAATGTTTACATAAAACTATATGAATATATTTTTTAGTCAGTACTTGATTTTTTTCAAGGTTTGATAGTATGCCTTGAAAACTTAATAGTTACAATGAGCATAAAGTACATGTAAAACTAAATGTAACATGGAAATAATTAAAGTTTTCTTGTTTTTTAAATATTATTTTTTGTTTCATTTTGTTTTCTTTAATTCTTGGACTTCATACAGTCTGTGAGTTGTTTCTGGGGGAGTGCAAGCCTCTGGGGTTAGCATCCCACTATCAGTGACTGCATATTATGTCTGTTCTTTTGTGACTGGGTTATCTCACTCAGGATGATATTCTCTAGATGCAGCCATTTTCTTAAGAATTTGGTTAAGTCATTGTTTCTGGTGGCTGAGTAGTATTCCATTGTGTATATGTACCACAATTTTTGTATCCATTCATCTTCTGAAGGACATCTGGGTTCCTTCCAGCTTCTGGCTATTATAAATAGAGCTGCTATGAACATTGTGGTGCATGTGTCTTTGTTGTATATTGGAGTGTCTCTGGGGTATATGCCCAGAAGTGGAATAGCTGGGTCTTCAGGTAGTACTATATCCAATTTTCTGAGGTATCACCAGACAGATTTCCAGAGTGGTTGTATTAGCTTGCAACCCCACCAACAGTGGGGAAGTTTTCCTTTTTCTCCTCAGCCTCGCCAGCATCTGCTGTCATCTGAGTTTTGGATCTTGGCCAATCTGACTGGTGTGAGGTGGAATCTCAGGGTTGTTTTGATTTGCATTTCCCTGATGGCTAAGGATGTCGAGCACTTCCTCAGATGTTTCTCGGCCATTCGGTGTTCCTCAACTGAAAATGTTTTGTTTAGCTCTGTACCCCATTTTTTAATAGGGTTATTTGATTCTCTGGTGTCTAGCTTTTTGAGTTCTTTGTATACCTTGGATATTAGGCCTCTATCTGATGTGGTGTTGGTAAAGATCTTTTCCCATTCTGTTGGTCGCCTTTTTGTTTTCTTGACGATGTCCTTAGCCTTACAGAAACATTGAAATCTCATTAAGTCCCATTTGTTAATCTTTGACCTTAGAGCTTGAGCCATTGGTGTTTTGTTCAGGAAATTTTCTCCTGTGCCTATGTGTTCTAAGGTTTTTCCTAGAAAACTTTCTCATCTAATAGTTTCAGTGTATCTGGTTTAATGTGGAGATCTTTGATCCACTTATACTTGAGCTTTGTACAAGGAGATAAGAAAGGGTCTATTTTCATTCTTTTGCATGCTGAGTGCCAGTTGGACCAACACCATTTGTTGAATAGGCTGTGCTTTTTCCATTGAATGTTTACTGCTCCTTTGTCAAAAATCAGGTGACCATATAGATGAGGGCTCATTTCTGGATCTTCTATTCTATTCCATTGATCCACATGCCTATTTCTGTACCAGTACCATGCAGTTTTCAGCACAATTGCCTTGTAATATAGCTTGAGGTCAGGGATAGTGATTGCCGCAGATGTTTTTTTGTTGTCGAGGATGGATTTTGCTATTCTAGGTCTTTTGTTATTCCATATGAAATTGCACATTGATCTTTCCAATTCCATGAAGAACTGGGTTGGAATTTTGATGGGGATTGCATTGAATCTGCAGATTGCTTTTGGTAGGATGGCCATTTTTGAGATGTTGATTTTTCCAATCCATGAGCATGGGAGATCTTTCCATTTTCTGAGATCCTCCTCAATTTCTTTCTTTAGAGGTTTGAAGTTCTTGTCATACAGGTCCTTCACTTGCTTAGTTAGAGTCACACCAAGGTATTTGTAGTTTTTGTGACGATTGTTGAAGGGTACGTTTTCCCTAATTTCTTTCTCCACATGTTTGTTCTTTGAGTATAGGAAGCCTACTGATTTGTTTGAGTTAATTTTGTATCCAGCCACTTTGCTGAACTTGTTTATCAGCTGTAGGAGTTCTCTGGTGGAATTTTTGGGGTCACTCAAGTACACTATCATGTCATCAGCAAAGAGTGATGTTTTTATCTCTTCCTTTCCGATTTGTATCCCCTTGATCTCCTTTTGCTGTCTAATTGCTCCAGCCAGGACTTCCAGTGCTATGTTGAATAGGTAGGGGGAGAGTGGGCAGCCTTGTCGAGTCCCTGATTTTAGTGGGATTGCTTCAAGTTTCTCGCCATTAAATTTGATGTTTGCTGTTGGTTTGCTATATTGCTTTTATTATGTTTAAGTATGGACCTTGGATTCCTGTTTTTTCCAGGACTTTTAACATGAAGGGGTGTTGGATTTTGTCAAATGCTTTCTCAGCGTCTAGTGAGATGACCATGTGATTTTGATCTTTGAGTTTGTTTATATGGTGGATTACATTGATGGATTTCCTTATTTTAAACCATCCCTGCATACCAGGGATGAAGCCTACTTGGTCATGATGAATGATCATTTTGATGTGTTCTTGGATTCGGTTTGCAAGGGTTTTGTTGAATATTTTTGCATCAATGTTCATAAGTGAGTTTGGTCTAAAATTCTCTTTTTTTGTAGGGTCTTTGTGTGGTTTAGGTACGAGGGTTATTGTAGCCTCAAAAAATGAGTTGGGTAATATTCCATCTGATTCTATCTTTTGGAATAGTTTGGAGAGTATTGGGGTTATATCCCCAATAAATGTCTGATAAAATTCTGCACTGAACCCGTCTGTACCTGGGCTTTTTTTTTTTTTTTTGGTAGGGAGGCTTTTGATGACTACTTCTATTACTTTAGGTGTTATAGGGTTATTTAGATAGTTTACTTGGTCCTGGTTTAACTTTGGGATCTTGTATCTCTCTAGGAATTCGTCCATTTCCTCCAGATTTTCCAATTTTGTGGAGTATAAGTTTTTGTAATAGGATCTGATGATTTCTTGAATTTCCTCAGTTTCACTTGTTATGTCGCCACTTTCCTTTCTGATTTTGTTAATTTGAATACTCTCTCTTTGCCCTCTAGTTAGTCTGGCTAGGGGTTTATCAATCTTGTTGATTTTCTCAAAGAACCAACTCTTTGTTTTGTTGATTTTTTCAATGGTTTTTTTTTTTTTTCGTTTGTTTCTATTTGGTCTATTTCTGCCCTAATTTTGATTATTTCTTGCTGTCTACTCTTCTTGGGTATATCTGCTTCCTTTTGTTCTAGGGCTTTTAGCTGTGCTGTCAGGTTGCTGATGTAAGCTCTCTCCAGTTTCTTTTTGGAAGCACTTAGGGCTATGAGTTTTCCTCTCAATACTGCTTTCATTGCATCCCATAGATTTGGGTATGTTGTGTTTTTGTTTGCGTTGAATTTTAGAAAATTTTTAATTTCTTTCTTTATTTCTTCTTTGACCCTGCTATCCTTTAACAGAGCGTTGTTTAGTTTCCATGTGTATGTGGGGTTTTTGTTGTCTTTGTTGTTGTTAAAGACCAGCCGTAGACCATGGTGATCCGAGAGGATGCATGGGAGTATTTCAATCTTCTTATATCGATGGAGGCTAGTTCTGTGTCCAATTATGTGGTCGATTTTTGAGAAGGTGCCATGGGGTGGTGAGAAGAAGGTGTATTCTTTTACTTTGGGATAATATGTTCTGTATATATCTAGTAATTCTAGTTGGTTTAAAGACTCTGCTAATTTTGCAGTGTCCTTGTTCAGTTTCTGTTTCCATGATCTGTCCATTGGTGAGAGTGGGGTATTAAAGTCTCCCATTATTATTGTGTGGGGTGAAATGTATTTTTTGAGCTTTAGTAAGGTTTCTTTTATGAATGTGGGTGCTTTTTTATTTGGAGCATATATGTTAAAGATTGAGAGTTCCTCCTGACAGATTTCTCCGGTAATGAGTAAAAAGTGTCCTTCCTTATCTTTTTTGATAACTTTTGGTTGGAAATTTACTTTATTCGATCTTAGAATAGCCACTTCAGCTTGCTTCTTGGAGCTGTTTGCTTGGACGTTTTTTTCCCACCCTTTTTCTCTGAGATAGTGTCTGTCTCTGTCTCTGAGTTGAGTTTCCTGTATGCAGCAAAAGGCTGGATTTTGTTTATGTATCTAGTCTGATAGTCTATGTCTCTTTATTGGAGAGTTGAGACCATTTATGTTAATAGATATCAAGGAATAGTTGTTTCTGTTTCCTGCCATTATTGCTTTTTTGGGTTGAGTTGTGTCTGTGTTTTTGTCTTCTTTTGGTTTTCTTGTTTAGGAGTTTTCTTGTTTTTACTAGGCTGTATTTTCCCTCATTGTATTAGTTTTTCCACCTATAATTCGTTGTAGTGCTGGGTTTGTGGTCAGATATTGTGTGAATTTTGATTTGTCTTGAAATATCTTCGTCTCTCCATCGATGGTGATTGATAGTTTTGCTGGGTATAGCAGCTTGGGCTGGCACTTGTGCTCTCTTAAGGAGTGCATGATGTCTGTCCAGGCTCTTTTAGCTTTCATAGTCTCTGTTGAGAAATCGGGTGTGAGCCTGATTGGTCTGCTTTTATATGTTACCTGACCTTTTTCCCTTACTGCTTTTAGTATTCTTTCTTTGCTTTGGGCACTTGATGTTTTTACTATTATGTGTCTGGAGGTATTTCTTTTCTGGTCCAACCTATTTGGAGTTCTGAAGGCTTCTTTTATGCTCGTGGTCATCTCATTCTTGAGGATAGGGAAGTTTTCTTCTATGATTTTGTTGAAGATATTTACTGTGCCTCTTAGTTGATACTCTTCTCCCTCTTCTATTCCTATTATCCTTAGGTTCCTTCTTCTCATTGTGTCTTGGATTTCCTGGACATTTTGGGTTAGGAGCTTTTTGTTTTTTGCATCTTCTCTGGCTGTTTTGTCTATGTTTGCTATGTTGTCTTCTGCCCCCGAGATTCTCTCTTCAATCTCTTGTAATCTATTGGAAATCCTTGCGTCTGTGACTCCTGATTTCTTTTTTTTTGGTGTTCTGACTCTAGGGTTATCTCTTTTAGCATTTTCTTTATTGTGTCAATTTCTGTTTTAATTTCCCTCTTCCATTCCTTTATTTCTTTGATTCTGTTTTCCTCTAGTTCTTTGAGTTCTTTGAGTGTTTTTCTTGTTTCTTCTTTAAAAGCTTCTGAATCTTTTTGTTTTTCCTCCCTTTCTTGCTTAAGTATCTCTATCAGCATCTTGAGGTATGATTTCAGGTCTGTGTCTTCTTTTTCTGGAGTGTTTGAAATTCCGATGTTTACTGTTATGGGAGAGCTGGGTTCTGGTGTTGCTAGACTGTCTTGGTTTCCTTGGGATATACTCTTTCTCTTTCTTCTTGCCATTTTGTTGTCAGTGATATGTTCTTGCCTTTCCCTTGTATTTGGTCTGTATCCCTGGTTCTCCACTGGTCCATGTGTCAGATGGGCCGAGCCCTGTTCTATGCCTCAGAGTCGTTGGGTGTAAACAGAAGTTCCAATGTTCTGTTTCTGGTCGCTGGATCAGGCACGGCAGGGCAGGGCAAGGCAGGGGATGTACTTTCCGTGTGCACTCCGCAGAGATCTCTCTGCTCCCCTGAAGCCTAGGTCCCACTTACCAGTTGTTCAGCCTTTACGAGCTGCCGTTCTGGGTAGCAGATGGGCCGGGCTCCACTCTGTGTCCTGAATCTCCTCCGGGTGGAGACAGAAGTTCTAATTTTCTGTTCCCAGTTGCTGGATTGGGCAAGGCAGGACAGGGCAAGGCAGGGGGTGCACTTTCCGTGTGCACTCTGCAGAGATCTCTCTGCTCCCCGGCAGTCCAGGTCTCCCCCCACCAGTTGCTCCCAGTGACCAATTTTGATTGGAATTATAATAGAATGTCAAAAAACCATTCCTCTCCTAAGTTTCTTTTTGTCAGAATGTTTATCATAAGAACAGAATGAAGCTAGAATACAAGATTTTGAGTAAATAATTCCTTGGGAGTGGAGACTCTATTATGAGCTGGGTGACCAATGCAGCTCATAAGTCATCAGCCATATTGAGGTAGGTTTGGGGATAATGCCACTGTCTTTGTGTTGCCCAAGTTTCTGGCATTAAAAATAATAACTACATTGCTTTACTAAAGATAATCTTGGGCAGAAAAAAATGTATTTGGTTCATGACTGGTATTGCATGTTGAGTTAATAGACAAACATGATACCCCCCCAACCCCTATGAAAAGCCATACATGGTTGGCTAGAAAGTTCAGACTGTCAGTCAAGGAAGAAGTACTCTTCACTTCTATAGAAAATAGGAGGATGTTTTTTCTTACTTTCCTGCAATTTGGTCCATTCATATTCTACATCCAATTAGAGTGTTTTGGACAATGAAGTCCCAGCCCATTTCAAATAAAAAAAAAAAAAAAAAAAAAACCTGGGGAAAACAAGTAGTTGGGACCAGATGTCCCCAATTCAACAAATAACTAGATCTTTGAGCGCTGTAGAGCTGATGGCAAAGGGGAGGTCTGATAAAGAACAGAGCATCAGCATGCAAATGTCTGAGGACATTAAGTAGTATGAATAAATGTCTAGTTAGAATGAGACCATATAAAACAAAACACGTGTAAATAAAATATAACTGATAAATTAAATTGTAATTAAGTAGAGTTAAAAAGTAGCAGAGTGGAAAGTTGGCAAAAATAATCTGAAATGAAGGTCATGACCATGGATAGTATAATGAAAAGATTCTCAGTTTGGCTACATCAGAAAGAAAGTTGATGGCAAAAAGTCCCAATGTCTCCAAGCACTGAACAACTGAATATGGCAAATATGACTCTCTTTACCCCTTCGGAGCCCCATGAAACCAATGTTTCTCTGAGAGATCAGATCTGATAGGAGCCATATTTACAATGCTATTTCTCATCTCAACTGAAGGAGGACTTCAGACAGATTTACCCTGCAATTCGGTGTCCTATGCTGGATAGTGACCCTGATGTCTGTTTAAAGGTCCCTGGACAGAAGCAGGCTCATCCTAAGCATCTGGAAGAAGCTACAAGCTACCAGCTAGGCAGGGTTTATGGACTGTGCAAATGGCTATCAGTTTGACCAGAGCCCATCAAGACAGAGAAGAGAAAGTGGGACGAGTAATCCATCAGAACCCATCTGGAAATTTCCTGGAATTTTGAATGAATATAATTAAATAAGTCAGTGCATACAATGCATGAAAACTAAGAAGTCTTATATCAAACATTGTTTTGAGGCTTAAAAATAAAACAACCTTGAAGACCCCTTGAAAACAGTGGGAGAAGGACTAGCAAGAGAGCAAGTAAAGGCACCTGCTTGTTGCCTAACCTGACGACCAAGTTCAATTCCTGAGATCTACTTGGTGGAAGGAGAGAAACAACCCATTTTTGTTGTCTTCTGGCCTCTCATATGCACGGGCACACACGCATACACACACACACACACACACACACACACACACACACCGTAGTAAATGTAATAAAAATACTTTCCAAGAAGTGAAAGTTGACAAAATCGATATTTTCAAAAGTTCCCATTGAATTAACAAAATAATGAAACCACCACTAACTTACATTATCAAACATGAAGAAATATGGAGTTGGAGCTCTGTTATATGTTTCACCCATACTATTATTATTCATGGTGTTGGCAGCTACTTTACATGTTGCCAGAGTGAAAGTTGTCAACAATATTATTTAACCATTAGCCAGGCAAACTGCTGGGCTCACAAATGTCCTTGCACACACAAAGCACCAGGAAAAGCAGTAATGTGAAGCTCTCAGGGTTGTTTTCTCAAAGGAAAATGTGTATGACCTGTTTTTACATCCAGAAGACTGAGACTTGAAGGTAATTTGTAGCCTGATGATCTGTGTCATATGTAGGCCAGGTCATATTGAGGTTACACAACCAGGATTGAAGGTATCTAATAGCCCATGTGACCTCTGTGTCATCTGTATGACAAGAACCTTCCCTAGGTCCTTAGGTTAAACGAGTGGCTTATCTCTAGAACCCTGTGCCTCCAGATGCACTAGGGATTGTATTGCATTAGGAAAGGTTTTCCAAAACTGGACTTTGCTTAAATAGGCTGACAGTAGATATCCTGACATCAGACTCTGGGAGTTTGATCCAGCATGGCTGACATCAGACTCTAGAGTTTGATCCAGCATGGCTGACTAAGTTGGGCTGAGCTGAGTTTTCTTTCCTTCCTGCCACTTTACAGGTCATTTCAGTGCTGCCAGTGAACCTCCACAGCAACTCACAGAAGTGACACGCCCACAAAGGTACAACAGTGCCATAATGCTATGGAAGTGACTAACCACTTTTTAACAACTGGGGTTAAGGATTGTTCCATTAGATGGAGCCCACATGTGATAGTGCTGAAGTGGCCAAGACCCTGAAGCTGCACAGGTCATCAGCCACAGGGGAGAAAAACTAACACCTCAATTCTGCAGAAAGGAATATGCAATAAAATGACTCCTAATGATATGTTGATACACCCACAGTGCAGTCATCTCCTTTTTCTATGTGTCTTTGTTGTTTTTGTTTTGTTTTGTTTTGTACTTTTGAAAGGAGGAAAGACAACATAAAGTTGAGTGTGTAGACAGGTAGAGATAATCTTGGAGGAGTTGGAGTACAGGAAACAATATGATAAAAACATGTTATATGTAATCGTTTTTAACTGAAACACTGTCAAGTAACAGCAGAAAGTAACTGGAGGCCTGTCTGTGTACATAGAAAACAATCTTAAAAATAGTAAACCAAAGGGAATAGAATGTGGAGTTTATTAACATCATTGCCTTCAAAGAGCCTCTGCTGTGGCCAACTTCAAAAAGTGAAGCCATCCCTGAAATAGAATTGAGAGACAAGGAGAGAGCAGAGCAATTGAATGGCTGCCCTAAGTGCAAAGCCAAAGAATCACAACAGAATTAACCACTGCTTTGTGTTAAGAAATGTTACAGAACAAAATCCTCCATGGCAGGGACATTTGCCTCAAAAAGGTTATATTCAAGTTTAACACATACCATATTATTCAATGTTTAGACCCCTCCTGTGCTTTAGGAACACACACACACCCAGAACTATCTTCAGCCAGGCTCCCTTTCCCTTCTAGAATGTGTATCTGAAGTCATCGAAGGGCCTGTGGACACTAAACATCACCCCCAGGAGCTCTCTAAGTATGGCAGAGTCTAAGTAATGACTAGATATGGAGATTATCTCTTGGGTATGGCAAGACGATACAAAGACAGCTCCAGAGACCTGCCTTACACAGTTCTCCAGGCTTGGTCATTTAAATGTTGATGTTACAAAATTTTAAAACAGTCTACTGTAGCCATGTTTGGAGAAGGACTCCAACCCTGTTAACCTTTCATTCCTGCACATTTCAAGTATAGCAGTAGCATTAGCAGGATTATGGAAGCTCATGCTAGTTAGGCTCAATAACATATAATCCTTATTCTTTTCTCACATAACCAAGTCACTTCTAGTTGTCTCAAATAGGACTGTCTTTTGGGATTAACTTAGAGCCCAGCAAGTCTTCCAGAGGCTATCTGTATCTGCAGTAAAAAAAAATGGAAGTCATACAGTTTTAAAATCTGTCTCACATAGAACATAGCTACCAAGTGAAGGGCAATGAAGCTTGGAAATATCCAGAAAGTAAATAGCAGGTAGACTTTAGGAGGAGTTCTGGTTTCTGATCTTTAGAGAAAGAGGTCCTTGTCATCTTACCTTGACCTTGACTAATGTCAGATCATTAGGCTGGGACCACTGGGAAAAACTGGCCAACATACAAACACTCACACACACACACACACACACACACACACACACAGGGTGGGGGAAGAGGGGGGGGAATTCAGATGTAGCCAGAGCTCCAACAATGAACTAATTGCAGGATCATGACATGCAGAAAAAGAGAAACTTGATAATGCAGTTTAGGGCTTCAGGCAACACAGCAGATTAAAGTATGGCTTAATCATAATTGTATAATCTGAGATTAATTTTTAAATTAATGATTATATGAAAATACAACTATGATTACAATAATCTTTCTAAAAGAAAACAAGCTGAAATTAATGTAAATGGCATTTTTTAAGAGTTTTATAA
This sequence comes from Micromys minutus, assembly GCF_963924665.1. Lineage (NCBI taxonomy): Eukaryota > Metazoa > Chordata > Mammalia > Rodentia > Muridae > Micromys > Micromys minutus. The sequence continues at coordinate 32,070,709 of NC_137969.1, read as the reverse complement.
TTTGTAGTGATTTCTTTACTCATTTGGAGTAAGTGTCCTCATTTGTAACTGATTACAAATTTGCCATTTGATATTCATGACTATGAGCTCATCTTCTTTTTCAAAAGGATTCCCCTGAATTGCATAAGCTCCAGCTCCCAAAAAAACCCGATTAGCCCAAGGGCAGGATCATGCCCAAGCAAGAATGGATCCAGTCAGGCAGAATTGAAAGACTCACGTCATAGAACAGCTAAGTAAAGGCCCAAGGTGGAAAGAGCCACTGGAAGAATGTACGTTGGGGATGCAGAGGAGTCTGGTCCATAGGGGCACAGATCCACACATGTAACCAGGACAGTATTCAGCCCGTTTCATAAACAATTCCAAAGCTCATAAAAGAAGGCAATTTGCCCACAAGACATAGTGAAATATACTCAGGGTGTAAGTTACAATAGGTAAGAGTGAGATCAGGAGTCTCAGAAAGACATTTTCTGGATACAGGTTGATGATTTTTGTTGGATGCACCCACTTACCTGCAAACCGATAGTTTTGCTTTTTAATAGTTGAATAATATTCCATGGTGTAAAAATAGCTCATTTTTGTTTTGCATTCATCAGTTGATGGGCATCTAAGTTGTTTCCATTCCCTGGCTATTGTGACAAGAAGAAACCTGGACAACCAAGTATCTGCAGAAAAATAGACCAAGTCTTGGAGTACATGCTGTCTCACTCCTAACTGAGGAGCTATTACTAATTGATAATTACTGAAAGACAGAACGTAAGGTGTTTTTAAAGACATGGTCCTATTGAAAGGCCATGCTCTAGGGCCTGAACCTGCACCTTATAGTATTTCACCAAATTTGGACTCCAAGTATTTAAAAAAAAAAAAAATGGAAGACACAAAGTTGGGTGGGAAAGAGGATGGTAGTAGATCTGGGAGGAGCTATGGCAGGTGAATATGATCAAAGTCCATTGTGTGAAATTATCCCATTCTTTTGAGAACCCTTACTTCAAAAATTAAATTGGAGAGAGACTGCATAAGACACCCAGTGTCAACTACTTCTGGCCCCCACACATATGAACACACACATATACACATATACAGAGACAGAAAATATGTTATAATGAAATCCATCTCTTTTATAACTAGAAAAAATTATAAAATTAACCAATAAAAATAAAATATCCTGCTAAAACTAATTTTCAGTATGAATGCAGGAAAGTATCATTCCAAATCGGTAGTTCTAGCAATGTCTCATCATGGATAACACAGCTTTCATATAAAATCCAAGATACTTATCTAAAATTACAAGGATTTTTTTTCAAGGAATTTATTTCATCCCAGAACAGAGCTCAGATGTCTTTATCCTCTCTTACTGTACCTAGCAGCTAGTAATTTCCAACAGCAATGCACGGTTTTATGTACTGAGAGTATTCAGACATGTGAGGGAGTAATATGTCAAAAATTGTCAGATGATAAAACAAAGACAATAGCATGGGTTTTACGTATGTAGCCCATAGATTAGAATAGCTGGAGTTAAGATCAATTCTAAGATCAGACATGGATGATATAAGAAAGATACAAATAAGACTTCTATTCAGGTCTGCTGATGTAAGACCTATAATCCCATCAGCTCAGGAGGCTAAGGCAGGACTCTTTATAGAATGAGTTCAAAATAAAAATTAAAAGATGGTGGAAATTTTGCTATGTGTTAGCAGTGTTTGCTGATCACATGTGAGGTCCTGAGTCCAGTCAGCCTCTAGTACTAAAGAAAGGAAAGAAAGTAGAAAGGAAGGAAGGATGGGGAAGGGATTGAGGAAAGGAGATAGACAGAGACAGAGATAGAGATGGAGCAGGGAGGAAGGAAAGATGCCAAGAGATGAACACTATACTATTGGTAAAGGAGTGATTAGACTGTAAAGGAAAGATTAATGGCAGGGAAGATAGTTAACAGCCTCAGTGACTTTTCATCCTAGCTATGGATGACAGACACATTAAGAGAAACCTAGGAAGCACATGCATTTGTAGACTCCGATGATGGTTTTGTGCGTGTTGCCTGTGGCAGGGCCTCACTCTTTAACTCTTGCAGCTACTGCCCTTGTATTTTACAATGAAGTTTGTAATGTCTCCATCTTAGATTTCTTGAGAAGATTTGGACCATGAATATTCTTTACTAATCAAAAATTTATAAAATGTGAGTCACTACCAAGTGGGAAAGCTGCATTTGCTGAAGTGAGCTGTGTGGTGAACACAAGTCAAGGAGCCTTTATGAGGACTCAGTTCTCTCACCGATGCACCTCGTGAGACATGATTATCTCAGACATGATTATCTACAGATGGTCTGTGTGCCTAGGAGAGCAACAGTACAGGGATGAAAGACAAGGGGACAAAAGCAAGTGATGATAGTGCCAGATCTAAGCCAGACCAAATGAAAACAGACTTTCCTCAATGCTCCACCCCCACGCTGGCCGTGTCTCATGATCCATAAATAATACAGCAAATTAACTAAAGAAAATGTCAGAATGCAATCAAGGCAGTCTCATGCCATCAGATGTTAATGAGGTCAATTGCCCTGTGAACCAAAATAAATCATATTTAGAAAAGTGTTGGGAAGCTACAAGCGATTTTTATTGTGGATTTTTAATGACAAGATTAACCAAATTAGGTCAGTTTCTTGGCATTTGTCACAGAGTGCAGGTGTTAGTAACCTTGGTGAGAAGACCTGAGACAACCCAACATCAACTCGCTGCCCAGTGCCTCATGAAATTATTGTAGCACACCGGGACCTGGGTGAGTATGGGCCTCTGGTGTTTGAGTACAAAGTTCAAAACTTTCCACAGTCAATAAACACTTAATTTTGCTTTGAAAGTTTCACACTGATTCTTTTGGACAGTGGAAAAGAAATATTTGGAATTTAGGTTTCCTTGGAAATAAATAACCCAGTTGTTTTGTGATTACAGGCTCAGGCTCTCGGCTACATGGCTGGTACTATTCCCCATCCAAAGCTCTTCAGCACTTGACTATGGCCAAGATACTATGCCTACCCTCCCCCCCACTATATAGGACCACAAGGGTCTCCTCCTTGGTGTAAGAATTAGATGTACATTTCCACATATTGTTCTTTGCAAAGACAGTAGGCTGGGATACCTTCCATGCCCTGTAGGAATCCACAAGAGACTCAGTTAACAGTCTCCTATGCTAGCCATGCAGGAAATCCTGATCCTCTAAACAGTGTTTGTGGGTAACTCACATAAAAGAAGGTTCTACAGAAAATAGTCATTAAAACACTCAAGAACTGACTTGAAAATAGATGTGAAAAATCTGCCAGTAGAGAGTAGTTTTTCTCAGATGGTGAAGTGTACAATATTAAGAATATTGTCACAAGAAGGTTTCAGGAAGACCAGCTGGCACATCTGGCACATCCCCAGGAACATAACAATAGCTTATTGAGAAGATTATTTTGTATTGGTGGTAGAAAAAACAAATCCAGAAGAGGAAGAATTCTGAAAGTAAGTGGGCTGTATAAAGAGGTTCCGGGCTTACCATATAGGAAAATACATGGTAGAAATGATCTTTTAAATAGATTAATAACCATGCCATGAATTGAACCATAAATTAATGGAATACAACTATGTATGCTGAACAGGATTCATATGAAAAGCGAGAATGTGGTAAGTCAGCATGTCAAACCTGTGTGAAGAAATATTACCTTCGTAGCTGTTCTGCAGCCAGAGGCTGCCAGTACCCACATGCCAGAACACTCCAGCCTAGCTATGGTGGAAAGTTCCCCTAAGCTCCCACTTCTAGCCTTGCTTCTGCAGTGCCTGTAAGACGCTGAGCTGGCATATCTGAGTGAGCTTTCTGGGACATCTTCCTGATGGTCATGCATCTTGGGTCTTGGGCCTACACTGGCACCCAAGCATTCACTGTGGCAGAGAGACCAGACCCTGCAGGAATGATTCACATCCCTGCAAAAGCACAAACCAGTCTTGGAACCTCAGGGGTCTCTGCTTATGGAATAAAGCCATGCACGAGAGCCATCTAATTTCGTGGGCTCCAGAGAATTTTGGCTCTGGAAATGGTCTCATGCGTTGGCCCCATTGCATGGGCAATTTTCCCTCTGGACATCTGGAGAGAGGAATGCCTGTTCTAGTTTCTGTCTATTTTCATTGGTCTCCAACGAAGAAAACTCAGCTTCAGAAAATTAGAAAAGCTGTTCCTCTAGCCTCCAGATGTAGAGATAGAGAGACCAGCACACCCACCTTCGTGACAATTTCAGTTACACATTAAAGTGGAGAGTGTGAGACAAGATGACCCTGACAATTACTCAGCTGCTTTCCTTTGAAAATAGAGCCATGGCTCAGAAATTTGTTTCCTTTCAGAAATCGCCATTTCTAGATGTTTTAAAACCAAAATGTCTTCCAAGATATATTTTAAAGGGCTAGTATAAGAAAATACTCCAGATTGGGCAGCATCGACAATAAACATCTATGTGTCACAGTTCTTGCTAGCTACAAGTCTAAGATTATGGCCAATGGTTGTCAGGCTGCTGATGACGGCCTACAGTTGTTTGAATAGAAAAGACCCCCACAGACTCATATATTCCATGCTTGGTCATCAGGGAGTAGCACTATTTGAGAGGGATTAGGAGGTGTGGCCTTGTTGGAGTAGGTGTGATTTTATTTAAGGAAGTGTGTCATTGGAGGTGGGCTTCCGGGTTTGCAAGTTCAAACCAGGCCCAGTGTTGCTCTCTTCCTGATGCTATGAATCTGGATATAAACATCTCAGCTACTTCTCCAGAACCATGTCTGCCATGTTACAATGACAGTGGATCAAACCTCTGAAACTGTAAGCAAGTCCTGACTAAATGCTTTCCATGTATGCCTTGTAAGAGTTGCCATGATCATGAGTCTCTTCACACCAAGACAAGACCTCTTCCTTCCTTGCTGAGTTTCACATGGCAGAAAGAGAGACAGAGACACAGAGAGATACAGACTGAAAAATAGAGAGACATAGAGATAGAGACAGAGACAAGAGAGAAAGACAGAGACATAGAGACAGAGTCGGTCTCTGTTGCGGTGCCTCTTTCTTTTCTTACAAGACCACTAATTTTATTATGAGAGCTTTATCGCTAACATTTAATGAAAGTGCTGCCCTAGATGACATTTAATCAGAGTCCAGGGCTCTGATTAATAAATAGGGAGTGAATAATTAACAGTAGATGGATGTAATCATGTGAACACCAAATGTATTTAAACAAGAATAGGATAAAGCAGTACTAGAGCCTAACATCTCTATAAAATGTCACTGGATTGTGAAAAGAGCAATCTGGATTCATGAATGAAAGACACACACACTCACTCTCACACACATACACACCCTAGTCAATTTTTGATATGCTGTGACTTGTTCAAAGGCTGGGCACTCCTAATCCTTCCCCTGCTATCAAATGTTTCCTCTCCTACTCCTGAAACTCCTAAACCTTCCCCTGCTATCGCAGACCCAATAGGGAAGTGGGCAGTGACCACTTACTCGAGTTCTTACATAGGTTTCTCTCCTGCAGCTCTTACATGTGTTATCCTTCTCCCAGTCATGGTACTTCTCTGTCTTCCTTTCTCCCAGTTCCTAACCTGCACACATCTAAAGGACCCATCTGCATCTGCCTGCCCAGCCATTGGCCATTGTTTGATCTTTATTTGTTGATCTCGAATCAATTTGGGACAAGGACCTTCAGCATTTGTACACACTGATTCCTGATTCTGGGAGCCAGATTAATTCAAAGCTTCTGAACAAATCCCCAAAAGACCACTGTGAGTATGTTTATATTGTTGCATCTGAAATACATGAAATAAAACCTGGGAGTGGAAGGAGATTTCTGAATTATACAGCATGGCATTGAGCTGGGATAGGCCAGAATAGAAGTTAAAAATCAACATGAGGAAGAAATGTTGTCCCCCAAGACCACACATGTCCAAGGCAATATATTTGGATATAGGGGATAAAGGCCCAAATTGTTTATCAAGGGAAGAAACATGGCTCCATGCCCCACAGGACAGGGTAAATAAGGGCTTGCCAACAGTTTCCAGGAGAGCTGCAGGACTTCAAGGTTTGGCATCTGATCTCAACTACTCAGCTAGAACCTTGCTGCCTTGTCTACCTTGAGAGTGGCCACTTGTCACTCACTGCCCTCCATACTGTCACATGTCAAGCACTGCCCTAGGAATGTCAGTAAAGGGATCACTAGATTCCTTACCAAGGAAGCACTTAGGGAGAGTATCACCCACCCTTCATCTCCCCATACCTACCAAAACAAACAAACAAACACACAAACCACAGGAGTATGTTTGGATTCTCAGTGCAACATCCCCAGTGCCAAGATCCTAAGTTTCATTGGATCAAATAAAGACTCCGCCATCTTCCTCGTATTTTACTATGTTTTCAGGATACCCTGTACTTAGAACACAGACACATTTAATCAATATGCAAATGCTCACACTATTCTTAGGAATACAAGAGAACATAAGAAGTCCTACTCTCTAGGATATGGCTTTGCAAAGTTTCCTGCCTTAAGAACTTAGGTAGGTACATGGAATGCAGACCAATGGAGCTGTTCTGACTATGTGACTGGCTAGTCTATCCATACACATTCATCGAAAGATTATGCACAGTGTAACTCAGCAGCAGGTGGCCACAGGTCTGAACATTGAGAGAAATGTTCCTTGCCTTGTAACTCACAAGACGGGGGAACTATTGGGCAGAGTGTTGTATGAAGTAATAGTTCAGAAAATTTAAAGATGGAGAGGCTGAAGGCATTTAAAGTGACACAGATTTAGACTAAGGTGTTCTCAGAGGAAGAAAAATAATATATTGAGTTTGTGCAATGTGAATGGAAGGTGCACAACCCTATCTGAGTCATATACTCTATGACAGAGACGTTTACTCCACCACAAAAAGGAAGAGACTGAGATATCACCAGCTGCAAGCCAGGCTCCCCACTATGTGTACCAAGTTTGTAGAAAATGGACATCTTCCTAAAGGCAAACTCAGTCCTGTAAGACATCCCAAATGTGAGGAAATGGGTATTAAATCAGGGCAAAATTCTCTTTATAAGTATATGCTCGTGCGTCCAGACAAGTAATATTTAGTAAGGTGCCTTGGATTCAACCTGTGATGGACCTCTCATGAGTCCTAGATGACAGGAAAACCTGTCAAATCTTTCTAAGCTTGTCTATCTCATAAGAAACTATCGATGACTCTACTTCATAGGTTACCAGTATCCTGTGGCTGATACCCACACGACATTGGATGAGGCTCAAAATGTTCCCATGCTGTTCAGCCCCAGCCATCAGGTCACTGATACCCCCCTAGATAACTTAGATAAAATATTACCAACAGCTATTACCTAATGTGATGGGGTTTTGTTGTTGCTTGTTGAAAACCTTGGAATTGGCAATTGAAATAAAAATGCTTCAAGTGTTTTCAGAAGAGGAAAGAACTTCTAAGTGGGAATTTCATTCATCTAAGAGTGAGCCAGGAGCAGATTCTTCCACTTGCTGTGGAAATGTGGAAATGGCCTTACCATTTCCACATCTTTCAAGGGGAAGTTCTTCTGCCCAAGCCCACATCAAAGCAAGCCGAGAGACACAGAGGCCAATGGGAAGCTGGCAGCTGGGATCAACTCTTTCCAGGGCTGTCAGTCTTTCTGGATAGCGTGCAGGCACATTTCTCAATGCAGACATTCATTTAGAATGTGGAGTCCAGACAGTGGAAAATGTAATAAGTTTGTTCATACACTTGTCAGTGCCCACAGGTTGCGGTGCTGTCCGAGGCTTCTTCAGGTGTGACCAATGAGCATGTGCTAGAAACTCTTCCTGAGGGTTTCTGGAGGAAAGACTTCCATCATGAGGAAGTCCGCACTTTTGAGCTATAAACAAGCCCTATGGTTCCTTGTAAGGTCCAATACACTACTAGCAGCTAAACAGAATTCTCTTTATCTCCAATACCCTAAATAAATCTTCAGCCATCCTTCAGTATTTAGAAGGGGCTAGTTCCAGGAATACCTCTCTCTCTCTCTCTCTCTCTGAATTTGCATCCCAAAGTCAGGGCATGCTTCATCCTTTATATACAATGGCATCATGTTTGCAGAGCATTTATAAAGCTTAACTCATCTCCCATATACTTACAATCACCCCCATGGATCCAGCCTGAAATATACTTGCTTCCTTTTGTTTGAAGTTTTTCCCTCTGAGGGTTTAGTTATCCAGAGTCAGTGTAGTCTAGAAACACTGAACAGAACCTTCCCAAAGTAAAATCTTCATATCTTGCAATAGTGAATACTCTATATTGATACATTTATTTCATTACTAGTTATTCTTAGTCTCTTAATGTGGCTAATTCATCAGTTAAACTTCACGGTGAATACTCATGTATAGAAAGATGTAGGCCTTAGAGGGATCTGCACAACTGTCGTTTCTAGTATTCTCTATGGCTTTCCCTCTACAGATGGAGGATTGGGAGGCTATGACCAAAGTCTGAGGGGTTCAGAAGTGAAAGGTCTAACCTCAGTTTCCTGTTTGGAGATTCTAAAGTGAGCCTCATGATTGTAGGAACAAAGCATTATTAAGAAACAGCTCTACTATTACAGACAATGGTAGCGAAAGAACATAATCAATATAATCAATATAAAATTAAGTACCTTCCCAGACCTATGCCACCAATCATGTTTGCTCAGTCAGTTACTCCCTTCATTTCTAGAAGCTGATTGCACAAATAGAGGACACTCTGCTCTTCTGGACACAAAAGGCTCAGAGACACACAAATGACACCCAGAGCATTCGCACTATGTGGGCATGTGAGTCGATGGTAGGTTGGTGCATGCTGCATTAATGCTGTGGAGGAAAAGTAATTCTTTATCTAATAGTTAGTTTTGATGGTTTTGATTATGTGTAGGTGTGGGTACTCACACACATTCATGTATGCACGCATGAATGCAGGGTGCCTATGGAGTCTAGAGGCACTCAATCTCCTGGAACATTACAGAAGGGTGTGAACTGCCATGTGCTCTTGGGAACTGACCTGGAATACCAGCAAGTGTTCCCAACTGCAGAGAATTTCCCTAGGCCCTGGTCCTTTCTTTCTGATCCATCTCATGTTCTGCCATGAAGAAGGGGCCATGAGTGCTCTTGAAGAATCCCCCGATTCCCTTCACATTACCTGACTGACTCTGGTTAATAAGGCCAGCTCCTGTGGCTTTGACTGGCAGAGTCTGGATCCTGCAACAGCACTCAGACAGAGTAAGGGGTGGAACCAGAACGTAGACACCTTGGCTCCATGGTGGGAGACTGGTACTTGTCACACCAAGTGTCTGTCTGATTTTTCCATGTTCATTTGAGAACTGCAGGAGACTCTCAAGTCACCCAATGAAGCAATAGCCACGAATCCTGTAGTCAGTTTCATCAGTAGCTCTATAATTACCCCAAGACTGCACCCTTCTCCTGGCTGAGTAGGATTCACTTCTGTCTTCTTTGTAGTTTCTTGAGTTCTTTGCTTCCTTCACTGGTTCGCGTGAGCTCTTTATAGTGCTGTGCCCTGTGATGCTTTTTCTTGTCCCATTACAGGGCTTCCAGCTTTTACCTTTGGTGTCTATCACAGAAAGATCAGTTTCAGTTTTATGCTGAGGATGGAATTGCTGATGGCTAGAGCCTGCCCACCAGTGATGGCCAGTGCTACCTGGTCCAAGATTTCTGAAATGCAGGTCATACTTCCATGAAAGTAAGTAAAATGTCAACAGAGTCAACATTCCCATTTGTGCAGGGAGGAGTCATTGTCCTTTTCTGAATGACTCACTGAGACCAGTGGGTGATAACATGATAAACTCAAGCAAGGCTACTTCAACAAATTCCTGCTTACCCTAATGGCCTCTGATGAAGTAAGGTAGAGCAGAGCTGACAGAGGTTCCTTATGGTTAAACAACAGTGGAAGGCGGTATGGATGTCCCCTGCCTCCACTCTTGCCACGTATGTCCCTCACCTTGCATGTATGTCAGTTCCATATGTAATCACATATGACAATCATTGTATCTCCCCTATACAAATCACCAATTTTCCATGTAAATTTTATTGAATAGAAATTTAATAATTTGTATACAGCTTCTCAGCTTCAGTTCTGCCTGGATTCTTGGTTGTCTTCCTTTGGTCAATGTAATATTGTGCCCATGTTGGTTTTAAAGTTATAAAATCTTGACAACCATGTTATCCCAATATTTTATTCTTTTGAAAATATTTTCATTATGCTCATACACACATTTATAACATAAATATCTTATATACAGTAGTTATACACACAATGGATAGAGTTTTCAAAGTAACCTGACATTTTGTGCTTTCATTTTTATTTTATATGTTTAAATGTTTGCCTGCATATTCATATGTACCTCATGTGAGTTCCCAGAAAGGCCAGAGGAGAACTTTGAAATGCCCAGAACTGGACTTGTAGATGGTTCTGATCCACAGGATAGGTGCTGGGAACCAAGCTTGGGTATTCTGGAAGAGCAGGCAATGAACTTAACTACCAAGGCATCTCTCCAGTCTCAAAAAAACCAAAACAAAACCAAACAACCCTATTCATGGCAAAACTTAGGGTTTTAAAATAAAAGATAGAATCATCTCTTATTTATGCTCATGATTTATCTGTCCCTTTACTAGACTGATGCATCCACTTCTATTAATATATTAGTGGCCCTTTCTATAGCCTAAGTAAGCTACAACTATTTTTTATACAATTAAAGTACCTATGTAGTAAATTCAGAATAAATTGAAGAGCAAACAACCCTACACACTCCCTCTTGTCCCTGGTGCTTTCGTGCAGCTCTCTAGAAATAGAGACGTTTCTCACAAAGTTCACTATGGCATACAACTGTTGCTGTAGTAAATGTCTGACATAGGTTCTAAGGAAGAAAATGCATTTTTGCCTCACCAATTTAGAGGTTTCAACTTACAGCTACTTGGCCCTGTTGCTTCAGGTCTGTGGCAACACTGTGAGCTATGGTGGTTCAAGGCGGAAATGCATCCAAGAAGCAGACAGAGAGGAGAGAATTTCAGGACCCTTCAATGTCCTTCAAGATCCATAAAGAATCACACTATTCATAGTGTGTATGGGGTGGGAACTGGGTGCTTCTCATAGGAGCTAAACCCCAGGTACGCTTAATGGTTTCATTCATTCCCTAAGTTCAATGGGGAACCTCTTCACAGCTTTCTGAGTAGCCACCTCCTCCCTTAAAAACCACTGAAATACAATATCTCTCTTCCTACTGCCCAAGGGATCCCTCAGCACCGCAGATCTCTCCCCAGCTGCCTTATGCTCTGCCCTAGATAAACCCGGTGGAATGAGAGCACGTTTTCTTGCTCATTTTTATTGTATCCCTGGTACCTGACAGATTACCTGGCATCTACCAGGTTCCCACAAACCAATTCTGAAATGTATGTACATTAGACAAACAGCCCAACAGATACTGTTCCCAACCTCGTGCTGCTTGGGGATAGGATCGGCACAGATGGCCAGACTGATCCCTACAGCAGAGTTCTGTACAGGAGAGGTGTAGGCTGCTCACAAGAACATTTGTTCTGATCTTAAGGTTTCCTCATAAATCCAAATCCAAAGAGAAAAGGACCCACAAAGAGGATGATGAGGTTAGGGAACAAGGAGCAAAGACAATGTTGACATTCTAAGGACAGACATGAAAATCCTCTAATTTCAGGAAATCTGAATCTTTAAAATATTTTTTTTATATATTGTGCTTCTTAAGGGAATGCGGCTCCCCCTGTGCATCTCATTTTCTCAATGACCTCACCATGAACTCTCTACTGTAATAATAACTTCATCTTTGAAAACACTGCCTTCCACAGGAATGCATTCCAGGCAGCTGAAAGACATAGTTAATGTGTCCATATGCTTACAGCTGCCAGGGGCCAGATAACCACGGGCATAAGATTAATTCTGCTTTCAAATCCTACCTGGCTAGATGACCTAACCTGGATTTTCATTCCATTGCCTGAAAATTCCTTTGAAAAACAAACGGACCAGTGAGTGTTCATTCAGCAAAGTAGAAGCCAACTTTGAGAAAAGTTGCATTTAACACAGCCAAAGTCTGATGCAATGTTGCAAAGTCTTTGAGCGAGAGCGACACAAAAGCCATTTTCAAAAATGAAACATCCAACTGTTACATGGGGAAAAGTGACATACCAGTGAGCCCGTCTTCTAGCAGTTTGGTGACAGATCATGCCCAGAAGGATGTTGGAATCACTGCCATCCAAAGCTAACAGTCTCAACTGCTGCCTCAGGCCAGAGCTACGGAAAATGATCCCCCTTTCCTTTCACCTACCCATTGACATAAGCCACCTGTCTGCCATTGTTAAAATTAACACAGGAGTGTTGCACAGATTCTGAAACATGCTGATCCAGAATCCACCACTCTTAATCAGAAGAAACTGTGAACCAAGAAAAGGTTATCCCTTCCTTTGTATTGAGCACCCGGCATAGGGATGAGGTGTCAGCAATCAGACTGGCTTGTCGTTCAAGCAGGAAACCCCAAATACACCCCAATTTTACACATAGAATTTCACCCAAGCATGTATCCCAAATCAGCATTTGAAGTATGAATGATTCTCTATGCTTTATTTTCCTTCTAGCTCCTTCTGTGACTCTACAGTATGTGTTTTTATTATTTACATAAGGAAACTATTGAGAAAAGGGTCTCATTCTCTTAGGGAAATTCACCCTGTATTTCTGTTCCATTCCTTTCTTTTCAAAATTCAATGCTAATTAAACTAATTGTAACATACTCCAAATTTGCCCTTAATCTGACATCAAGGCTCTCATCTGACCACCATCTATCTCTGCTGGTATATTTCACTTATCCCTGTTTTACATCTCCCATGCTAAATTAACAGCAAATGGGCCCATCACTCAACAATGTACAAGACATCAAGCTTTGCCCTGGTGATGCTTTGTTTGTCCTCCACCCTCCCAGTGCATGCCAACGTTGATTTATTACTGTTGACCTTGAGCCTACATTGAAGAAACCCAGAGCCCAGTAGGAAATGCAGGCAAGGAATGGTTACTGTGTACATAACAGTACATCCAGAAGTGAGATGAGGCACAGCAGTACAGGATGCCCTCTGGTTGGAGAAACAAAGTCATCAGGATGTCTCATTGTCCCATGATCAGTGTGTAAAAAAGAGAAGATAGGTGTCAAAACAAGAAGAAAAGCAAATGGCTTATTTCTAAGGCATGCTAGATGGTGGTGGGAGGAAGAATTCTCCATCCCAATACAGAAAGACACAAGTGTGGTACTAGAAACACCATCATCACAGTGTTGAAAGTAGTGAGGCCATACTCTGAAGTCTGGGCTGCATCTCAAAGGTAACAGATGGCTTTTGAAAAAAATGTTAATTAGGAGAGTGACAGTGTAAAATTCAGACTTCATAAGTGATCCAAATACTGTATTAAATAACTTTGGAGAATGAAGCTCAGGAGATCTTTCTAACAAGACATAAAGGAATAATAAAGGCTTTAACTGCATAATTACACAGTGAAACTCATAAAAATGCCTTAAGAAATATTTAAGGTTATTATGATAGGACTAGGATGAAGGGGTCTTTCAGTGGAGCAAAGGACCCTGGATGAGCAAAGGACCCTGGATGAAGGGGTCTTTCAGTGGAGCAAAGTGGGTTCAACCCTCAACACAGCATGAGAAATGGGAGTCTGTGATTCAGGATCTGAGTGGGAGTGAGCTGATGGTTACCCAGAGAAAACAGGGATAAAATGTGCAGACATTTTAATCTAGCAACATGGATGCTCTGGCAAAGGATCATGCCCAGAGAGCTTCTAGATCTATATGAGCTGACCAGAAGGCAGACATACCCTAGAAAACAGATGATCTGTCTATAGTATAGACATGCCTTTAGTGTACATCTTTAATCCCTAACAATGAAGGTAAGGTTAGTTTGTAGAAGGAAACATTTCATTGAGAAGCAGACAAAGTGAGGATTCAGAGAAAGATTTGATAGAATGAGTCAGAGATAGAATATGCCCAGCTCCAGGAGAGCAGGACAAGAAAGAGAGGCTACTTAAAATCAGAGAGAGAGAGAGAGAGAGAGAGAGAGAGAGAGAGAGAGAGAGAGAGAGAGAGAGAGAGAGAGAGAGAGAGAGATGACAGAGACAGAGACATAGAGAGAGACAGAAAGAGAGAAAAAAGGGGATAGAGACAGGGAGAAATGTGGTGTGTGGTATATGACGTGCGTGCGTGTGTGTGTGTGTGTGTGTGTGTGTGTGTGTGTGTGTGTGTGTGTGTGTGGCAGTTTTACTGGGATAGTTATCAGAGAGAAGAGATGAAGACAGGATGAGACAGAGAATGAGAAGAATCCAGATTAGAACATATTTCCAAAGTTAGTATGATTCCAGGCAAAGCAATTCAGTGAGGTGATGAGAAGCTTAATTGAATCACTCACCTTGGAAGTCTGGATTGTACAGAGGCTAGAAGCTTCCAGGCCTAGGCCTAGAGATAGAACAGAGAAAGAAATGTGCAGGGCTCAGCTCAAGCCATGTATTCACCCAGCTCTGTTACAGCTCTCATCTAATCTCTCCGTTTGAGGAAATAAAAGCAACATTTATCATTAAAAAATCTTAGTGAAAATTAAGAAATGCACTTGCTTACAACTAACTGGCCAGGGTATCAGCTGGATAACAGTAGACTAGAGCTTTGACTGATTAAATAATAAAAGAGTTCCTGCTAAACTGACTTCAATGAGTGGTATACTAAAGCTGGCTTTTATACACTGTGCACAGTCAGGGGAGTGTGAAGGGCCTGGGTAAAGTTTGACGAAGAGTTTTAGAGTGAAGATGAAGAAGGGGTTAGTCTCATACCAAAATTTTGGGAAATGAAATAGATGGGACTATGATGGAGATGGAGAGTCAGGACTATGCACTGTAGAAACAGAAGACTATGCAAACAGTTCTAAAGTGTAAAGAACTACGGTTTATGTAAAAGCTGAATCCAGTCTGGGATTCAATTATTCTGAAAGATCACTGAGGAATATCCAGTAGCCAGTTGAAGGTGTAGATAAAGCCATAAAGGAGTATGAAGAAGGCGCACTTATATATAACTTACTGTAGCACAAATATAAGCCCTTGATATCCATAAGGAGGGTTTACACCTAACATGGTAGACTAGAGAGCACGGACACACAGAACGATGCAGGGAATAGAGAAGCAAGAAGCTGAGTTTGTAGAGGTCTATGCCGGGAGCTGCTCAAGGCAGAGCAAATGGCACGGGATCAGAGGTAGCAGAGAAGCCAGGGGAAAGGAAAACAGAATTTCCCTTGAGTTTCAAAGCCAAGGCTGTTCATGACCTTGGTGAGAGGCATTCCCACTAAATAACACAGACAGGATGCTCACGGACATCTCTGCAGACATGCTTTCGCTAATTACCCACTCGAAGCTCAGGCATTTATTAGAGATGCCAAAACAGTCCTGCGCCACCACTTAGGCTGCACACAGATACACTTCAAAAGAGTTTTTATCATCAATAACTCAAAGCCTGTCAAAGAAAAATTCAACCACTTTAAAGAAAGCAAACAAAGTCCGGTCATCTGAGAAGGTTAACAGTCATGATTTCCAGACTCCAACCCAAACTTCGTAGATGCTAAGTGAGACAGAGAGTTATGGACTACAACAGGGAGCTGAGGTGTGGGGTGTGGGGAGTGGGCGTAGGAACAGATTAATCTCGAAATAAAGTCCATAGAGGCAGAACGGAAGGAATTATGAGATAAAGATGGTCATTTTATTTATTTATATTTAATTCATTTTTTTTTTAAAAAAAGATGGTAATTTTATTTTTTTAATTCTTTTTTAAAACAGTCATTTAAAATAGTCTCAAGAAATTAAAAAGAATAGATGGGCAAAAGATGAGAAAGTGAAAGATTCAAAATGCAGCTGGCTAGGGTTAGCTGCGAATCAACAGCTGAATGCACACAGAGGGGAAAGGTAATTTTTAAGGCACACGGACTCCTCCAGGATTAGACATCGCCAAACGATTGGACATACTCTTGTCTAGAGTTCCAGAAAGAAGGGAAGTGATTTAAAATGATGGCTTTTATCTGAGCTTACCAAAACAGTATTTCCTCACGTATCAGGATCTTAGTGAACAAGAAGCAAGTCACAGCAAATACACCAGGGTAAGACACAGACACCCAAACATAAAGAAACAAAATAAAAAGTGATAATTTTTTTAAAAAGGACCAACACTACATATAAGTGTCCAGCGATCAAAATCTGTGGTTTCTTCTTGATCACAATATTATAAACCAGAAGGAACTGGAACGATATTTTTTAATGTACTAAAATAAATGGCCAAGCAAAAATGTTTATATCTACCAAGTATGCTTCATAAAGTTTGAATAAGGACTTTTCTAGATAAATGAAAGCTGAGAGAACTTATAAGTTCCCTATAACCGATATTTAACAATATACTAAGTGTCTGAGCTAGTCTTAATTAAGACAGTAAAAAGGCACACAAAATAAGCATTCTTTCCTAGATGTAATGACTACATCCTTAGAAATCACATGGGGTCTAAAATATTATGAGTTTTAAGATCATAGCAATCTAAGATAACGTTGGCAAAAGACCATTATTTGAAAAAGTAGCGTTAGTTACAAATAACATTTTAAAATGTTATACATGTCAGCATATAAATATATCCCATATAGGACTACATTTCAAAAAAAGATGTATTCAGAGCATCACACTAAAAATTTTATAGGACACTGAGAAAAGTTATAGATCAAACTATATCCAAGGTCAGTGGATTAGAATCTAAGGCATATTGTTCCCTCAATAGATGCTTATTCAACATTTTCCAATAGCAGTCCCACCAGAATTAATGGCATGCACTGATAAGGTGATTTTACAATTTCTTGATAATGCAAGGTTCTATACAAATGCATTTGATAATGCAAGCGCAGATCGACGGTGGTAAATCAGAACTGTTCAGGGACGAGGTGACAGCTCATGGTCTCCAGTGTGTACTGAAGTGCCAGCGAGTTGCTGGCAGACTGCCATATGAACCGAACAAAACAAACCCATACAGCGCCGTGAGACGGCCAACTGTGTACGTGAACCACAGATTCTCATGATGTTGCCTGTGTGATGGGATTCCACTCACTTCACACTCGTTCCTAAAACTGAGCATGATGCCCTAAACACCAGGGACTAGACTAGAAAATGAATCACTCGATGAAAGAAGTATATTCCTATGAGGGGATGTTTATACTGGGGGTGGGGGGGTCATGGACAGGATATCCTGAGGTGTGTCTCCATGGGTCAAGGGATGGGAAAGGTCACGGGGTACACAGGTGTGGTCAGCCACACCCCCCAGGAGATTGCCCAGGGCTACACCAGGGGTTTCTCGTCACCTTCCTTTCCCACAGCTGCGGGCCATGACCCCAGGCCTGAGAAGCTGGGAATTTCTTCAGAGGGGAAGTGAAGTCGCACCTGCTCCCAAAAGGAGACAATGGACATTTGGTTTCCAGTCACATTTCTTTCCAGAGAGGATTTTCTGAGCAGAAAGGGGAAAGATCCTAATAAAGCCCACGTGTAGTGTGTGGAGAGAAAGGGAAGCCTGCGTTATGAATGGTTGGGCTTCCTCTTTCAAGAGACTGTTTCAGAAGACTGCCCTAACTGCTGTGAGCAAGAGGAATACGAGGGATTTCCAATCTCAAATCCCAGTCTGTGGAATAGCTCAGGTTTGTGCAGTGATGTGCCCTGTGCCAGGCATCTGGCTATTACAGTAGCCGGGCCTGCTGGCACTAAGGACTGGAGTCACAGAGGCTGAAGTTCCCACCTCTGTGGGCCATTGTCATTCTCTCCCCAGATCAATCAATTGCCAATAGTAAGAGTTGCCCCTCCTTCACTCAAGCTCTATCTGGGTTTGTTTGATCTTCTGCAAGTCTTGTGCACACAATTATTTTGTGTCTCTGATGAAACAGTATTTTCTGGACATGACAAAGCAGTTGCAAACAAGTCTGTGGTTGATTTTAGTTAGGTTTTACATGCTATATGAAAGGAAATATTTTGTGTACGTGGATACCAACTTGTTCTTTTATATGTAAGGCAAAGTTCACAGTAATACAACACCACATCCTTTTGATTGTTATACATTTATGAGTGCCTTTCAGCTAGTAAGTATGAATTCTCCAGTGTTTTGTTGTGGTTTTGGATTGGGGCTTTTGGGGGAGGGAATTGTTTTACCGAGCCTTTGAACATTTGTATAAACTTTAGAATCTGCTTTTCAATTAGGGATGACGCTAGAGCTGCAAATTCATTTGTGGAAATTCCACTATTTGTGAAAAATAAAATAAAAACAGAAAACAGTGATTTTTTAAAAAAAAATAAGTGAGCATGTTATACACACCTATTTATTTTTCAACTACTTACTTTTCTGGAACAAATCTTCATAGTCTCCATTCCTATGGGCTGGGCTGGCCATGAAGCATTCTTAGGTGCAACATCCTTAGTAACTGACAAGAATGAGCTATTTTCAGGTGAACTGATCTGTAAGTGTTGATTAAGTCAGATTGGAGAATATATTACAGTTCTTTTAAATCATTACTGATTTTATGTTTCCCACTTTAATTATTAAGTAAATGCTGTGTGTCTTAGTTATGGTCTCCTTTGCTATAGAGAGGCACCATGACCACAGCAACTCTTATAAAAGACAACATTTAATTGGGGCTGGATAATGGGCTCAGAAGTTCAGTGCATTATCATCAAGGTGGAATCATGGCAGGATCCAAGCAGGCATGGAATAGGAGGAGCTGAGAGTTCTACATCTTGTTCCCAATGCAAACAGAAGACTGGCTCCCAGGGGGCAAAGAGGAAAGTCACAGACCCACCCCCACAGTGATGCACTTCCTTCCAAAAGGTCACACCTACTCCAAGGCCACACCTCCTAACAGTGCCACTGCCTGGGCCAAGCACACATAAACCACCACACTGCAAAACCTCTAAGTGTAATCATGCTTATTTCCCATGAGGTTCTGGGATGTTTATTCACCATGGAGTATCATTCCTGGATACTTAGTCCTATAATACCTATAATAACAGGGTTTTGATTTCCTATCAAAAATCACACCATTGTCATTGTGAAGTCATTTTTTTAAATGCCTGGTAGCCTTCCCAGCAGGGAAAACTACTGTTTTAATAGTTGTTAAATTTTATTTTGCAAAATTTATATGTGAGGACTCCCTCTTAAATTTGAAATGTCTTTATTATTTAATATTTTTACACATACCTGCTATTCAGTTTGCTCTGCATTTTCACCAGACATTGATTTCTGTAGTATTACTCAATGCTGTAAAGAGAGCCCTTTATGATATGTTGTGAGATCTATGCTTATCTGTAGGTATAATGGTAAATATTTAGAATGAAGTTATAAATCATACTGGTCCAAGAAAAAGGCAGCAGTAAGTTCTCCCCAACACCTCCCTCCATCCAATTCCCCACAGACTTCCTACATCTTGTGCCCCTCTCAGCTTCATCTCTACTATTTTTTTACAGCACATTGAGTCCAGTTGGTGCTGCCCATGTGTACATGGGTGTAGAGACAGCCATTGACCTGACCCTGAACAGCTTGCTAGGTTACAGTTCTAGAGAAAACTGTCTCCCCATGTTCCACCAGCCATCAACTGTCAATCAATTCTCAGCTAAGGGTAAGGCCTTGTGAGCTCCGCCTCCACCCATACAGGAATGATGGCTGACTTGATCCTAGTTCATGTGTGCAATGGTCCTGTCACAAGCAGGTGACAGGTATTCAAGGCAGGAACTGAAGCAGAGACCACTGAGGAGTGCTCATTGGTTTGCTTCCAGGATCACCGTCACCAAGCAAACTTTTTTCAAAAAAACTTTTAAATTATTTTATTTTCATGTTTATGAGTATTTTGTCTACATGCACGTATGTGCACCCATGGGTGTGTGGTGTCCTTAGAGTTCATTGGAAGTCATAAGGCTTAGTTCCACATGGTAAGACAGAATTAATACATAACATTATCTCAATTTTCATATATTCTTTGAGACTTTCTCTGAACCCCAATATATGGTCTATATTAGATACTTCCATGACCCGCTAAAAAGAATGCAAATGCTATACTGTCTGGTTGAAATATTCTATTGATATATGTCAGGGATTTAACTCTGATGCTCTTTGCTTATTTTTTGCCAAGTTGGTCTGTTGGTTGGTGAAAGTTTATCTCAGTTGGCATTGTCTCTCTTCTCTGGATCCACTTTTCTCTATATTAAATTATTATTGTTTCTATTAGCCATTTGTTTGTGTTTTCTCAGATGTCAATCAGAACTCTATTCCTTTCCATTTTAACTTCAGGTGGGTGTTTATTTGTGTTTTCTCTAAACTACTTAAAATCTTTAAACATGCTTTTTTGTTTGTTGTTGTTGTTGTTGTTGTTTTTAGTCTGTTTTGGGATTCATCTGGGTTGTTCTCGTCAGGAATAATTAATATAGGATTGAGGATCCTGGGGGTAGGGTGGATAATTAGCATTAGTTTTTCATATAGCTTGTGGTTTTGTGGTGGAATCTGGGCACCTGGATTTATGTTGCTGGCTATGATCATCTATATTGAGTGATTGCTTGGTACTATTTTTTATTTTATTATTTGATTGGTTTTGGATCAGGTGAAAGTTGCTGAAGACTCAGCTTTTCAGACACTTGGTGTTGATTTGTGTGTGGGAAGGCTGTGATGATTCCAGGTTAGTGGTTACTGAGGAGTCACAGGCTTACTGGCTGCACATGGGGCTGATTAAATAAGACCCATGGACTAATAATCCAACAAGCAGAAACAAGGGAGCTTGCTGTAAGTGGCCATTGGCTGGATCATTAGCAAGGCTGCATGGGCAAGGTCCTAGGAAAGTGAAAAGTTTCCTGACAAATTTTACTTGATGACTTTACTGTGTTATTATACTGGCTTAAATTTCTAGTACTATGATGAATATGTATGTTGAGAGCAGGCACTTATATGTTCCTGATCTTACCAGAAAAACATTTTTATTTTTTCACTAAGTACTAAGTTAGTTGCCTTTTGTTGTTTTAACAATTTTGGTCAAGTTGAAAAGTACAAATTATGTTTCATAATTGACTCATTAAGCTATTATGATCAGTGCATTTTTACGTATTGTCAACTTCTTTATGTTAATTGATAGGGCCATGATTTTTGTAATTGAAAAAGTATTATGGTACATTGCAATAATTATTATACAAATATTTAACCAGTCTTTCATCAGTGTAATAAAACTTGCTGGGGCATAGCATTAAGTTTCTTTCATGTTTTATGTATTTCTGAATTTTATTTGCTAATATTTAGCAAAGGAAATTTGCATGTGTTAAGATAGAATTTAATTTAGTCTCTCTCTCTCTCTCTCTCTCTCTCTCTCTCTCTCCTCTCTCTCTCTCTCTTTGTGTGACACACACACACACACACACACACACACACACACACACATGCACACACGGTGGTCTTTTCCTAGCTTTGAAAGTAGATTTTTTTATTATTATTATTGAAGTTAGGAGTTTTCTCTCTTTCTTCTTTTATTGCAAAGAACTGAAATGGGCATTAATTGTTTTAGAACAGTGAGAAACTGGTCATGATGTGGGCTTTAAAAAATATCAAAGCCCACTCCCAGTGAGTTCCATCTCCTCCCAGAAGACCAAATCTATCCTTGAACACCTCCACTAAGTGGGGATGAATCCCTCAAGCATATGAACCTCTGGGAGCCATTCTCATTTAAACCACCACGCTTCCTTTGGGGTTTCCTTATTGAGCAATCTATGTATGAGTTAAAATTCAGTTAGTACTTAGTCAGGTGAATATTTTCATATTGTGTTTCTATTGTAAAGACCTAGTTTTACTTTACTGTGGTTAGAGAAGAAGCTGTTTTTGGTTTTGTTAATATCATTGAAATGTATGTCATGGTCCAGGATAATGCCTTGATTTTGATACATTTCCCAAGGGTAGCCGGAGAGAATGTTTTGAGGTGGGCTGGATCATTTTTATGTGGGAGTTTGATGACTTCTGTGATATTATTAATGTTTTTATTTCTTTAATCAATTACAGAGGGGTTTGGTTTGCTGAGGGTCCCAGTTATAACTGTGTGTACCCATTTTATCTCTGTCAGCTCCTCTGTGTGTATATGTGTGTGTGTGTGTGTGTGTGTGTGTGTGTGTGTGTGTGTGTGTGTGTGTGTGTGTGTGTGTGTAAATTGTCCACTTTCCTCAGTGAATGTACTGAGACTAATCAAGTTTCTTGGTGTACAGGCCCTGTTATCATAATTATTTGGTTTTGTTTATTTATCATGCAACAAACTCTCCTTTTCACAGTCTTTTCCTTCACATTACTGCCTGCTTTTTTAAATATTCCGTAGTCACTCCTTTCTTTTGGTGTTTACATGATGCACCTTCATGAGTACTGTTTTTCTAACTGCAGATATATTTATATATAAAATGTGGGGAATTTTTGGCAAGGAGTTTTCTGATGGCTCATGTTTTTTATTAGAGTCTGGTAAACTTGACCTCTTGCTACTAGTATATTGAAACTGTATCTGCATAATTTCCTGGGTGAAAAGATAAGACTTGAACACACAATTTCATTTTAGTTGTCTTTTCTCTTGCTACTCATTGCTTGGCTTTCTTTTCTTTGTATTTCTATGCGTATATAGTAGTTTTATCATTTTTAAATTATTTTTTAAAAGTCTTACAGACCTAGGAACCCATAGCCTTTCCTAAAAATATTTAGCAGTTTTCTGTGTATTACCTACATAACATCACAGTCTATGTGGGACAATATATCGCTTGTTGATGTAAAGTCTAGGAACCCGAAGTCTTCTGATTTTTTTCTAGCCTTCATCATGTGGTAACATAACATGGATGTGGTAAACGGTCATGTAAGGTGCCCTGAGAACCACAGTTGACAACACCTCATTCTGCCTCGCTTCCCACAATTGTTTCGAGGGCTTGTGATTTCTATTTTCAGGACTTCCTTAAGTCACTCTTACGAGGTAGGTCGCATGGTGACTGACATTCTTAGTTCACTTCTGGGTGAGAAGTTGTGCATTTCCTCCCCCAGGAAGCACTTGAAAAATATTGTCATTTCCTTCTGGCTTCTGGAACCTCTGGGGAGAAATCTTCTAAAATGTGAGTTAAATTGTTTAGGCGTTGTTTTCTCTCAGTTTTTAAGGTATTTTCTTGGTGATTTATTTTTAGAAATATGATTTTGATCTTCTCTGTTATGGATTTCCTTAGGTGTGTCACAATTAAGCTTCCTTTGGTGCCTCGAAGCCTGTTAGTTTATGTTTTGCTAAAATTGGGAAGTTGGCAGTCTTTCTTTCTTTCTTTCTTTTTTTAAAGCATATTTTAGGCTTCTCCTTCCTCATGCATTTACTTCCATAGTAAAGAATTTACAAAGTATAGATCAAGTCCCTCCATAATCTTCTTATGTGCTGCTCACTGGTTGCCTGTGTTTCTTCTGTTTCTTGTCAACCCCCCTACCCCTCCCAGCAGGCCTTTCTTCTGCTTCCATGTTACTGACTTTCTAGCATATACTCCTTTCCCCACTGTCTCTTCTCTTTAGATTGTTTCTTCTCTCTCGTGATCTTCTTTCTGCTTTTTCACATGTCTCTCTCCCTCTCCATCTTCCTTCCCCTCTCCCTCTCCAACTCTCTCTTCCTCCCCATCTCCCTCTACCTCTCCCTTTCTCTCCATCATCCTCTCCCTTCTCCTTCCCCTCCCCTTCCTCCTCTTCTGCACTCCACTCTCTCCCACATGCACATACCTAGATTCTGTGTAGGTGAAAGCATATGATAGCTGCCCTTCTATGTGCCACCTGCTTTACTTAATAATCTCCAGTTCCACCCATCTTTCCACAAATGTAATTTCACTTTTCTTTAAAGTTGAATATAATTCGAATATCCTCTTGGTATGTTGATTTAGGATCCTTTGGGTATATATTTAGGAGTATTTCTGGGTTTGTTTATTTATTTTAGTTCTTTGGTATTTTTATTAAACTACCACATCAATGTTCATAATGGCTGCTTATTAACAGAGGTATTTGTGCATTCATCAATCCTTACATCTTCACCAGCATCTGATCATCCATTGTAACATAGTTTTCCATGTCATGTTCCTTGTACTGAGAGTAATTGCTGTTTGACTCATGGCTCATCAGGTTATAAAATCTGAATTTTACTGAAGTTTCCTTTACCAGCTAGATGTTCCTATTATGAAGCTGGCAAGGCAACTAGGCAGGGAGGTCACTTTCTTATTAATTCCAGGTGTGATAATGCTACTGATGGTTGGGGATCTAAGTCTAGGAGTTTAATGTTCTTGGCCTCTTTGCTAAAAAGTTGAAAATAAAGGCCCACAAAGACTTCTAAAAGAAGCAAAGTAACTTTATTTGGAGAGAAGCAACAGTGCAAATTAAATAGAGGTACATGGTCTAGACCAAAGCAGGGGAATCACAAGAGGGATTTTACACCAGCATACACATATTACTGTCCAGGGTTTCCTTTTATGGGATCTGAAGAAAGGAGATGGTTACGAATGGGGAACAAATTGGCAGGTTCTCTGTTTCTATTGCCAGACTTAGCTATTTGTACACCTTTCTGATGTGGGTGTTCATTCCCAAAATGTATCTGCTTTTACACACGTGCACTCTCAATTACACCTAGGTATAAGGTGAAAAATGGTGGATTTTCTCTACAAAGGTTCCAAGAGGATATGGTTTTACCGTACTTCATATGCACCAAAAATCAGTTCATACCAGGTGGGCGTACACATGAATATAAACTGTCTACATTTTATTACTGTGGGGGTTGGTAAACATGATTGTCAATGGACTACAGTAAGTACAGCCTGATGCAGGTAGGGGAGCAGTCAAGGAACACAGAGGTGCGTTATTTGGAGAGCGGTGTGTGTACACAGTATGTGATAGTGAAGGCACAAGTCTGTCAAGTGCATTATTGCAATGGGAAGTGGGCATATAACCATGAACCAAATGAAATATCAAGTTAACATACCGCCTATGCTTGCTGCCTCAACAAGAATACTGGGCTTATCTTGTTTTCTTCCATTAAAAACCAAGATATATACGGTACTTTTCAAGTGGTTGTTGGAGGGGTCCTTTCCCAACAGATCTTCCCTGATCACAGGTACCTTTATACATTGGCAGAATAGACTTTCCCCTTATTCCTTGCTATGTGACCTCCATGCATGTGAAAGGGCCATATTCTTACTACTGCTGAGCAAATCTTTGTTAGTACACTCCTAGGAATGAGGAAAGAGAACACTACACTAAGACTCTGATGATGAAAAACTAGCTCATCACATACCTCTCATCTCCTCTTTGGGGTATGGCCTAGTGATGGCCAAGTAGTAGTGAATGTCCTGCTTCTCCATTGGTCATGCCCCACGAGGTGACTGGAAAGTCATGATACAGATATAGAGACATTGACACCACTGACACCAAAGAGATTGGTGCTGTCACTTTCTAGACTTCAGTAACATGTCACTACAGTCAAAAGATCATTTCCTAAGGAACACTGTGAAGTCGACACTTTTCCTGAGTCTCTGGGTTTGTTGTTGTTGTTGCTGTTGTTGTTGTTTTCTTTTGTTTTTTGTATTTTCCCATTAGCATTTCGAGATTGCTACAGCTTCATCAGATCCAAGCCCAGATTGTATAAGAAAAAAAAAAAAAAAAAAAAAAAAGAAAAGGGAAGCTTCATCTCAAATATGTCCTCTCTTGGCTGTGCAGTCTAGATGTCTCTGGCTGATCTGTCTCCTTTCTCTAGTTTTGACTGTTTGCCTTATGAATGAGGCTGATATGGAAGTTGTTCTTACTGGACACTAGAAAAACTATATCTTAGCCTGTGCCCTACAGTAAAAGTCCCATCCCCTGTCTCCTAACTGAGGCAAGAGGACAGCATGAATGATCTGAGACCTATGATACCTCTCATTCTCTGATTATTGTCTGTGTTCTATCTTCCTAGCAATTCTCCTCTCCCTTCTAGTAGAGAAACTGAATACTTGTAATGGTTTACTCTTTAGAAAATATTTCACTTACATAGAAATTGAGAAGAGAATGCCTATAATCCACAACCACTTTTTCTTTTACTAATGTCTTACATTAGCTGATTCATTTCTTATATTCAATGAGAAAACATCTATGCATGTTATGAATTATCCATAGCTCAGTTTCTTCATCAAATGTCTTTTTTTCTTTCTCTTCTCTGACCCAAGCACAAAATCATACACAATAGTGTCATATCAGCATGTCTCCTTCCAAGTCTTTGGCTCTGACAGTTTCATAATTCCCATAATTCCCTTGATAGCTCTGAGGAATAGAACTGATCGCCATGCGATCATAGCATAGCAACTGTGCATGCTATTAATTTGACATTTTACTCTTGATTCTGCCCTTAGGCATCTTGTTGAGGTTATGTTTAATGAGATTTCTGTACATGCAATGTTCTCTTTTTCTTTCTTTCTGTACTATATGAGAGAAAGTAACTTTGCATAGAACACACAGAATAACATAGATTGTGTTTCACCTTAAGGACAAAGTACCTACATAAATTTCTTAGAATTTTTCTACATAAGTTATTTGTTTCACAGCCCCTGTCTTGGCTTATTTTTCTGTTGCTGTGATATAGTGCTCTGAGAAGAAAAACTTAATGGAAAAAGGGTTGATTCTGGTACTTGGTTCAAAGATATAATCACTCAGGGCCAGTATGTCAAGGGGCAAAATATTGAGAGCAGCTGGTCACATCACATTCATAACCAGGAAGCAGATAAGGATGAATTCATTCTGCTGTTCATCTCTCTTCATCTACTTATATTGTCCAGATCCTAAGGCAGGGAATGATGCCACCCACCGTGGACACTTTTTCTCACCTCAATTAACAAAATCAAGTAAATCCCTCACAAGAATACCAGATGCCCATCCTTCAGGGGATTCTAGCTTCACCAAGTTAACAACACTAAACCACTGAGGTTAATTTATTTTTCATTTATTGTTCTCAATACTTCCAGTTGCATGGATTAGCCCATAATGTTGTCTATTTTGGTGACTGTTTCACGTGTCATTGAAAAAAATAACTATTCCTCTACTGTTGAAAAAATATTGTGTAGAGAGCAATTGGAACAAATTAACTGATGGTGCTGCTCTGCCCAGCTATATCTTCATTTGTCTATTTAGTGTAATAGTTACTAAAAGGGCAGTAGTAAAATCACCAAATAGAAGAGTGCATTGTTCAGTTCCTCCTCAGAGTCCTATTAAAAAGTGCATTATATATTTTGATGTTGTTGGTAAATACGTGTTAAGGAGAGTTGTATCTTCTTAGATATTTTAATCACTATACCACGTACTTGTATATTCACATTCAAATTCTTTTTGCCTTGGATCTGCTTTGGTAATTGGTTACTCCAGCATTGTTTGGATAACAATGAGCACAGAACAGCCTTTTCTGTTCTTTCCTGTTTAGTTTAGCAGCATCTTTCAGCATGACAAGGCTCTGTTTTAGAGGAGACATAGCTGATTCTATTTTATCCACTGTGCCATATGCTTCTCGCTGGAATCTAGGCCACTGGGTGGTCTTACTTAGATGTGAATTTAATGGCTACTTCTGTGTGCCATCTTCTGTTCCTTATAGTTAATCTGGTTTCTTTTATGTTGCCTCAACTTTTTATGGACCGCTGGTCTTGATTCTTAATATGATGTCATATATATTAAAACTAATGTTTCCTTAGGTAATATCTTATTTCTTTTTTCTAAATCACGCATTTTCAGATGACTTCCAGATCCTTGACCAATGATTGTCCTAGGTCTGTTTATCTAAGAATGTATTCACACATCACTTTTGAGGAGTCTTTTTTAACAATTTCTAGGTTGCTGATTTTTTTTTTTTGTATTGAGTTAGTTTTCAGTTTTTGAAATATCCCGTCCACTCCATTTAGCTTGATATGCCTCATGTTCCATATTATTTAAATTTTCTGGATACCAAACTTTTGAGAAATTAAACCTTATTGCATTCATTGTTTCTCTTTTCTTGCTTTCTTTTTCTCTGTATTCTTATGTTCTGATTATGTTTTTGTTAAGCTTTCTGATATTGTCCCTTTGTTCTTGGAGAGTGTGCTCTATTTTGTACGATTACTCTTTTTTATTTTTATTAATTAATTTATTCATTTATCATCTCAATTACATCCCAATCATATCCTGTCTCTCCTCCCAGTCCCCACTCACACAGCCCATACTTCATATCTCTCCCCTTCACCTCTAAAGAGGGGTAAGTGTCCCCTGAGTACCATCCCACCCTGGCACATCAAGTCACTGCAGGACTGGGCACAACCTCTCCCATTAAGGCCAGACAAGGCAGCCCAGTTAGGAGAACAGGATCCACATGTAAACAACAGAATTAAGGAGAGCCCCTGCTCCGGTTTTTGGGGGAACCACATAAAGATCAAGCTGTGCATCAGCTACATGGTGGGAGGATGCTAGGTCCAGCTTATGTTTGTTCTTTGGTTCCTGGGTCAGTCTCTGGAATTCGCCAGGGGTACAAGTTAATCGACTCTGTTGATGATCCTGTGGAGTTCCTATCACCTCTGGATTCCTCAATCTTGCCCTAAATTCATCTACAAGACTCCTCAAGCTCTGTCCACTGTTTGGCTGTGGGGCTCTGCATCTGTTTTGATCAGCTGCTGGGTGGAGCCTCTCAGAGGTCAGTTATGTTAGGCTCCTGCCTGCAAGCATTAGCAGTATTTTATGACTAAAGAAAGCAGACTGACTATAAGAGATTACAAAGCATGTTTGTCTTTCTAGTTCTGGATTATCCCGCTCAGGAAGATACTTTATAGTTCTATCTATTTGCCTGAATATTTCATGATGTCATTGTTTTTAATGGCTGAATAATACTCCACTGGGTAGATGTACCACAATTTTTTATTCATTCTTCAGTTGAGCGACATCTAGGTTGTTTCCAATTTCTATTACCAATAAAGGTGCTTTGAACACATTTGAGCAAGTGTCCTTGTGGTATGATAGGTCATCTTTTAGGTATATGCCCAGGAGTGGTATAGCTGGGTCTTGAGGT
The DNA here is from genome assembly GCF_963924665.1 of Micromys minutus. Classification (NCBI taxonomy): domain Eukaryota; kingdom Metazoa; phylum Chordata; class Mammalia; order Rodentia; family Muridae; genus Micromys; species Micromys minutus. The sequence goes on along the minus strand of NC_137969.1, from coordinate 32,041,534 downwards.
AGATCTATTCCCAATTTTCTAAGACGTGGCCAAATTTACTTCTGAAGTGGTTGTGCCAGGTTGCATTCCCACCAGCAATGAAAGAGTTTTCCCTGTCTCCACATACTTGACAACATTAGCTGTCCTTTGTGTTTTCGATCTTAGCCATTCTGAAAGGTGTAAGATAGAATCTCAGGGTCGTTTTGATTTGTGTTTCCCTGATGACTAAGGATGCTGAACATTTTAAATGCTTCTTGGCCATTAGATACTCTGTTGTCAAGAATTCTCTTTAGAGCTGTACTTTATTTTTAATTGGGTTACCAGGTTTTCTGATATTTAATTCCTTGAGTTTTTTATATATTCTGGATGTCAGCCCTCTGTCAGATGTAGGGTTACTGAAGACCTTTCCCCAGTCTGTATGTTACTGTTTTATCCTATTGCCAGAATCTCATACCTTACAAAACCTTTAGAGTTTCATGATGCCCCATTTATGAATTGTTGATCTTAATGCCTGAGCCATTGGTGTTCTGTTCAGGAACTTGTTTCCTATGCCAATACATTCAAGTGTATTTCCAGTATTCTTTGCTTTCTCCTCTATCTGATTTAGTGTATTTAGCTTTATGTTAAGGTCTTTGATACATTTGGACTTGAATTTGTACAGGGTAATAAATATGGATCTATTTTCACTCTTCTATATGCAGACATCCAGTTAGATCAGCATCATTTGTTGAAGGTGCCTGTCCCCAATTGTATGCTTTTGGCCTCTTTGTCAAAAATTAAGTGTCCATGGGTGTTGATTTATTCTGGTTATTTGATTCCATTCCATTAATCAACCTGTCTATTTTTAAGGAGAGCAACACATAGTTTTTATTACTATTGCTTTCTACTGCGGCTTGAAATCAGGGATGTGATACCTCTAGAATTTCTTTTCTCTTTTGTACAGAATTATACAATAATAATGCTATCCTGGATAGTGTTTTATTTCTTCGGAAGCTGACTATCTTTCTTTCAAGGTCTGTAAAAATGTGTGTTAAAATTTTGATGGGTATTGTGTTGAATCTTTAGGTTGATTTGGGTTGGATAGCCATTTTTATTAACTCTGTTAATCCTACTTATTCATAAGCATGGGAGATCTTTCCATCTTTGGATATCTTTTTCAATTTCTTGATATTGTTTTTGACTATTGTGAAGGATGTTATTTCCTTGTTTCTTTCTCAGGCTGTTTATAATTTATATAAAGGAGAACTGCTGACTTTTTAAGCTAATTTTGTTAATCCAGACCCTTTGCTGAAGGTGTTTATCAGCTGTAAAACTTCTCCATAGAATTTTGGGACTCACCTGTACACTATTATATCATCTGCAACTAGTGACATTTCAACTTCTTCCTTTGCAATTCATATTCCTATTAATCTCATTTAGTTGACCTACTATTCTAGCTACAACTTTAAGTATTATATTGAATAGATATGGAAATAGTGGACTTCTTTGTCTTGTCCTTGATTTTAATGAAATTGCTCTAAATTTTTCTCCATTTAATTTGATGCTGGCTATTGCCTTGCTGTATATTGCTTTTATTATGTTTAGGTATGTGTCTTGTGTCCCTAATTTCTTCAAGACTTTTATAGCAAAGGGGTGTTGGATTTTGTCAAACGCTTTTTCAGCATCAAGTAAAATTTATCATGTGGTTTTTATCTTCCAATTTTTTTATATGATGGATTACATTGATGAATTTTTGTATGATGAACCATCCCCACATCTCTGATATAAAGTCCACTTGATCATGACAGATTCTATTTTGTTAATTAATTCAACGAGTATTGGTAGTAACTGTTTTATAAAGGTGTGGTGGAATTCTTCACTAAAATCATCTGACTCTGAGTTTTTTCAGTTTTTGTTTCTTTGTTTGGTTTTTGTTATTGCTTTGTTTTTCTGTTTGTTTGTTTGTTTCATTTTGGTTTTGCACCGGGAGACTTTTAATGACTTTTAATTTCCTTAGGAGTTATAGGCTTATTTAGATTGTTTACTTGATCTTGATTTATTTTTGGTAATTGTTAGCTATCAAGAAAATTGTTCATTTCATTTGTATTTCATAATTTTGTGCTTATCAGACTTTTAACATGTGACCTAATGATTCTTTGGGTTTCCTCAGTGTCTGCTATTATATTCCCTTTTCAATTCTGATTTTGTTGATTTGGATATTCTTTTAGTTAGTGTGGCTAAGGGTGTGTTTATCTTGTTGATCTTTTCAAAGAACCAAATCTTCGTTTCATTGATTCTTGATAATTTATTGAATTCAGTCCTGAATTTTACTATTTCCTGCCATCTACTCCTCTTGATTATGTTTGCTTCTTTTTGTTCTAGAACTTCCAGGTGAGTTGTTAAGTCTTTAGTATGAGATCTCACTAATTTTTATTTATGAAGGCACTTAGTGTTATGACATTTTCTCTTAGCACCACTTTCACTATGCCCTATAAGTTTGGATACATTGTGAATTATTTTTCACTGAATTCTAAGACCATCTTTAATTTCTTCCTTTATCTTTTTTCTTTGCCATTCAGGGTTACTGAGTAGAGAGTTGTTCAGTTTCCATGAGTGGGTAGGCTTTCTGCTGTTTCTATTGTTGTTGAAGTTCAGCTTTAATCCACGATGTTCTGGTAAGATGCAAGAGATTATTTAAATCTTCTTGAATCTGTTGAGGCTTGCTTTGTGACTGAATATATGGTCAATTTTAGAGAAGCTTCAGTGAAGCACTAAGGAAAAGGTATACTCTTCTGTGTTTGGGTAAAGTGCTCTATAGGTGTCTGTTTGGTCCATTTGAGTCATAACATCAGCTAGTTCCATTTTTTTCTCTGTTTAGCTTCTGTCTTGATGACCTATCGATTGGTGAAAGTGGGGTGCTGATATCTTCCACTATTAATGTTTGGGGCCCAATGTGTGATATAAGCTTTAGTTGTGTTTCTTTTATAAATTTGGGTGCCCTTATATTTAGGGAATAGATCCTCAGAATTGAGATACCATCTTGGTGGAGTATTCCATTGACGAGTATGAAGTATTCTTTCCCATCTCTTTTGCTTAATTTTGATTGAAAGTTTATTTTCATTGAATATTATAATGCCCACAGCAGCCTTCTTCTTGGGCCTGTTAGCTTGGAAAATCTTTTTCTTAAAGCATCTTCTTTTGATCAGTTCTTGTTTACATCATTCTTTTTTGTTGTTGTTGTTGAATAGCTAGACACAGATTGGTGGGTTTGGAGGCAATTAAGAATGCACCATTCCTTCATAGTTTACTTTAAATCCCACTTCCTGTTTCCCTAGTATCATTTCAAAGGGAAGTGTCACAATTGCACTTTATACAACTTAAGATCTCATATGAAAGATCTTCAGGTTCTGTTGTAGGACATGAAGGGAAAGTATCTTGTTGCTAGCCAAAATAATGGATTCTGAATTCTAGTCTTTGCTCTGGGTGAAGTCTGGACATTCTGATTCACCATTGTCTTCTCATTTAAGAGTTAATCCATATCACCTGCCAGTTATCTTTCCAGTACACTACCTTTCAGGAAAATTGATTCACCTAAAAATATCCTCGTAAAAAATAATGTACTCATACCTACCCAAAGTCTCATTGCCTGTGCAGTTGCTTAAAAAAAGTTCATTGCTAAGCCTGCCTGCTTCTGTGAGTTCTAAATAACTCAGAAGGCATATCTTTTCCTTCTTTCTTTCTCTTTTTCAATGTGACCTCAAAAGACAAAAAACTCTTTTTTTTTTCTTCACCTCTATCTTTGCGGCAGCTGCTGAGATATACAGCTTACCTGCTTTATTTCTTTCTCTCTAACTCTAATAATTTTTTTGCCCATGAGCTAAGACCCATGTCTGTTTAGAAATTCTTTCATTAACAAGACTAAGAACCTGCAAAGTGAACCCAGTAAGTGTCCATTATTACCTGTCTTCCTTATTTAGAAACTCAATGTACTCATAGGTAGTGCCAATTCCTTGTCTGAGATCCTACAACCGTGTGGTTATTTTTCTCTTTGAGCATTGTTTCCGCTTGCCTAAGATAATCTATCTTATCCTTTTATTGTTGGTGCAGAAAAGCAACTGTTACAAAATAAGAACAATATACCAGTTTGAGATATAAGTCTGTCTGGTGGGGAGATAGCCTGAATTTAGTATTTGCCATCCCTGTGAGGATCAGAGGTTTTAGTTTCTCTAGTGTACTCATCTTTGTCTCTTGTTGTTCTGGGATTTCTCTTAAACTGTACTCTTTAGAAAGTCTAAGGTCTGCATCTGTCTTCAGTACACAGTCTTCAGTATGTCAATGTCAGAATCCTACTCACACTGATGTAAAGAGTAGCGGGAAATTAGAAGTGTTCATAAACCTGTGGTTAAGCATCTGTCTTAATGTTTTTGTGTATTTCTTTAGGGAAAGAGTGAATGTCTTTAACAGTGAAAAGATGAATCATCTCATATAATATTCCAAATTAAATCAGCATGATTTCATTCAGGTCTGTGTCTAAAAACTAAGTTTAAAGGCTCAATATTTCAACTAGAGTGAGAATAGTGGCGTTACACCTATTTCTATAGGAAAATAAATTATGGAATTACTCTAGTATGTTTCTATGCTGTTATGAAAATACTTAGCAAAAACAACTAGAGAAAGAAAGGGTTAATTTGGCCTACAGGTTACAGCCCACCATATAGGCAAAAACAGGAACCTGGAAGGGTGGTGTTGCTATGGTGAGCTGGGCCCTCCTATATCAATACACATTCAAAAAATGCCCTATAGACATGCCCACCATCCAGCATGATGAATTCAGTCCTTCAGTTAAGGTTTCCTGTTTCCAGAGATGTCAAATTGACAAGCAAGATTAGGCCATTTATTATAGGGATATGTTCTTATTTTCACAGCATAATATACACAAGGGGAATACACAAGAAGTTATAATGACAAGTTCTAACTCCACAAACACTGAGCAATCACTCCTCCTCCTCCTCCTCCTCCTGCTCCTCCTTATCCTCCTCCTCCTGCTCCTCCTTATCCTCCTCCTCCTGCTCCTCCTCCTCCTCCTACTGCTGCTGCTGCTGCTGCTGCTGCTGCTGCTGCTGCTACTACTACTACTACTACTACTACTACTACTACTACTACTACTACTACTACTACTACTACTACTTTCATTATTGTTATTTCCAAATACATGAAGATGAAGTTCTGACTCTTGAATTAGAATGACACCCATGCTTCCCCCAAGCATCATACTTCTCTTCTTTCTCCAACTCCTCAGATAATTCACTCTGAGACAGACAACCATAGCATTACAATGTACAAGCAATTCATGAAGCTGAATTCTCATTGTGGGGAGACAGTGGTATAGTTTAGACCGGGTGGTAATCTCTTCTTGGGCTGCAGGTACCTTTGTAGTCTTTGCTGCCGTGATGTAAATGATGTCAAGGATAACCAAACAGGTCAGTGCAGTGTTTCCTCCTCTATTCCTTGTCAGAAGGTTCCCCTCCATAACAAAAAAAAAAAAAAAAAAAAAAAAAAATCAAGGTAAACCTCCAGTATATATGATGTTAGTTCCACAGAAAATAAGGGTTAATTTAGACAAATAAAAGGTGTTTTCTTTGAGCAGCTACCTGGCAACAGTTTGGAGACGCTCTTTCATAATGGTTTGAATAATTGAGTACACCCTCCATGATACAAGATCTTCAGGCTGATAAACAGAAATTGGGTAACACTAATTTGCTCAGCCCTGAGTCATGTTCCGTGTTTTCTCCACCCTTCTTAAAAAGAGAGAGAGAGAACCAAAATAGGAGATTTGCAAAAACGATCTAAGAAATTGTGATTGGCTTATAGATATTGACCTGTCGTTGATGGAAAGGACTTTAGCCTTAAATTTCATGGCTGTTTTGTTTTGTTTTGTTATGCAGGGATCCTGATTGGGTTTTAAGGCTTATCCAGTGGCACATTCTCATGTGACTCACTAAAATTGCCCATGGCTGGCTTTCTGTCAGGTTTTCGTATACTTTAAGTTATATGCAAGTGTTTGACGGAACCATGAAAAATATCTGGATAAATCCTTCTAACTGAACAGGGTTGAACCTAGTTATTAGGACAATGCTCTATTCTTGAGCTGTCTAAATGATCATTTAATTTCTTTTTGAGCATCTTAACTATCATCAAATTTCCAAGACAAGTGAGGCAAGATAGTTCAAAGCAAGGGTCTAACATACAATTAATAGATGACTCCACACAGCTGGTGACTTAAGTAGATGCTTCATGTGCCATTGCTGCAGCAAGATTCTAAATACAAAGTCCTGCTGATGTTGTACCTGTCAATAGACAAAATTATGTGGCATGCCCTTTTGCTTTCAAACTTTTCCTTGTGGATGTGTACATGTGTGATGTGTATAGTGTGCTTGTGTGAATGTAGATACAGGAGTATCACTGAAAGTTTCTGAAGATTAGAAAACAACTTAGGTCATAAGTTCTCACATACCATCATTTTTCAAGCTGGGGAGAGGGGAATCTCTTTCTTGTTAGCCACCACATGTACCAGGCTAGCTGGCTGTCAAACTTCCTATATTCTCCTGCCTAAACTTCCAATTTAACCTTAGGAACACTGAGGTTACAGATGCATGCTACTGCACTCTGTGTTTGTTTTGTTTTTATGGTTTTGGAGACTCAGATCTCTTGATTATACACAAGTGTTTTACTCACTTAGCTATCTTCCCAGCACATTAGTATATTTTGTAAGGAATTTTTAGACCTCCTTTCAGGATGACTGCATTTATTTCCACTAGCCAAGGGTGTGACCACTCTTCTTTTATATAACTATATCAAAATCTACATGTATATTGTATATATATATATATATATATATATATATATATATCAGTAAATGTGGATAAGGAAACATATACATGACAGAATATTGTTCAGCTATTTAAAAAATGTGAACTCTTATCATCTGTGGTAAGTGGAGGATCTTAGGGGACATCAAATGAAATAACCCAAGTACAACAAGATACCCAGCCACATGGGTGTGATATGGTAGCATTCCCAGGTACAGTTTAAAAAGCTACAGTTGTCTGTATGGTGTATGTATGGTGTATATGGCCATTAAAAAGGGCTGGGGACACAGCCTGGGAAGGCTGGCCAAAGTTGCAGTTAGGTGCCTGGGGTAGCTCTCTGTTTTCTATTCAATGTAAGAGAGCTGTGATAAATAATAACATAGTGAACATTTCCAAATGGCCAGGAAAAAATAATGTTGACTTCTCAATTCAAAGGAAATTTTATTAAGTGTATGAAGTAATAAATATGCCAAGAATTTATTAAACATATACCTGTGTCAAAACATCACACATTGCCCCATATATGCACAAGTATGTTTAATTGAAACATAAATATATGTCAAATTCAAAAGATAATTTTAGTATAAGTATTTTTAAAATAGCATATTTTGTAAAAAAATAAATAAATAAATTTAAATTTAAAACTAAAAACTATAACACTTTCCAAGAACAGCTTTCTGGATGCTTATGTTTCCACTAAGGATATAAATGGGGGTACTTTGAATAAAGAGCTCCTGAGAGCCTCCTGTCTTCCAGGTATAAATGAGATGTTACTTCTTTCAGGTTTCAAGAAAAGTCTCAAAGGTAATGACAAGAAGAACTTTTAAATGGGGATCACACAACACTGACCCAAGACTGAGCATGATTCTGGCCCCTTCAGTATTTGAATAGTGCTCTTCTTCCCACATCAGGGAGATGGTGATGCCAGCTAGTTCTCAAAGAACTGTTCCCCAGTTTCATTGACTTTTCATGTCTCCTGGGTCTTACTTGAGCCTTTCTCTTCCAATCTGCCTTCTGTGCAGATGTTCAACTTCCAGTTCCACTGAGAAAGGAAGACAGTGAGTTGAGCACACCCAGTGAGCTCTCCAGTCATGCACTCTTCCTGCCCTCCCATGCTCCCCAACTTGGGCATGGTACCCCATCTTCTGTCCCTTGCTGAGGACATGTACCTACAAGTCTCTCCTCTCTTCTACTGCAGTTTTCTATTAACACTCTCCTCTGTGAGATTCTCATCAACATAAAAACATGTTATCATGCCTATCTGAAAGCACACACATGCACACACAGAACTGGATTTTCCATACCAAGCATCTCCCAGGTCTTTCTGCTCCTATTAAGGAACTCTCAAAGTGTTCTGTCCCCACCATAGGGATGGCTTTTCTTCTTATATACTAATATGAAAGTTAAGCTTCAAATCTTAGCGTGACAGAATTATTCATTTGCAGGCCATTAGCAATGCCATTTAGTTGAACGCAGTGATCAAATTTCATTTGACACATTTAATCATTCTCTCCTAAAAATATCTAAATTGGCTTCTAGATGACTCTACTAATCTCACTAACTGATCTCCTGTTAATAAGTCTCAACTCTGCACGCAGGCTCATATTAATCATCTGGAGTACTTTTAGAGCTGTTAACCCACAGACTTACAGGAAACACGCCAATACCTAACTCTTCTGTTTTGATGCTCTTTGACTGAAGGTCAAATCATTAATTAATATTCTGGACCACTGAACGTACCACCATCTGGATCATTGATCTCTTTCACAAACTATAATTTCTGTATCAAGTCCTTTTGAATTTTAAGGAATTTAAAAGTCTCTTTAATGCTTTCTGGAGTTTTTAATCCAGGAACTGGGGAAAAGTTAATATACTGACAAAACAGTGACAGATAACAACGAGATGGACATTTTGAAAGCAGTCTGTGAGTGATGTTACCCAACCATGTTCAGGATCCCATGATATACCTCTATTAAAGTAAGTACAAGTCTAAAAAATCATTGATACATTTCAATTACATGAAATGAATACCAGGTGCCTTTATTCACAGTGTGCACAATGATTCAGTTTTGTCCTCGAAAGCAATTTTGAGTTCCATAGAAGTACACCAGATTTCTCTAGCCAGCATACTCTGCCACCCATAGCCTTCACTGAGGAATGTTGGCCACAACCACTTCTCTAGAATGCAAAAAGCCATGTGTCAGCCTGACTAGAGTGTAGTACCCAGATTTTTGACAGATGTGTGTGTGTTTGTGTGTGTGTGTGTGTGTGTGTGTGTGTATATATATATATATATATATATATATATATATATATATATATATATATATATATATATATAATTTATTATGATTAAAATTTACATTAGTGGACTTTGGGTAGAGTAGATGACCCTCCATAATGTAAGTGGGTCTTCTCAAATAGTTGGGTCAGAAGAGCCCCATCAGAACAAAACTGAGGCTTCTCATTGGGAAAAGTAATCCTGCTTCCAGCCTGTAACACAGAATTCATCCTGAGTATCTAGTCAGACTCTCAAATAATCAAACACGTCAGTCCCTCAAAATAAATTCTTCCTCTACTGATTCCATACAAGTGGTGGTGGGGTTATATGTGCATGGTCTCTGAGCTTTAGATGTTTGACCAGAAGTACATTGGAGAATGCACTTGGGATCAATAATTCAAGGTGTTTGCAGGCAATTGGATCAGGGACCTACACTGTCAGTACAGATGGCTTACAACAGAAAGCTGAAGCTTGCCTGACCTTTACAGCTACCCAGCCTGGAACACAGGGCTCAGGCTGGATTCAGTTACAACCTTCTGCTCCAGTGTGCAACAGGTCTTCATTCTTCCTTTGTCTTTCACAGCATCAGGCATGGTTAGAAGACTCATGGTTAGTATTTTGTAAAAAGGTTTTGTACTTTCTTGATTTCCTTTTAATGCACTCTATTCAGTGATATATCTAAATAGCCCCCCTCAATCAGTGCTGAAACCTAGAAAGAACATAGTAGATATTCTTTGTGCATGTAAGTATGCAGGCATGTGCATTGTATGTGTGCTGGTGTGTATGAACATTCCACACACAGGAAACAGAGAGGCACAACAGAAAGTAGAGTAGGGCTATAGCCCTTAAAGCCCCCGCCACCCCGACTGGGACACACTTTCTCCAGGAAGGCTCCGCCTCCTAAAGGTTCCATAACCTCCCTGCAAACAGAGCCACCAACTGGTGACCAAGAGCCCAAATGCATAAGCCTGTTAGGGGGCATTTCTCACTCAAATCACAACAGAAATGAGAGCCACAGAGAAGGTTAGCCCTCCTCATCCTGTCATAGAGGCATGTGGCATCAGCACAATATGAGCGTGGTCCCCTGATTTAGATGGTGGCTCCAATTTTCTCCATTGTGACATTAGTAGGTTCAGTGTTTACTTGTTTTCTGAATGTCACTTTTACTTTGTGAACTGCATAGGCGCTAAGGCTCATGAATAGAGAGAAACTTGCCCCAAGAAGGTGACTTCCAAGTGTACATACATTCCCACAGGCAGGCTGGTGGGTGTGAGCTCTGGATGACCCTGCAGGTTAGACTAGGGATGGAATTTTCCCAGACAACAATTCCCAAAGGAATCTCAGGTTTAGAATGAGTGTTTGTCTACAGACAGTTCTCTCAACAGGATCACTCTTAGATAACCAGAAGTCCTATAAAAGTTGACATTTGACCCCAGAGGGGATATGAAAGCTGTGTCCTGTGCCCATGCAGCTGAGAGAATTTTGGCACATTTCAAGCAGGAAAAAAACACTTAGAAAAGTAAAAAACAGGAAAAAAAATTAAGACCTATGGCCTTCTGACAGCAACCACGAAGGCAGGTTCAAGATCTAGATTGAGGGATTGGAGAGACAAAGGTAAGGATGCTTGTATGGAAGGCAGCAGCTTGAACTGAGACAGCACACTCAAAAGTGAAAACAACCCATATCCAGGAGGAGAGAGAGTCATATGGTAAGAGAGAGAAAAGAGAAAAGGCCACTGAATGTTATAAATTTGGGTCACTCACCTTCCACGTCCAACTCCTTGGACAGCTCAGCATGTCACCAATCCCACTCTCCCTCAATCCAATCAATGTTCCTTTCTAGCCTGCCATCCTGTCTTCTGCCCTCAAAGCCAGTTGTCTCTCCAAGTGACCTCTGAGCCACAATGCCCTCTACATCAGCAATCACATCACTGCAGAGGAATCTAGAATGTTTATTGAAATCAGATATCTGATTTCTAAGTCTTCTACTTCTTGTAGTCTGTCCCCAGCTTCATAATAAAGAGCTGTCCTCCTGAACACAGCCTCTACCTCCTCCCTGCCTTGTTACTGGGCACCCTACCACTCTATATGCCACTTAAAAGTTTCCTCACATGGCCATGTTTTTCTACTTCCTTCCTGCCTCTCAATGGCTCTGCAAATATATTCCTTGTCCTGACTCCTACCAATCTTTCAGGAATTCCCGAATCTGAGCTATTCTCTTAGCCTCTGAAATCCTGGTCCAATTCCCAGCTTAGGATCCTGCATGTTATGCTCATTGGGACTTAACATTCTCCTTCCCTGTGGTAGCTAGTGACTTGTTCCGATGTCACAAATATGGGACAGAATGGACAAGTCATTCTGTATCTCTGGGTCTTGGAATTGTAATATCAAAAAAAAAAAAAAAAACCCAAGTTTTCTAAAAATAAATAAATAAATAAAATTAAAAACTATACTCAGACATCCTTTGGTTCTATATCCCACAGGTTGAATCAAGTGCAGATTATCAGTATGTGACAAAGAAAAACCTCATGTCTGCACTACACTTCTGGCTGTTGTCATTACTTTCATTCTGTGGCCAATCCAGCATGACTCTTCGCAGAGAGCACTCATGATGGATGTACAATAGCTTTAGACCTGATTTAAAGTGTTTGGGAAGATAAACATAGGTTTTATATGAACTCAAACCATTTTCTAAAGGAACCTGGGTTGCTCTTGGACTTGAGTGTATGTGGAAGGGACCTGGAACCAATTTCCCACAGATACAAGGAAAGGTGAGCTAAGGAAAACAACAGAGAGAAGGTTCCGCTGGCAGTGGGGACTGCTTAGCAGGACTCTGTTTGCTTGACATTGCTTACAATATTCTTACTCTAGCACTGTTGCAGTGATCTGTGTCTTTGATGGTCTTACCCGGGAGGCTACAGCGTCCTCTGACCTTTTTAAAATTTATTTATTTATAAATGCTGAGCCATCTCTCCAGCCCAGGGCTACGGGGTCCTAAATGTTATTAAAGATTTCCTCAGCATCTTTGAATCCACAAAAGGCATTCTGCCTGCCCCATGGCTGCCTTCATTAAGGACATGACAATGGATGAACAGAATGCAGCAAGTCAGTTTGATGCTTTTCAACCTCAACAACACAAAACTACTCCCATGTCTGCCCCAGACCACACAAAAGTTATTCCATATAGAATTATGAATTACTGATAATTGTGTTGATCAACAATGAAAATATTCAGAGAAGTCCAGACTAGAATATTACAAAATTCAGGGGAATCAGAATAGAAGTAATTGCTAAACTCTGTTTTCTGCTAACAATGTCTTTCCACAAACATTTATTTAAGAAATAATGAGGCAGTGGAAGAACTTATGAATGGAAATATCTCTGCGAAGCCAGAAATGCCTGAAGATCTCAGATGCTAGACCATTTAAGAAGCATTCTAATGGCTGTGAATGAGACTCTCAGAAAAATGTCTCCTTCCCATTCAGATGCATTCCTTGGAGCATGACTGTACCTGCTGCCTGACCTGCCATCTTGGGTTTTTTGAAATAGATAAAATACATGTGGCAGCCTCAGACCAGCATAGCGATACTGATGTGTTGGACAGAGAGCTAGGCTTACTGTCAACATAGTCTTTGATCAGTGAACCAAGTGTGAGACTGACCTCGGAGAGAAGCCCCTCAGGGCTTGATTCTGTACTCCATCACTGCTTTCTTGAAGGACTAATCTCATAACACAGTTCAGTCTAATTTTAACGACATATTAGGAATAGAATGTAAATATGCACATTTGATGTGCCAGAGATTTTAGAGTCAGAACATCCAATTACATTCTATCAATGTCTAGGAGATGGGATCAGACCCCCTATAGTACCCTCAGACAAAGCCACAGCACCCACAGTACCCTCATTATTTCCTGTACCTCTAGAACTCACACCAGAAAAATTTTATACTGCCCACTCTCCTCCACACTGAAACTCATTGAAATATTGGCTTCTTTTGTTGCCTTTCTCATGTGTCCTACAGTCTCCCTGTGACCCTTCACCTGAAGTCTCAGTCAGCTTTTCCAGGCCATGATGTGGAGTCCTCCAATCCTCATCCCTCAAGTGCCCCAGTAATCGTACTCCCTCAGCCCCAGCACATGACGTAAAATGGCAGCAGTCTGTGGCTTTTCATCCTTTAAAGCAACCTAAGAGCATTTCCTAACTAGCACTGGGAAGATTTGAGGTAGGTGGATTATTATGAGTTCAAGGTCAGCAGCATAAGCTGCAGTGTAAAACTTCTTCATCACCATCATCTTCTTATCTTCATCATCACCAGGAAGGAATGGAGGAAAGGAAGGAAGAAAGGAAGAAAAGAAAGGAAGGAAGGAAGGAAGGAAGGAAGGAAGGAAAGGAAAGGAAGGAAGGAAGGAAGGAAGAAAGAAAGAAAGAAAGAAAGAAGAAAGAAAGAAAGAAAGAAAGAAAGAAAGAAAGAAAGAAAGAAAGGAAGAAAGAAAGAAAGAAAGAAAGGGAGGGAAAGAAGGAAGAAAGGAAAGAAGGAAAGAAAGAAAGAAAGAAAGAAAGAAAGAAAGAAAGAAAGAAAGAAAGAAAAAGGGAAAGAAGGAAGGAAAGAAAGGAAGGAAGGAAAGACAAGAAGGAAGAAATAAAGTGATCTTTCTATTATCAACACCTAAAATTTCAAATTTGTTGGCATGAAGTTTCTCCTAACATTGTCTTATTTTCTTTGTGAGATCTCTGTCTCAGTCTCCCTCTGCCTTACACACTCATATACATTACTCCCTTGTACACACTCATATACACGCACACAAACACACACAGTTTATATACAAAGATTTACAATTTTACTCTTCACACACTCCACCTTGGGAATCTCTGGATTTTTCCAGAAGCTTGCTGCTGAGTGGCAAAGTGCTCTGATGGATCAGGGAACGAATGGTGCTTCTCTGGACCCCCCATCCTCTGGCCCAGAGCAGTTCCTATGCTTCCCACTCTGTGTCCCCCATGGCTGCCATTTCTCTATGCACACATCTTAATACTGTGTCCACATGCACACACATTTCACTGTGTAAATGCTTGTGTGAAAACAGAAATGTGGGGAGGAGCTAGTAAATGCTGCTAAATACAGATGGCCTCCAACTTAATCTATTTGAACTTATTTGAGTTTTTGTTGGTTTTGTTTGTTGGCTTATTTTGTTTCCGTTTATGATGCTGAAGACATTATTATACTAATGCAGCCAAAACCAATCATACTTTGACTTCTGACCTGCGGCGTTTTCCTAAAGATAGCTGAACATGAGACGGGGCTGCATGCATTCAAAGCATGGGTTACAGATACCCTCAGCATCGTGGGCACCATGCAATAAGGAGGGAAAATGCCCTGTGATGCCTGCCTCTGCAATGCTGTGGTAGATAGGTTGGCAGATTCATATCTTGTCAATTTAGGGTATTTCTTACTTGTGATGGGTTGGGGAGGGCATCTATATGAGACTTGAGACTCTCTCCCAACTAGACACCTTTTCTTTGGTCTTGCCAAGACCTTCTTCATGGTTTCTTAGTGTCACTTTGGATGCATGGCTTCCTCAGCTTCTCACAGTCAGGAGTGATCACCTACTCTTGGAAGCACTAATGAATGCTTTGTGTTTCCTCTCATCCCAGTCTGGCATTTCCTGCTGTTCCTAAAGACAGCACATTCTGAAAAAGTGCAACCCCTCAGTACACAGCCAGCCCTGTGAGTTTGGAAAGATAAAAGTAAGGGGAAAAAATAAAGGAGGGATTCTGGGAGAGTGCAGAAGGGAAGGAAAGAGGAGGGAGGGTAAAAGGGAGGAGATCAGGATCTTCTTTCTTGCCTTGATTCTTGGCTTCTCTATGCTCCATCTTGATGACCTTGACAGGCTCAGAATTTCCTTTGACCTCAGTCTCCTCCTTTACCACCTCAGTCATCTGTATGTCTGCTGAGAGATCAGATTTAAAAGCTCTGTGCCTGTGTCCACCTGGGGCTGGAGTCCACAATAGCAGGAACTCCCCCCTCAGCAGGATGCCTTGTTTCTGCTGAGTTAAAGAGGTTTTCCCAGCTATGCCTCTGTCCGTCCCACCCACTCAGCTATTGGTGGAGGAGCTTGTATTAGAACAGTGAGCATAGCACTAAATCTGAGTCTGAGAGTCAACGTCCTGGGTTCTCACCACAGTTTGAAGTCTCTTTTTCCAAAGTGATTTTGGTTTTTCTTCCTTGCACTTTTAGTCATACCTTCCTGCCCTCCTCTGATGAACTCTTTAGTCCTGCAGGCTCACACCTGAGACTCCTTTACCCACCAAGCTTCCTTCACTCCAATATTTTACCATGGAAGGGCTTGCTTAGCCTTCATAGAGACGAGACAGCTAAAATTTAAAGAAATTTCCTATATTCCAGAGGCTATTGCACAGGACTCCAAGAGCATGGAGTTGAGAGCACTATTGAAGGCATCCTGGCACTCAGGTGGGAGGAGAAGCCAATCCTGTAGAGAAAGGCCACTAAGCATCTCTCAGGGCTCCAGGGCTGCTGTTTTCTTTCAGTACATGAGTCTGTACCACTTCAAACAAGCTACCAACTGCTAATGATGCTGAATTACTTCCTTAGTCCCATTTCTAATTTTATCCTAGGGAAACTTCACTAATTTTACAGCCCAGATATGTGAAGAAAGAGAGGGGTCAGGGGAGAGACAGAGAGACAAAGACAGAGAGACAGTGAGAGAAGCAGAGACAGAGAGACAGAGAGAGAAGCAGAGACAGAGATTGTAGTTAACTAAGCTTCTTCATCCATATGCAGGCAGTTTCTTCTCAGAGGCTATGGTTGGCCCTTAACTACACCAGAGATCATCCTGGGTCCACAATCATCACCTCCCTACACTCAACCACTTATCTATGTAGTTACTTGATAGGGAGCAAGACATTGAAGATTGACAGGAAACACAGTTGACTCATTGTGAACTCACCCAGGCACAGTGACTTTATGCCAGCGGTGAGAGACAGCTGGCTGAAGGTGGGCAACACTGCACTGCAGTGACTCTGACTTTATCTGAGACCCCCAAGGAAATGGGCTGTTCTGAACACATCTGAAGGACAAAACCTTCACAGGGCATGATAGAAGGACAATGACATTTTGACTGGGACTTATCTAATATCTTTAAATCAGTAAACAATCAGCATGATTTTATCAAAGGAATATTTTAATTTTTATTAATGGTTATTAATACTTTTTAAATTTTTTACCGTGAGAAAAACATGCAATATAAAATCCATACCCTTATCTTTTTCAAGCTCATGGTATTAAATAACCATTCACTTCTATAGCTTTTAAATTGATTCGCCCCAATCCCACTGGTCTCCCTGTCCCTCCATGGAAGCTGCTGTGTGCCACAGTGTGTCACACAGTACATGCTTTTGCCCAAATAGCTTCACTTGCAAGTGTTCGCTTGGTCTAGTTCACAGAGTCTGGCTTCTGCTACACTGTCAATACTGGATCTTTACTGGGACTTCTCTTGGATATCCTGTTGCTATCCTGTGTCATGAAGTTCCCTCAGCTTTACATCTGTAGGACTGGCTCTTCATGTGCCCCAGCAGGTCATTGAAGGGTAGATGTCTAATATTGACTATGGAAGGTTCAAGGACCTACTCATCTCAAGACTAGTTGGTAACTTCCTATCTCCCCGTCACTCACCCCTTTAATAGCCTCTGACTTGACTCTTTTTGCCATTTCATATGCCAAATAATCCATTTCTTGTTTTTTTTTGGGGGGGGGGGTGCTTATCCTACATTCTACCCTTCTGTGTTTTTTGTATATCTGAGTTTCTTCTTTGATAATGTTGAGAAACAAGTTGCATATCTTCACCAGGTCAGTGTCCTTGCCAATAAACACAACATACAAACCACATGCCTAGGGATAGTGAATGGCTATCCAAGGGAGATCTGAGAAAAGGCTGTCAGCAGGAGGTCTGCCAGAGACCCTGCCTCAGAAGGGAGCAAACCAGCTCAAGCAAAAGAGGGGAGGCAATGGTCAGTCTCCAGACAAGCAAATGAGAGACTTTGATCTTTCTACAGGCTTCCACTCCCACTCTGAGTAAGTCTTGAGAGGTGACTTGGCTAGACTCATTGTCCACAAATCGGTTATATAAAAGATTGGAGACCAGAAGCATCTTGTTCATTGAGCAGAGCCAAACAGCATGACAACTAGAAAAGGCACAGCTCTGTTTCTGCATCTGTTGCTCAAACCGTACACCTGAGAAGTCGCTCCCTGCTGTACCCAACCTGGGTGACAGGTGGTGAACCTGACCCTGACCTCTGATTATAAACACTCCTCACCATGACGGAAGACATGGACATCTGACCCCAGGCGAAAGGGTTGGCCAGGCTTGATATTTTTCTCTCATCAGATCTCCCTCTCATATATAGCTGTATCTACACCAAGAACTCTCAGCCTGCATCTGTCTGACTATTACTTCCAGGGCAAGCCTCATATAACCAGAGACACAGCCAAGCTGTGAGTTGCACACCCTTTCTGACTCCCATTACACATACTACTCCTCTTGCCAGGTTTCTCCATCAACAAAGCCCTGGAGAGCAGGTGTCAATTCTAGAAAAAGACATTCTCCCATGGGATGGAATCAGCAGGAAGGTCATGCAGCCCTTACCCATTCAACTCTTAGGAGAAAAGACAGTGTGCAGGAAATTCCAAAGTTTAAGTGTGGTGGGAAAAGGGGTGTGCTTTTCAGCTCATGCAGAATGGGAGGAGAAGCCTAAAGAGTGGTTGGAAAGGAGATATTTTAGGAAGGTCAATACACTAAGATGCCCCTGTTTTCATCTTGCCTTCAACTTGTGGGCTCACCTTGGAAGCTGGATAAATAATGGCCCCATAGGGCCAGGATTCAGAAGCAGAGCATACATCATTATTTCTCAGAGTCCTCCTCTCTGTCATGGTTTCCAAGTATTTCAGTAGTAACAATAAAATTGACATTTTGAGCCTCAGATCATCGATACGGTGCTAAAATTATAAAAACATATTCTAAGAATAGTGAGCTGGAAGGTTTCAATTAGTGGAGGAAGAGCTGTTCTAAATTAAAACTTGGCAATTTTTTTGAAGGGAAAAACAACAATTGCAGCAGATGAATGAAACATGTTCATTAAGTATGAAGTAGTGGAAATGTTGGTGCAGCAGCTAGAGAAAGGCGACTTCCTTAGAGAGCAGCAAGAAGCTCAGATCCATAGACCAAAAACCTTTGTTTCCCACACACCAGACCCTTAAAAGTTTCTGAGAAGATGATCAAGACACAAAATCCAAAAAAAAGGATGCTAAGCTTAGCAGTATACATTTATAAAACTCACCGACAGCAAATCCAGAGAAGAGTAACCACAGTGAGTAGCACCCCAGAAGGAAAGGGTGCTTTCTGACCAGTGGTGATGAGGCAAAGTCACCTGTGTAGAACACATCATGGGGTCTCAGAGGACAGTGATTGTCCATGAACACATGATTATAAAAACAGCTCATGGGTAGAGTCTGATCCACCTGGATGTTGACAACTGTCCATCATGACAACCAGATATATGTGCTCAGCGTTTGGGGAGAGCACTTCATTGTTTCATCTGAAACTGTGCTATAAGGATTTCTTTTATCTGAAGTGACATTTTGATCTCTCAGACCGGAATCTTCCTTTTAAGCACAATTACCCAACAGACTCAGCAAAGTCATCTCCCTCGGGCTTGCATATTCCTTCTCACTGTCTACTATCTTCTCCCCAAAATTCTCGCTTTTAAGATTTTATTAAGGAGTTCTGTGTTGTTCCTTTGTCTGCAAGTGTACCCCAGTGTTATAGAGGAAAATTTGGATGGAATGATCAATGTGTTGAGGCAAAAAGTCCTTGGCCCATCACTGGGCCTCTTCACTCAGGGTGTGACCCAATTAAAAAGTTACTTTACTCTCTGGGCACTTTAGTTTCATTTAAAAAGTACATTGATAACAATGTACTGTTCATAAGGGTTGAGACAATCTTAAGAAGGGTGGATTTGACAGGGGACTGATGATCATTATCATTAGACTAGAAGCAGATGGTGGATTCTAATTCTCTTCAGTGGCTCGGAGCTTTTATGTAGAAATCTGCACTCAGACGGAGGAAGTGGCCAGTTAAAAATAGGAGGACAGTCTCCTAACTGCACGAAAGAATAGCTTCGGTTCTTCTCTGACTTTTGCTGCATTAATTAGATTATTTGAGCCACTGAAAAGAATGAATGGGACTCATTCAGAGGGAAAGACTGCGGAGGGCGAGGGGGAGTCTCAGTTTGTCCCACTGACTATGGGAACCCTTGGGAGTATACCTGGAGACAGTGCTTTGGCACAGAAATATGGAGCTTTGGGTCAACCCACAAAGGTACTCAGCAATGATTTCTAAGCTGAAGAAAACCAGATGAACCCAGATGATCCTGTGTCACTTGGCAAGAATACATGATAATTAAAAAAATAAGAAGAATACACAAATGTCACTCATGGGACAAGAGCCTGTAGGTAGAGAATACAGCTAATTCAAGTGCAACCAGAGGCTGTAGAAGAGGTTAAAGTGGGAGAAGACAGGAATGGGCACCCTTGTGGGCCCTAAAAGCTCATAGCAAGTTGGGTGTCTTAAGACATAAGATAATGGGCCCAGTCAAGCACCACCACATAGAGAAAGGTCCAGAAAAGAGACATAGAGACATCCTAGATCATGGCTGCCTTACCTTGCTGATGTGTGTTCAGATGTAAAAGAAAGGTAAAAGATCCACACATGCTGGTGAGCCTGAAAGTAACAAGCTAACCAATAATTTGGTCCCTGTTTGTCAGACTTATTTCTGATTGAAGGCTGGCCCAAGCTTCCCAAGGTTTTTCCCATGCCAAAAAATCAACTGGAGCTCCCGCTGCAGCTGGTATTACAGATTCCCCTGGGAAGCCCAAGAGCAGAGGGGAGGTGTACTTTGCCTCTTAATCCCACAGGCCAGAGTCTAACTTATGCAATAGGGTGTCTGGACTTGGCATCCATGAATGGGCCTTTATTTCTACAGAGGCCCCAGTCCCCACCACATATTATTGGCTCAGTAGATACATAGGTGGGAAAGTTCAAGGCTGTCAGCTCTTGGATAAGCCCCTATTACCTGCAGGGAGACAAAAGCTGTCTTTCTATAATCCTCTTATGTAAGACTGCTAGCTAGCTTGGGACATTCACAGAAAGGTTCAATAAGAAGTCCCAATCAGCCAAGGGCCTCTGTCTGGGAACAATGTTGTAGTGGGATTGCATTTGTTAGGAAAGATAAGATGTTGGAATCTATTTAGAATCCCTTGTCCTGACCCTGACGTCATTCTTCTCTATGCTGGTTAAGTAGGCAGCTTTGTCCTGTTAGAGTCCCAGTGGGCTTTGTCTGGTTACAGTGTCTATGGACTCCCAGCTCTCTTTTTGTGACTCTGAGGCCATTTTCCCACATGACACATAAAAATAGTTGGCCTATTTGTGAAACCACAATTCACACAACGAGGGATGCTCCCAAATCTTGACCCACAAACAGAGACTTGATCCTCTGAAGATTGTCTTCAGAAGACCAGTAACAAACACTTACCAAACAAAGACCAATATTCCTGGACTTTCCTGTAGAACTTCCAGTGCTGGGGAGCAGTGGTATAGACTCTGTTGGAGATGGCTGCTGAGAGTAAGCATGAACTGAAAAGGAACCTGATGGAAGGAACAGAATGCATTCTCATTCCCTTCCAAGTCCACAAACTTGGGTGTAATCCTTTGACCCCGGACCTGAATATCAATGCTTTCACTTACATTCACTTACATAAGCTGGCATGGGATGATGACCAGAGTGTAAAACACAAAGAAGGAGAAAAAAGCAGCAGGCTCAGCTTTGCATTCAAGTGGATTGAACTCATGTTCCAACAGAACAGGACAAGGATGTAGCTGAAAGCAGACTCTAGTAGGAACATTCGATTGAGTTTTAGGAGATGCCTACCCAATAACTGGAGGTGAGAGTTTGGTTTAGTCAGGGTTTTACAGCTGATAACAGTCACCATGACCACAGCAACTCTGTTTAATGGGGCAGGCTTACAGCTTTAATTATCATCAAGGCAGGAGTATGGCAGCATCCAGCCAAGCATGGTATAGGAGGAGCTGAGAGTTCTACATCTTCATCAAAAGGCTTCTAGGAGAAAACTGGGTTCCAAGAAGCTAAAATGAGGATCTCAAAGCCCACACCCACAGTGATATACCTACTCCAACAAAGTCACACCTCCAAATAGTACCACTCTTTGGGCTGAGCATATACAAATCATCACAGTGGTCATGGCCTTTTGCAATATCCTTTTCAACCAAATAGCCAATATGTTTCAGTATCCTTTTCAACCCAAATAAACTCATTCAATTAAAACACAATTCAGTAATTAGGAAATCAAGCTGTGGTCTATTTTGGGCAGATTTACCACTACACTCTTTATTCCTCTCCTAGGAGATCGCTTATCACTTGCTGTTAACTGTCCTCCTGTTCCAGTTCTTTCCTCTTCTTCTCTGATTCCTCCTCTTCTGTTTTACTCCCTGACTCCTCCCCTTATGTTTCCTCTCCTTTTTCCCACCTCCTCTCCCTGTCCAATTATGTATTGCCTTAACATAAATCTACAATGGCCCTTTGGGCATATAGCAGTAAAGTCTGAATGGCCATAGTGCCATTTAGATTTCTTTGGGACTCTTGAGATGCTCAATGTCTTCCTTCCTCCACTGGCCTGTCAAGTTTATAGATGGGTATGTAAAAAGTTGCCTGGTGTTAGTGGCAGGGGATGGAACAAACCATTCAGATCCCATGTTGGCCTGCTGCTTTCTTTGAGCTTTGTACATGATGGCTGAAAAATTGTGTAGGAAGTAATCTGGGTGCATTCTTTGGGGTGTCATTGATTGAAAATCACAGAACTTATGATCAGGAATCCAAGCTTCCTTGTATGCTTCAAAGAGGTAGGCAAAGCAGTGGCCCCATTCTGAAGCATCCTGAAAACACAGCTATGCTTGTGAGGTGGCTCAAGCATTCCATGGACAAGGGACGAGGATAAAGGGACATGTAGAGTTACATCATTCTTTCCTTCTTTCGGGAGAAAGGTTGAGGTAAGAGAAATGAGCTGAACTTTCATTCTGAGCTGTCACTTAATTTCCTTCTGACACAAGCCATGTTCTTGTGCTTGATGCTGAGGAAAGCAGTGGTTCTTATATTGGGAGACACAGTATTGTCAAGGCTGCTCCCATCTTCCCAGACCAGTACTTATCAGGAGGTGAATGGCAGCTTACTGTGTCTCTAGTGTCCCAGAATTACTAAGGAAAACACTTGTTTCTGGGTACAAGGTTAAAATGCTGTCATTCCAAAGTATCCTTTGTCACCACACTTAGCCCTTGGCGGTTTTGAACCACATTGTGAATGCAACTATGTTTTTTGGGATGCCTCCTATCGGAACCACCCTTTTGCCAGCCTGTTTGGAGCATGTGTAGAGGCTTGGGTTCTGCATCATCATATTTTATTATTCTCACAGCCAAAGGGCATCCCAAATTATGTACCCAGGTAATTTCTGTCATATTTTTACAAACCAGAATCTATAGCAGGCTATATCCTGACCAGGAGCCTCTAGTCTGACTTTTTAGTCCCCATTATCCCTGTAGACTCACATTAGCTCCTGATAGCACAGGTTATTCTTTGCTGCCCAACAACGTAGTTTTACACCCCCTCAGTGGGATTTCATGAGTCTGGAGTGTTTGCCCAGGTCCACCCAATAATAAGGTCTCATCTGGATATGAACAAAGAACATCTGACTGAAGCGAAAGCCCTTAAGCCTGAAGTCCTTCAGGGGAACCAGCTTAGAAAATGCTTAGTAAATTCCTGGAAATGCAGCTCAAGTTCTCCCCAAACTACCATGTGTCAGACAATGACATTGATGGGAGGTCAGTAGCAAGCACCCTACACACAGCTTGTGCTGATTAGGGGGAGCTCAGTGTGAGGTCTTGGGATACTCATCTCCGGGGATCCACTGTCACCAGCTCCCTGGGACCCTGGTTCCCTGTTCCCCTTCATAGTTTGCTTGTGATATATCTCTTTCACTCCAGAAGCTTGGCTTCTGGTGCAGACATGGAAGAATTTCCTCTCCTCAGCCCAAGGAGCTGGAGAAGGAGGCAGGGATGCATACTGCTTGGGAAATAACAAAATCCTCCTGAGTCAATCCAGCACTTACTGAAACTGACACAGCCTTCTTCAATTCATTTATTTTTATTTCCATAGCATTTCCTGGCAATTGTCAGGAATTTATAGCAAAATTCTGGGAAATGAGGAGGGTGGATTCCACTGGATCCTAGTGTGTCTGAAGTGGAGAAATCTTAGGCGGCCACATCTGTGGGAGGCCATGGCCCTCTTGCCAGCCAGGGAGTGGGGCATCATTCAGAACATTCAAATGCCTTTGCTGGCTTTATCATGCCTTTCAAAACAGGCTTCAGGAAAATGTGCTGAAAATAACATTGTGAACAAATGAGCTCTCTTGTTCGAAAGAGAT
Source organism: Micromys minutus (assembly GCF_963924665.1). Lineage (NCBI taxonomy): Eukaryota > Metazoa > Chordata > Mammalia > Rodentia > Muridae > Micromys > Micromys minutus. Next base: position 32,017,863 of record NC_137969.1, on the reverse strand, counting down.
GTAGAGGATGTGCAGACATTGCAAATGAGAAAAGGAAGTCTGTCTTGTTTATGGGCACAGGCTAGAACACAAAGAGGCTGCGGCAAGACTTGATGGTCCCTGGGGCTGGAACTCCTACTCAGGAGAGGTGGGGAATGGCCTCAGCACTTTAGATGGTTCCTAATGGACAAATAGCTCAGTAAGCAGAAAAAGGCCAAGGCAATGGAAGAGAGGGGAGCCTTGCATTTATTAAGAACAGTGGCTACCAGGAAGAGAGAGACAACCTGCCACCTAGAAAGTAGGGTGGGAATGGGAGGGTGTGGTAGGTACAGGACAGTCCCTTCAGATGTATGACAAGAAGAACCTCAGTCACTCAGGATTAACCACTGGGAGTCTTGAAGCCACAAAGTCTCTCTCACAGGCTGACTTCTTTCTCTCTGTGTAACTTATCACTGAAGTGGAAACCTAAGGGTTGGTTCTTCAGAAAGTCAGTTGGGTTAGACTGTGTTTGGCTGGGGCAAACACGAAGGACTGTTCTGCTGAATTGACACAAGTGAAATTCTAAGACAGACTCATGAAGGAACAGGAATGTTTCACTGAAACAGGCATAGGAGAAGGATGTTCTGCTACAGCAAGTGTTTGGAAGGACAGGTGGTGAAGGGTTCTTTGCATGCATTGATCTGCCTTACTCTGTGTAGATGAGCTGCTTTTGTCAGGGACTCCATAGAGAGAAACAAAAACTTCCGCTGGTGTGCTGAGACTTTTCCGTTTTGTTGTTTTGTTTTGTTTGCTTCTGTGGATTCGGGTTGTTTGATAGAGTGATGTCAGCTGAGACAGATTCATGTGCTGAGGACCTGTGGAGGACATGTGATGTTTGGAGAGATATGAACTGGACTTGATAGACAATGATGGAGGTGAGCTTGACTTGCTTATAGAGCTAGCTGTGCAAGCCTTGTTGATCTCACATCTTCGCTGATCTTCATGTAGCTGAGAGGGGCATAGCCAATTACTTTTCCTGGTGTTTCTATTCCCCCCCCCAAAAAACTATAATAATTTTAAAACATAAATTTTGAAGATCTCTTCAGAACAGGTCTTTACCAGATCTTGTGTCCTTATAGGTTAAAATCATGAATACGGGCGGGGGGGGTGGGGGAGAAGGAAGCATAGAGGCAGAGAGACAGAGACAGAGAATGGCATAAAGGCAGAATTAGAAGGCAGGATCAGACATGGAAGAATGGACTATGGTGGAAGCAGCTCTACAAATCCCTCATCACTTCTAGCATCCAGAGATGTGAGAAAATGTGCTTCTGTTGCCTTGCCCTGACCGAGGGTGACACTTTATTAAGGGAGGCCAAGCCTAATATCAAAGCCTTGCAGATACCCAATAAGTGACTTGCTTGTGACTGCCCTGTGAGGAAACTGCCTGCCTGTCTAACCATGGTCTTTAAATAGTCCATCTATCAAGAAGGTTACATTCCCCAGGAGCCAGTAAGTTTGGAGAAACTAGACCTAGGATCCATGTGCCTGTACTGAAAAAAAAAAAAAAATAGGCACCCAGACTCCTAGAGGAGGTTTATGGCCATACCCCAACTCTACTAAGAATAGATCCAAGAAGGAAAGATAGCAGTTATTACAGATGTCACAGCAAGGCAGTGATGTTGACTGAATAACATCCTACACATCTGTCATAGAGCCATTCTGCCAAATGGTCACATTTAGGCTGACCCCATTGACCACCATCCTTATGAGGATAGTGCTGGAGCACAGAGGATGCCCCCAGTGATGTAAAGGAGGACATCTCTCTTTTCACAGAGCAGTAAGGGTGAAAGTATGTTGTGAAAGGGGAGGCTCCTTTGTCTCCTGATTGGAAAGGGTCAGGAAAGCTCCCTGGAGCAAACATCTGTTCAGCTTTGTGAAGACAAGGAAGGTTGGGTATGAAAGAGTAGAGATGAACAATATGGGCAGTTTGAAGGACCAAGGATACTCATCACTTAAAAGGAAAAGAGTGCTTGCTTCCAGGCTCCACAGAGCATCATCCCACAGCAGACATTACCATCCTTCTCCCCACACAACTCTGCCTACTCTTGCTGCATGCCAGCTCACCCTGACCATGAGCTGCCCACATTCTCCCTAGCTAGAAAGGTCACATGTCTTCAGGAGGCTGCCTACCTAGATTCCCCAAGATATTCACTGAGAATGGACTTATGTGACACATTAGTTATCTTCTGCAAATGTCTGGAGATTTCTTTCCTCAGTCCATCTAATAATTGGGTGGGGATGGGTTTGGAGTATACTGCTGCTGCATAGCAGCCAGAACTCATCACTTGAAGCTCAGCTTTTCCTAAAAGATGGCCTCGTTTATTCTGAGCTAGCACAAATGACTGAGACTCATAGAGCATGGGTTCAGGTTACTCCAAGTGACAGGTTCATCTATTGAGGTGATTAGTTGACCAAACAAAAGAAAGTCATTAATGATTGCACTTGTCGAATATCAAGCCTTTAGGTTACTGCAGAGCAGGGAATCACCCCCATATGTTTTAGGAGCTAGCTAACACACAAAATTCATGGCCTGGGGGTTTGCAGAAGTTATATCTGACAAACTGATGGTCATGAAAAACTCTAGTCATACTAAAGATGTTGGTAGCTATAGGTTTTAAAGGGGACTAAAGATAAATGGCAGTAATTCTGGGTCTTCGTGTGCCTAATACCTTTTCCACAGTCGTGAAATCTCAGCAGTCAACCCATCTTCAATCTCAAACACCAATATGGTTTCTTCAGAGAATTTTTCCACAGAGCAACAGGGTACAAAGATCAACATGTCAAGTGTTCCTAAAGATAGAAATCCTCAAGCTGGAACTGCATGAGACAGTTAGGGTACTAGGTCATGAGCACCATCAAATATCATACCCACAGATAGGCCAACTCCCTAACCAGTATTGATTCCTACAGACAAAGGCTTCTAGAGGACAGGGCCTACATCTTCGTTCAACCACCATCTTTATTCTCCAAACAAACCCTTTGTAGATTACATGAGGAAGTATCACTCACAGCTCCATGATGTCTCATTTTTTATTGCCGCCCCAGAGGAAGTGGGGCATCTGATAGAAAATCCAGGCTAGGCAAGGCCCAGGACAACTGTTCAGACCTTTAGCCACAATAAGCCTCTGTTTTCTTGGTTGTTAAAGAACTCATAATCAAAAACAAATAAATTTTATTCTGGAGCACAAATAATTTTATTTTAAAGAAGTTCTACCTAAATGCCAGTCAAGGACATCATAGGATATGGAGTGAAAGCCCTATATTTGATTTTAACTCTAAACATGGCTGTTGTCTGGTGGAATCACAGCTTATTGCAACGAACATATTTTATTGCAGTTTACAAATTTTTTAGCTCACCTCTTACATCTCTCCCAACAATGACAATATGTCCCTTGGTTGTCCTCACATCCCAAATGAGACATCCCAAGCTTGGTGACTTACAGGAGATTCCCAAGGACTGTGTAACCAATTAAGAACTAAATACTGGCTCCACTTAACCCTGGTGTTACTCCCTGCACTCTGCCAAAAAAGAGAGACACACCTTTCTTAAATAGCATAGCTTGAGAGCATTATTTCGAATTTCATGGTCTTGCAGGGCTCCTCCTTAGGGTGTTAAGTTGTGACAGGCCTGGTGCCTATTAATAGCTGTTGGTGATATGTGTGCTGGCACTCACACATGGTTTCCAAGGGGGAAGGTGGAGGAACAAAGAATGCAAAAGGGTTGGGAGAGGCATTTAAGTTCAAGGAGAATTCCACAGCCTGAGGTGGCTCTTCAGGTATACTGGAGACTCCCAAACAAGCCTGCAATACAAAGCTTGGCAGAGACAAATAGCACTGACCTACTATGTGCCCAGCTCTGTGTGAGCAGAAAACAAATGCTGTAGTTTGGTCATTGAATGTCCGAGGCCTGATGAGAGGTTGTAGGTCACTATAAAATCATCTAAAGATGATGGAAGGGTCTTAGTCTCTTAAGCTGTGTCCAAAGAGAACATGGTTAAGACAGGAAGGTTTCTCAGAGGTAACATCTGAAAGGGAAGTTCAACCAAGGGACAATAAGGATAAAGAGGTAGAAGCAAGACACCTTGCTGAGGTAGGTGTCTGAGTGGGTAAACAGCAACTATCTGAGAGTCAAGCCAGGAGTGAGAAGGTGAGGATGGGGTATTGAAATGTACAGAGAGAGGAGAGAATCCCTGGGCACAGTGAACTCCTTACTCTGAGAATTTCCCAAGAGTCAGTCTGCCACAGGTACCTTAGCACAAGCCTGAAAGTAATGAACCAACAAACTATGGACATATACATTAGAAAGAAAGCTGTTCTCCTTATATGTTGATAACCTTACATTAAAAGTGTCACATTACAGTAATGTGCATCTAGCTAATAAGCAAGTAAGGTCACAAGCCTGAAAGCCCTCTTACTCCAGCAAATGGTGATCAGAGTGTGATGAGAGTAAACGTAATGCTGAGACCACCAAAGGCCTTAAAGACTTAATATCTTTATCAGGGGACCTGAATGAACTCACTGCACCCTCATGGTGAGAAGCCCACTGTGCCCAGGGCTCTCTTTGCATGTGTAGGATGGCCTTACCTTCTCACGTGTGACTGCTGCCCCCACTTCAACTCCATGTCCAACATGGCCATGGGTAAAAATAGACAAAACTATAGAGCCAAGTTGTCACTGAGGACTTATGAGTTGTCTTTTGAGATAGGTCCAAAATTATGAATGCAAGAATAGGCTCAGCATCCTCAAAAAAAGAGGGACCAACATTGCTGGACATCATTAACCTTCTGAATACCTCTATGGATAGACAGGGAGCACAGCCAAACGCACCGCATCAGGCTTCTTCACTTCAGAGAAAGAGTAGTAAGCAAAGCTATATCGTAGTGGTTCTCAACCTGTAGGTTATGACCCCCTTGGGTGTCACATATCAGATCACCTGTATGCACTATCACGTATTTACATTGTGATTCATAACAGTTGCAAAATTACAGTTATGAAGTAGCAACAAAATAATTTTATGGCTGAGAGGTCACCATAACATGGGGAACTCTAGTAAAGAATCAGAGCAGTAGGAAAGTTGGAAACTGCTAAAGAGAAGGGTGCAAGTAGGGGTGTAAGATTGGGAGGCCCCAGCACAAGTGGTCAGAGGAGCCAGGGTACACAGACATGGGCAGAGTCCAGAGAGCAGATTGACAAGGACATTGCAGAGTCTCAGATGACCATGCACCATATGGTGTCTCAGAGGCACCATAGGTGAATCCGGACAGTGGGCAGAGGGGGCTAAAGTCACAGAAGCCCCCACCTCAATGGAAGTTAGAAGATGCACAGGTCTTAGAGAACATGGTAAGGCCCTCTTAGTGGGATGTGGGATGGAGTTAACCTTCTGCAGGGTTAAAGGATAAGCTTAGACTCCTTAAACTTCTAGTAAGTCGATTCGGCACCCAGTGATTCAGTCAGTCAGTGCCAGACCACAAACTGTTTGGTGTTCTACTGGGGGAGGGTACATATAAGTTTTTCTTATAAAAGAGAAACTTTTATAAGGGGTTCCAGGAAACCAGACATAGAAAGAAAAAAAAAAAAACTTTGATAAGCCTAAGTGGAAAGTTCCCAAAGGTTATTGACTGTTCCTATAGGCTAAGATGAAGTTTCTTATCATTCACAGTGAACTGATCTTTGGTTAGTTACATAAGGAACCAGGGCCTTAGGCTTGCCTCCACCTAACAGCCTCCCAGTCAGTTACCCTAGCAACTATATCCTGTATATAGGACCATGAACATGTGAGAGCCCCAAACCAAAGGCATGCCAATCCTTACTCTCTCACCTTCCCTCCCTTGGAAAATACTCGTGAAAGGTTTCTTTATGCAAAGTAGAAAACATAAAAAATATGGTTCTGGATTCTCTTTCTTTGTTTCAACACTGAAATAGAAACCACTTAATTTAGAAATTGTCCCTGCAGGCAGTTTGATACCAGGCACACTACTAGAGACATATTTAAAGACATTTTCTCAGGCTGACAGGATGGTGCTTGCTTGGGTGTCTACCCAGAGAGCAACCCTAAGCATTGTGCAGTCCACACAGCAAACAGTGATATCATTCAGAGTCTCTCTACACAAATGGCAAATTCTAGAGATACGGCAAGAGCTTGGATTGTATGAAAGGGTCATCATTCTAAGAGGTATTCAGGCTGGATCTGGACACATAGGCACATTAGGAACCACTCAAGCATGGGTCTTGGTCAGGTAAAGAAAACAAATGAGGATAAAGTTTCCTAATATGACTCAGGGGATAGGGTGTGAACATTTAGCATCTCTAGTTTCAAAGCTCAATATGGCTGCTTTCTGATTCCTCCTTTTTCCCACTTATTCATTCCTGCAAAAAGATGTTTCTGGAAAGGAAACTGGATAGCAGCACTAATGACCATAGCCATAGGCTCAACCTTTCTGAGGAGCCCACCCTCTAGAGACCAAAGTCCTTCCATGTACATCTCACCCAAGGTCATGCATGCTCTGTGGAGACAAAGGTCAGGAAAGAAGGCTCCAGTCTGTGGAACTCAGTGGCGAAGAAAAGGAAAGCTCGGGTATATAATAAGGTGATCTTGACTCTTATCAATATTAGGAAAAGAAGATGGTGATAAAACAGGACAGCAAAAGCATCAAAAAGAATAACACATACGAGAACCAGAAAACATGCCCAGGATCACTGTGGAGCAGGAAAGAATTTTATCTGCTTAGAGGTCTGAAAACAAGCAGGGTCTAACTGAAGGAGAAACCCTGGACTGCTATGTTTCAGCCACGGGCACACAGGAGACAGCCTCGGCAGCAGTTGACACCTGTTCCAAAGAATATGGTTGACAAGCTCATGGAAAATGAACAGGTTGCCAAGCTCAGTGCTCCCCCACTCGGCCACTGAATGGACATTACAAAGCATTTAGGAGTCAAAGAGCAACTGGATATCCAGCTCTAGAAAGGCATGAGGCCAGAACAGATGCCAGGCCCTCCCTTGAAGGGTGCATGTTGTCTCACTGTGCTAGAAGCTTCTTTACTAGGGAGTGCACCCTTACGATCCTTCACACAGACTAGTCACATTCAAGTCAGCACAAGTCTGACAGAAACCAGTATGTGTGATGCACATCGCCACAAAAATAATTCACTTGAAATTTGAATTAAGATTAATATCTTCAAAAAGATTTAAGAGGACAGGCTGCTCTCTCTCTCTCTCTCTCTCTCTCTCTCTCTCTCTCTCTCTCTCTCTCTCCTCACACACGCACACACACACACACATGTACATACAAATACAAAAATGTACATACAGCAAGTAGTCCTACAAATTAAAAAAAAAATATTTTTAAAAACTCAATAGATGAACCCCAACCCAGATTTGTTTCTTTTTTTGTTTGTTTGTTTTTTTAAGAATAAAAAGAAAACTAAAAGATCAAAGGAAAATCAGAACAAAAGGACAAAAGTAAGTAGAAATCATCACAACAGCAAAAAGTTAACCAACAATAGCAGCAGCAACATACAGGCATGTGGGTGTACATGTGCTCTCTCTCTCTCTCTCTCTCTCTCTCTCACACACACACACACACACACACACACACACGACTCAACATTCACATTCACATGAAAATTACACACAAAAATCCTCAGAGGCCTCTGTATTTGAGCTGCAGGAAATCCTTCCCTTGCCTGGGGCTCTGCCTTCCTGAGGTAGGCCATGCCTGATGAGAGCAAATGTTCTTCCATCATGCCTTGACTGTTTCTCTAAGGTTATGGTGTAGGGCAGATTGGGTCAGTCGCCCAAGCCTGACCTCTTATCCATCACAGACCATGTGTTCAGGGAAGTACCCATTTACCATTCACATCCTATATAACTTATGACCTAACTAACTTGGAAATGAGAAGACTTATGAAGTACAAAACAGAGAAATTCCCAGAAGTGTCTGGAAAGGCTAGTATATCCATATAAGAATGAAAATAAAACTAGTTCAAAAAACCATAGCACCATTAATTAAAAGTATGATGGAACCCACAAGGGCTGTGAGCCTACTACTATTTATACAACCCTCAGTCATGTGAAGAAGGAGTGTGAACTGGAAAAAAAGGGGAATATTCTACACAGATGAGGACTAAGGACACTTGCTATAACAGAACCTTTGTAAAAGAATTACTCAAAATTTGAGTCCCAGTTGGTAGAATGATGTCCTAGGATACTTGAAGCATCCTATAGACTTGTTATGGTGATATATTCCTGTGATTCCAGCACTGAGAAACTGGAGGCAGGTGGACCAAGAGTTTATGGTCATCCTCAGATATATAGGAATTTAAAGGTTAGCATAAGATATATGAATCTGTCTCAAAAAATATTTGGAAATTATAATCCAACAAAATATAATTATTAAATTTCCAAAGAGGATGGCAAATCCAAAATCTTGATAAAAATCCGGATAAAGATGTTGTATCTCTGTACAATTTCTGTTGCATACTGGAATAAAGAATATGGAGGGAAATCAGAAAATAAAATTTAAAGCTCCTAAAATAAAATTTGGGGAGAAGTGGGGAAAGAGGAGTGAGGAAGGGAGGAACCAGGGTAGAGGACATGGTTTATGGGGGAAGAAAAATTTCTTAAGTTTGTTTCCACAGAAAGGAGGAGATAGAGTTAAGGGAGAACTCTTATAGACTTCAGATCATGATCAAGGTCATTATAGAACAGAAATGGTACTTATGTTTGTATTGTGTATTGGACAGGTAATTGTTTCAAGGACAGTAGAACCTGAAGGAAAGAAAGAGAGTGTATGAAAGATAATCAGGTTAAGTAGGGTATGTTCTGCCATTGAAGATAGCCCAGAATCATAGAGTAAAATAAAGGGATGCAACCAAAGGAACCACCATAAGGTCGGGTATGAGTGTTTTCACAGGACAGAGCATGTCAGGAGCTGAAGTCTTCAGTGGAGAGGAAGCTTTCTATCTGTCATTGTCACCTGCAGATCATTGTCTCTAGGACAGAATGGGTGGGCACATATTTATACCCCAGCTTCCCTCTTCCTATGGTTTCTGTCTCTAAACTACCCTGAAAATCAGCAAGACAATCCCAGTGTGGTGTCACTGATCACTTGGCTGACTCATTTTGAGCTAAGAAACTTTATGGCAAGTCAGGAAATCCCAAATCTCTGAGAGACAGACCACAAGTAATGCCTCTGCTTCTAATACAAAAATTACAGAGACAGAAATCTGGAGAAATGCCCATCTCAGCAATTATGAAACTTCTTTTACAGTCTTCCTAAAGTTTTTGTTTCTTTTAGCCAAGTTTGGATTAGAGAAAAATCCCAACACCCAGCAACAGTAGGTGGCATGCATTTAGTGTTCTTAACATCTCTTGTGTTATGTTAAACTCATACTTAAGTCCATAAAGTGGTGCCAATGCTTAAGGAGAAGTGCTGTGTCCCAGTGTTACTAATATTCCATATTTGCTGTGTCAGTCAGGACCGGAAAGAAATAACCAATACAAACGGGTTCATATGATTATGAGGCTGATAAGATCATGTCTCCAGTAAGTAGGGATGAGCTTTGGCTACATGTCAAATTCAAAGACAGTAAAAGGATGATGTTTCCAGTCCACCTTCAAGCAAGGGAAGATTCCTCTTACTCAGTCTTTTCCATTCTGGCCTACAGCAGGTTGGCTAAGACTTCATGGAGGGGGCTACCCCATTCAGTCCACTGATTCAGATTCAACTATATGCAGAAATGCTATAAGAGCCACAACCAAAATAATGCTTGACTAAATATCCAGTCAAATTGACACATTAAATTAACTTGCACATCTACAACTGCAATTATTTGCTTTTTCAGTAGAAAGGAACTAATTGTCCCTGAACTACATGGAATTGCCTACTATAACAGACTATCTTTACCTGTTGACCATGTGATGTCACACAACCCAATGTAAGCAGGTACCTGATATCACATACAGAAACAAAGATTATACTGAGGCTTCTGATTCCCACAATTATGCTGATTAGTGGAGAGGACACGTAGACAGAATTAACTTCAAAGATGGCTAAAGTTAGCAGCTCTTCAACACAGCATCAAACTAGAAGTCAGAGATTGTGAGGTTTTCACATGCTTATAAGGGCTGGCAGGAACTGGATGAAGTAGCTTGCTGACAGGAGGACCATCTAGAAACTGTGTTACACTTGAAAATTAGTAAATGCAACAGCTCAGGGGTGGAGACAGACAGAGAGAGAGAGAGAGAGAGAGAGAGAGAGAGAGAGAGAGAGAGAGAGAGAGAGAGAGAGATAATAAGGAGCCCTGACAAATGATAACTTAGGTCTCTGGGTGGTGAGTGACATCTGAAAAACTGGGACAAGAAAACCTACCTAGCAAGAGATGAGAATTCCCTACTTAATTAACAACCCACCAAGCAACCAAAATCTCACTAACAACCCACACCTCTCAGGAGTTTCTCAGAGTCTCCAGAATTCCAAACATCACACAGTTTCAGATATTATCTGATACTGGCAAAATTGCACCTCTGCTACAGCATGAGGCAAATCACAGTCAGCTGCTGTGGACAATCTGAAGCAATCCCCAATCCCACACCTGAGATTAAAATGAAAACATATTCTTGTAATATTTCTGTGTTTTGAAAAAAAATTACAAAATTGTTACTACAACCAAGGAGTATGAAGAATTCACGTACAGTGGCTCATTCTAGTCAGTGTTATAAGTCACCGGAGTATTTAAAGCAGCCAGGAGGTCTGCATAGGTTACAGGCAACACCACTAATGGGCAGAATATTTCACTTCTCTTTAGACAATTCTTGCTTTTATGAGCTTCCCTCAAGGCAAGAGTGTTTGATTTTTGAGAAAATTGCTATGCACCATACAAATATATGAGCATGTTTATAGACATACAAACACCCCCCCCCTCTCTCTCTCTCTCTCTCTCTCTCTCTCTCTCTCTCTCTCACACACACACACACACACACACACACACACACACACACACACAATCTATGAACCAGAATGTGTGCCTACTGCATGTTGTTAGCTGTATCCTTGACTGACCACAGACTTTCAATTTCCAAAACTGAAACTCATCACCATCATTTACCCAGTCTGGGGTATTTAGTAGCCTGAGTTGACTAATATAGTATTCACCTCCATAACTTCAAATGGAACTCTACCTGTTAATTCCAGAAGTTACTCCTGATGCCAATTCATCGACTCTGCATCACACAAACAAGCTTAATCATATCTAGAATAGCCACTGAAATTCCTAAATCCAAGTCTACGTTTGGAAATAAGAGAAGTGGCAAATTAGAACAAGACCCCTTGAATTGATCTTATGCCAGGTCAAAGTTGGTTATATTGTCAAGTTGTCACAACATAAAGACACCTGAGAAAAAGGAAACCACAACTGAAGATTGTTAAGATTAGATGGGTCCATACCCATGTCTATGAAACACTGACTTGGTTGATGATCGATGAGTGTCGGCCCAACCCACTGTGGGTAGCATCACCTCTAGACAGGGTTGATTAATAGAACACCCAGAAATCTCAGAACACCACAGAAACAACTCAGACTATATGAAGTTCAAGAAAAAAACAAAGGACAAAAAAAGAAAAAAAAAATGAAAAACCATTATGCTTAATCTTTACACACCAAGAAAACTTTAACTAATTCCAGGTTACATCTTGTTTTACATGTACTTTATGCTCATTGTAACTAGTAAGATCGTAATCTACACTATCAAACCTTTAAAAAAAAAGCCAAGTACTGACAAAAATGTATTCTTATACTTTTATGCAAAAGTGCTTAAAATCTGTACATTTATCTTTGTTTTTTAAAATAAAATTGTTTAATTAAAAAAAACAAGAAGTGCTCTAAGCATGAGACAGTAGGCAGGATTCCTCTACGGTTCATTTCCTGCTTGGGTTTCAGATCTGACTTCTCTCAATGATGGATGGTGTGTGACCTGACAGGATAAGACAAATATACCCCTTTGTCCAAAGAATGCTTTGGGTCATGGTATTTAGCACAGCCATAGATAGCAAACTAGAACATTCTATTTAGACAACAGTCTTTCTCCTGGGACTCCTTATCACATACTGACTATCCCACTTCCTTTCTTCCCTCTGCTCTCATTACTTTTCTGTTGCTGTGATAAGATACCATAACCAGGGAGCTGAAGAGATGGTTCTGAAGTTAAGCATCCTGGCTGCCCTAGTGAAAACCCAGGTTCAATTCTCAGCACAAATCTGATGCTTCACAAACATATACCCCCAGTTCTGGGGATTCTGGTGCTTTCTTCTGCCACTGCCAAAAGCTTAAGGTGCACAGACATATATGTGGGCAAAGCATCCATATCACATAAAATAAATAAATATTTTTAAAGACCATGATAAAATGAGTGGTCAATAAACTTTGGTAAGAAAGAGTTTTAGTTCACAGTTCCAGAGAAGAGACAGTAAGTACATCATATCAGGAAGGCAGAGATTCAAGAGAATGATAAGAGAAAGAACAGAAAGTGAAGCCAGGCTAACCCCAGTGACACACTTCCTCCAGCAAGGCTACTCCTCCAAAAAGTCCCATAACCTTCCAACAAAAGCACCACTACCCACTACCGATAAACCAAATGTTCAGAAGCATGAGCCCGTGGTGAATCTGTCTGATTCCAACCCAGCACCCACCCCAGACTAAAGTTCCTCTCATGATGTTTCTCTGACACCTCTTGCTGCCTTATCAGGGCATTTGCAATAGCTGCACACTGGACAACTATTACCAAGGTGGGTGGGGATTTTTGTGATATTTTGGTAATGCTGGATTATAAATGAAAGGCTGGCAACACACACCGTATCCTCCACTTAACTTCAAAAATAAATGACAACCACATTCAAAATATCAAGACATCTTTAACTTCTTCTCCAAGTATGAAAAATAATGTTTTGATGTATTACTATGTAACTATAGATAAACTGTTGATGCCTGGTAGCAGCAAATCTCTTATTCTTACCCAGAGAGAAGCATTCAGAAAAGTGGCATCGTTGGCACTGGCTTTTTGATCTAACAGTACATAGTCATGGTATCCTAGTTAGCATCAGGTGTCAACCTGACACAGCCCAGAGTTATCTAAAAGAATCTAGTTGGAGGATTGCCCAGGTCATATTGGTTTGTGAGCATGTCTGTGAGGCATATTCTTGATTGCTCGTTGATGTAAGTGGACCCAGCCCACCAGGGGAAGTGTTATTACTAGGCAGGTAAGCCTGGGCTGTGTAGAAAAGCTAAGTTAACATGAGCCTGGGAGTGAAGCTGTAGGCATCATTTCTCTATGGTTTCTGCTTCAGGCCTTGCCTTGAGTTATTGGCCCAACATCTCTCAATGATGCCTTATTACTTGGGAATTTTAAGCTGAAACAAAACATCTCTGGTACTGGCTGGTTTATGGCAATTTGCTGAAAAGCTAGGGTCATTGGACCAGTTGTAGAGAAGCCTGTAGAGCATTTTCTTAAGTAGTAATTAATGTGTGTGTAAAGGAATAACTTAGTTTATTGTGGGTGATTCCATCCCTGGGTCCTAGGTTCTGTAAAAAATACTGGGCGGAGGAACCCATGAGGTTCAAACCAGTAATCAGCACCCCCTCGTGTCCTCTGCATCCCCATCTTGCCTCCCCCAGGTCTCTGCACCAGTGATCTGAAACTGTGAGTGAAATAAACCCCTTAGCTCTTCTTTCATCACGGTGTTTTATCACAGTGATAATAAACCTAACTAAAATACCTCTATGTGTTACTGTTGGTCATACTGTTTAATCACAATAGAAACAAAGCAGAATTCAAGTTCTTTCTGGAATGTTTCCTTTGCTGGTTGAGTTCCCCTTTAAGTCATGTATAATGATTTGAACTAGAAAGCAATAGAAAAGTGAGTCTTTCAAATATCAATATTGGCTAATCAACCTCTGCTAAAATGGAGCTGTGGGAGGCCTTCACAAGGCTTGTCACCATGTAGGGGCCAGGTTGTACACACAGCCAATATCAGCAATGTGTACATACAGTTTTCATAGTAAAGTGTATGCACATGGTCATTGCCATCTACCCAGGACCTGAAGGCCAGGCTCGCTGAGAATGTAAAAGCAGGTTCTGTTCTGCCCTCAGCTACATTGAGCAGATGGCATTTGTACTGTAGGAAACCTTTGAGTTCAGTAGTCACATGCCTTCTGGAGATCTGATGCAAAGCATGTGAATGTAGTTAAATACATTGTGTTGTGTCCTTGAACCTACCTAACCAAGAGGAGAGAACTTTCATGCTTTCACGAAAAGCAATGTGACAAACATTAATTAGCTGGTTTGTGGTGAATATCTCATAATATCTGTGTATAGCCAATCAGCAAGTTGAACATCTCAAAGAATTTTTATTTGCCAGTTGTAGCTCAGTATGCTGAAAAAATTAAGACTAATTAAAATGCTAAAGTATCTAGAACTGTCTGAAACTATTGAGCTCACTGGATGGCTCAGTGGTAGTGCTCCACTTAGCATGCATGAAGCTCTGGGTTCAGTTCTCAGCAGTAAAAGGATAAGAATATACTCTTCAATTCTAAAGGCTATTAAAATTCATGCACACACACACACACACACACACACACACACACACACACACACTTGATTAAATTTTATGTGCATGTGTGTTTTGCCTGCCTGCATGTATATGCACCCTGTGCCTGCAGTGCCCAAAGAAGCCAGGAGGAGGTATCAGGGACTCTGGAACAGAGAGTTGTAAGCCACCACGTAGGTTCTAGGAATCATATTTGAATTCTCTGCAAGAACAATAAGTGCCCTTAAACTGTGGAAACATCTTTTCAGCTTTTCTAAATGTCATTTTAAATCTCACATGGCTCTACAATTTATCTAGATACCTCAAGAGTAAGTCACTATGATAGTTTTCTATTTTTTACAGAAAATAATTGCCCAGTGAGCACTATGTGCAACTTCAATCATATATTGACAAGTGGAGAAGAAAAGAAAGTGGCCAGTGCAGGACTTAGGGTGAGGGACTGAAGAAACTCACCAGTGAACATTTGCAAGTGGAACCTGATTGCTAATTAGAAAATTACAGGGAAGATCAACAGCATGACCAAAATTAGAGAGGTGACAACTGTACTACCATCATGGAGGGAAGGAACCTAACAAGTGTCAAAGTGAAGAAAATCTCCTTCAGAGAATAGAATTGAACCCTTTTAGTGTGGGATATAAGGGTTCAGGGGTCATTATCAGATCAAAGGTAAAGGCAAAGGACAACCTTGATTGCAAGGAGATGGTTAAAACAGGGTCTAGCCCTTAATTTATTCACTTATCCAGCAGATCTTGAGAAACTGAGAGGCCACCTTAGCACTCCCAAACTTCTCTTTCCTACTTGGAAACTAATAGGGGGAAATATCTAGACACAGAGAGGGCAGGGCCTGGGATTGTGCCATGACAGTTCTAAGTTACAGGTGAGTCCCAGGAGCCAGCTGCCATTTTTGGAGCCTTCCATGGTCCTTAGCCCTGATTGTTGTCTCAGTTTTCTTACAATGTTCATTTGTACAACCAATGGTACACTTTTAAATATCTAGCTAAGTGCAAGCACTCCTCTTCTGAGGGCTAGCATTGTAATTATGAGATCTGACTAATGATCAAGGGCTGTATAAGACAATATTACAACACAGGAGAAATGCAGAGAGAAGAGGGATGTGGGAAAAGAAGTTTGTATTGTGATGAATTGTAAAGGGATTTGGAGAGTTATTGTATCTTGTACATAAGGCGCAACTGCATATGACTTAATTGACAACAAAAATAACACTTCTTAGATTAACTGTTTTACATACTTGAACATAATAGGGAGGAAATGGGACAACCTCCAAATGCCCTTGATTTGTCGGCTAAGCACTTGATTATACACCCCCTCCCCTTGGAGCTTACATGTCCTCCGATATTTTCAGACTATGCAAGCTAATTTTCAAATCCATCCACAGGAGACAAAGGAGAAACATCTTTCCCCTCGTGGGAGGGGCAGGATGGAGCCACCAGGACTCAGGCAGTGAGCTTAACACAATGATTTCTTTCTTGAATGCCAAGACTCTCAGGCTCAGAGGAATGGATGAAATAGGATGCCTGTGGCAACCAAAGCTGGGGTGCTGTTGGCATGAGGGAATCAGGGGACACAATGAGGAAGCTGAATCCCTAGCACATCTTGGGGTCCAAGGATCCCTGAACTTGATAATGACTCAAACTGGTTTGGGTGCCAGTGGTTGCCAGTGTATTAGGATCAAGATTTGGATGTGTGCACACATGCATGCCCACATACACACATGCACAGCTGTGCATACACACATACCAAAAACATACATGCAGAGAAGCACAGAAAAACTTGTCAAAATGCCATCAATTATCTTCCATTGAAAGAACTCATGTGACTGCCACGGAAAAGAAAATTTTACTCCCTCTGTCACTTTTTCTTTACAGCTTTACTTCAATTGCCAAGATAACAACTTAGTGAAGTTCATTAGAAAATGTTTCCGAACATTTAGATAGTGACTAAGAGCAAATCTCTCATACAGAATAAGGATTTTAAAGAGAAGAAAGGACATTGAAGATGGGCCTTATCATTGTGGGCTACCAGATGCTCCCTTGGGTTTGCTTATCGGTTATAAATCAACACTGCATGTGTGTGGACTTTGGCCAACTCATTTGTTCATTTATGATTAAGATGTAGAACTCAGAATGTGGGAAAGGATCCCAGAAACAGAAACATTTGACATATTTTTCTCATTGCCCAAGTGGGTTCTGAAATGTCCCGGTTAAAACAGGCAAAACTGATGTGCAGATGGAAGTCAACAAGGTCTTCATGCATTAAGTATCTCTCACATGTGTTCAGCTTCTCTCACGAGGATTCAGCATCTCTCACATGTGTTCAGCATCTCAAGAGCCCGAGAGTAATTGCACAGTAAAGGTCTTACCTTGTAATAGGCACAAGAGAAAAACCTGTTCCAATGGTTCCTTGTCCTCAGAGACTTGGGGATGGATGGTGAAGTTCAGGAACTCTCAAAGGCTTTCCTACATGTTTCCTACAGGTCTTCCCTCATATTTAGATTTTAGGTACAGGAATGCTGAACTCATGGGTTTACATCCCAGTGTGCTTGGCTGACCTGTCTTTTCCATGTAGAGTGCCCTTTCCTACAATTCGCTTTGCTAACTGTGATGTGCCTTTTCTCTGCACTATGAGATCTCAGGATCCCTGCTTCTGGAATGTTTGTTTGTTTTTGTTTTGCACTCCTGGGTTTCTCTGTATTGTTCTGAATATCCTGAAACTCATTCTTCAGACCAGGCTCATCTTGAACTAGGAGCACTCTTGCATCTTTAAGCAACTTAACAACACTCACCTATACTCTTACCAGAATGTTTTAATCCAGCCATTCTGAATCCTTATATGCTTGTGGTGTGTGTGTTGCTCTTCTCTAAGTCCATTACACCAAAGAAGTTGATGTAAAGAGGACCAGAGAAAGCCCTTTGAAGTGCTTGGGACAAACAGGAAGTTCATGACCAGGGAAGCAAACAAGTGCAGTGGGTGACAACATGCTCACAATCTAAGTCAAGGCCAGCATAACTGCAATTCGGGAGCAAGAGGCCAGGGCGCAGAAGTCTGGTTCTCCAAGTCAATGGCGTCAGTCAGACAGACCTTATCTTGCTTCTGTGTAATGAAGCAAAATCTTGAACTCTAATATGTAAAGAATTCTAACACTGAACACTAACCAGACCCAAAAGATGTTGATCGGGTCATTTGTATCTATGTGTCTCTGGGTTTAATGGCACAGAACCTTCGCTTCTAACCAGTCCACTTGAAGCACTCTTGAAGTCATATCAAGGCAACAGAATGTCAGGATAAGTCCCAGATATTGCAACATTCCAATTAGTTCTTCTGTGGCCCAACAGCATTAGAAACTAATGACCTAACAACACAGTGTTTTAGTTAAGGTTATATTGTTGCTATAAAATACCATGACAAAAAGCAACTTGGGGCAAAAAGCATATTTGGTTTATATATCCTGAATCACAGTCCACTGAGGGAAGTCAAGGCAGAAACCCAAACCAGGTGGAAACCTGGAGGCAGGAGCAGATGCAGAGTCCACAGAGAGGTGCTGATTTCTGGCTTGCTGCTCCTGGCCTAATCAGCCTTCTTTTTCTAAGAACCCAAGACCACAAGCCCAGAGGTTACAGCACCCATAAGAGGCTGAGCTCACCCCATCAGTTACTAATTAGCACCCTATATAACTACCAATAATCTGGTCTTATGGAAGTCTTTTCTCAATTGAAGACTCCTCCACTATGATGACTGTCCTTTGTGTCAAGTTTAAAATACTTAGTGCAGGCTCTGCTAGAGCCGTACTGATACAGAGGAGGATGCTTGCAGCTAACCATCAGACTGAACATGAGGGATCCCACTGAATGAGTTAGAGAAAGGACTGAAGGAACTGAAAGGGTCTGCAACCCCATGGTAAAAACAAAATGATCAACTAACCAAACCCACTACAGTTCCCACGGACTAAAACACCAACCAATGAGTTTGCATGGAGAGACCCATGGCCTCAGGTGCATATGTAGCAGAGGATAGCATTTTCTGGCATCAATGGGAGGAGAGACCTTTGGTCCAGCAAAGGATCATTTTCCCAGTGTAGGGGAAGGCCAAGGTGCTGAGGTGGGAGAGGATGGTTGGGAGAGGGAGCATCTTCATGGAGGCAATGGGAGTGGGAGGGGATTGGATTGAAGGAAGGAGTTAACATCTGAAATGTAAATGTAGAGAATATCCAATAAAATGTTAATACAAGAAAAAGAATACTTTCTTCTCTCTCCCTTCCCATCAACACCTTTGCTCTGTGGCTGTTTAAAGACAGACGTGTGATCTTGGAGAGCATTGGCCAGTACTTATCAAGGGTGACAAATGGGAGTTTTATATAGTTGATGTATGCAGCAGCTCTGTCCTGTCAAGAAGACAGCATTCTTCCACCTCATTCATCTTTTGTTCCTTCTCTTCTATGTTGTTCCCTGAGTCTGAGGGCAGTAAGTTTATATAGAAAACTCGCATATAACTGAGCACTTCCAGTCACTTATTTAACATTGTGAACAGCTTTTGAGATTCTGCATTAGCCGCTATCATACACAATTAGAACCTTCTCTGTCCAAGGTTGAGAAGGCACAAATATATGGATATACCAAAAATTATTTAGAAGACAGTTTGACAACATGAGCAACATCAATGAGGCCTGTGGCTTTCTCAGCCATGGTCTGACCATGTTTACAATAGCAGGCATGGATTCCCTCCTCAGAAGCAGGCCTCAAATTTCATCAAGAGGTACTTGAATATTTACTTGATTGTATAAAGCACTTTTATATTATAGAGTCCAGAGTTTGGAAATGTAGGAAGCATTGAATGGTGCAACACCCAAGAGACCTCAGGAGAGCTTGCACTCAGATTCAGCCCAAGAGAGTAAAGTTAACTTGTCTTCATGGAACTTAAATGTCAGTGCTTCAGCCAGTCTGAGAACTGTGACTGAAACCTTTGGTGAGCCACAAAAGCAAGGCCATGGAGATGCCTGAAATTTAAGAGCAAGCTAAAGATAAAAGGCAGACGTATTTCTGAGGATGGAAGGAGTTAAATATTTCTACAGCACCCACAGGGTACTTGAAAATTAATATCTGGGATAATTTTTACATAGACCTATTGTTCTGTCTTATATGTTGTCCCATTAAAACTAGATGTTGAAGTCTGGGGAAAGATCAGCACTCAGGGCCAAGAGTGAAGCTCATGGGCAAAGCATGCTAACTGCCTGTGTGATGCCTGAGTTCAATCTCCAGACAGAGAATGAGGAAGGAAGTAAAGACTGACAATGTATATCACTGTTAGGAGAATCCACGATCAAATTCATTTTTAAAATTCTAAAAGTTTGTGGAAGATGAGCACTAAAAAAAAATGAATGTGGGTGTTCAATGTTCAACAGAAGACATGCTTATAGTAGTTCTCAGAGCAAGAGTCATCTGAACAAACTCAAAATCATTGACTTTCCATGAATGTGTTTCAAGTCAGGAGAGGCACTCCTCCAATACACACAAGGGTACAAACACACACCAACATGCAAACACAATACACAGAGGACACACACACGAGAGAGAGAGAGGAGAGAGAGAGAGAGAGAGAGAGAGAGAGAGAGAGAGAGAGAGAGAGAGAGAAGAAGGGAGGCAGAGAGTGACAAAGAGGGAGGGAAGAATATCCAAAGAGATCAAGAGAGACCACTGTCTCTCATTTGGAGCAGAAGATACCAGCCCCAAATGCTGGTGGGAATGATTGCAAAGTGTTTTGGTGGTATGCTAGAAACTGAGTGTGTACTAATGTGTGGTGAAAAGTGGTAGGGCACAGCCTGCACTCAAGAACTTTACATCTAGGAACCACAGGGAGCACAGTAACCATTTTAAAGTCACAAAAACATTGTAAGAATACATTCTCACTTTAATCTCAGCTGTAGAATATGAGGCTACTTTAACTGTCCACAGCAGCTGACTATGATCTGCCTTGTGCTCTAGCAAGGACATGATTTTGCCATTGGCAAATAGTTTCTGCAATTGTTTGACGTTTGTAATTCTAGGGACTTTTCAGAAAGTAAGTAGTGCTAGGACCCCCAGAGAAAGGATGGATTGTTGGTTGGTTGCTATTGGTTGTTTTTCGTCATAATTTGTTAAGTAATTGTACGCCAAGATTAAACAAGTGATATTAGATATCTTGATGCTGAAGATCAAACTTTCCACAAGAAACTCAACCTCCCTAATCAGAAGGATGTAATCTAATGATAATCTCACCCCATTGTTCTCTATCCGTTTTCCTTTTCTATCTAGTGTTAGGGGGTTTAAAGGGTGGGAAAGGTAGAAGAAAAAGAACCCAAAATGTAGCCAAAGTCCAGGTACAAGGGAGATGCCTGTTTGGCTCTAGGAGGGCTGTAAAGAAGAGGACTCAGTGTGAAGTATAACCAGCATCCCCTCCACAACCTGTGGGTGATGGTGTGACCGCTCAGATAGATGAAGAAGACATTACTCCTTCTATGTGACTTTTGCTCCTTTATGTGATGAGAAGTGCTTTCCTCACAGTGACATAGCAAATGAATAGTGGCATGGAAAAGTTGTAAGGAGGAGAGTTCATGTCTTGGCTGATGGTGTGGCTTTCTATGTGAGGTGATACCCGGAGTGGATTTCAATGAAGCTGAATGTTTGGATAGATTCCTAAGTAAGTAGAGACTAAAGCTCTGCCAGAACAAGCAGTGGGTGGCTAACTGAGCAAGTGTTCTTAGTTTGCAGCTCATGAGGAAGATCTACAGAAACAGCTGTGGGTGTCTCTCAAATTCTCCCTGTCTCACCCTTCCTTGGTTGGTTGGTTGGTTGGTTGGTTGGTTGGTTGGTTGGTTGGTTGGTTGGCTGGTTGGTTGGTTGGTTGGTTGGTTGGTTGGGTAGGTTGGTAGGTGGGTGGTTGGTTGGTTGGTTGGGTGAGTGGGTGGGTAGGTGGGTGTTGGTTAGTTGTTTGGGTGGGTGGATGGGTGGGTGGGTGGGTGTTGGTTGATTGGTTGGTTGGTTGAGTAGGTGTTGGTTGGTTGGTTGGTTAGATGGATGGTTGGTTGTTTAGTTGGTCTTTAAGCTTTTTGAGACAGGATCCCACTGATTAGCTCAGGATAGCCTTGAACTATTCCCTCAGTATTCCTAGTACTGGAATTCCAGACCCATGCCACCAGCTCTGACATTCCCTTTCTGTAAAGAGAAAAGTTTCTCTATGTTTAGTAACATTCATTCATAATTTAAGAAGAAAGAGTAAATGTTTACTGTCTGCTTCCTCTCATTCCACTCAGGTCCTTAATGGATATCCATATCATTTACCAGCTCAAAATCAGTGTTTGTTTTAGGACACACAGAAATCTTGTTCAAACTAATATGATCACATAGAATTTGATCCAGAAGGGTGTACAGGGAGAGGCTTATCTCTGGCATGGATTCTGCTCAATGTCAGACAATGGGCCCACAGAGCATGAGCTCCCACAGAAAAGGGGGAAATTCCAGCTCTAGCACATGAAAGAAGCAGACAAAATAAATGCATTTGCCAGATTGTTCTAGTCTCTGGAGAAAAAGGACTGCCTATTGTGAGACTCCCCCCAGGAGAGAAATGGTAGGCACTGTTGGGAAGAACTAGCTACTACTTTGGCAAAGGGAGGAGTTGTGAGCTTTCTGTGGATGTGTCTATGGATGTTTAAGAAAGCTGCAGATATATAGACATTTCCCTATCCTGAAAAATCTGATTATTTGAGGCAAGTGACTAGCTGTTCTAGGATCATGGAACTCAGATATGGTGACAGTAAAGGAGTTTAACATTTATTTAAGAGTGTGTGATTGTGGTTCTAATATTAGAGAGGGTCTGAAAAAAAATGTCCAAAGTTGATTAAAATACATAAAGTTAGATCTTAGAAAATTAAGATGGAATCCCACTTCCTCACCACTAATCCAAACCAATCCACTGTGTTTAAATGGAGTACAGACAGCTTCCTTACAGAATATAAAAAATTATTCTCACTGGAGTTAAGGTTGGTGTCTTATTGACCATTGTGAAAGTCTATGCTAGATGCTGTTTCTCATCCCTGATTTCCTCATTCCAGATCATCCTTTAAGGGTCTAGGAATAAAGAGCCAAAGAGGCAGATAGAGGCTAGTGCCTTGGACTAGATGGCTCATCTTTATACCTCCATGGGTGATACCCTGCTTGAGCATAACCTAGAACAGTCATGTGGACTAGGAGCCTAGAAGTTGGGAGACACATATTTGCATCTCCTCAGTGTTCCCTGACATCCAGGAGAACAAATGAAGAGGGTGTGAACCTAGCATGCATGAAATGTCGGGGAGAACACTTGTGAACACCGTGATGGGAAGTGCAGCTGTCCCTGTGGGTATTTTATGATGGCTTCAGTGTTAGCTGGGTGGGTTGATGTGAAATCCAGGATTTAAAATAAATAGCATCTTGGGATTCTGTCTGCTAGGAAAAACAGATGTGTGCATTAATGACTCCAATAAAATCAAGATGGGGGTTCTACCACAATGTTTAAAAGGATCTAGAAATAGCATCCTGAGGGAGCGGTGGTGAAAGCTGGTCACAGATGATAGACAAGAGCTTTCTGGAATGAAAAAAAAACATGAAAATAACCAGACCTAGGAACACTTGGAGAGTGGCCTCAAGAAACACCAAGCTTTGGGGCTCCAAAACTCTAGAACTTTCTGCAGGTTATACTCTGTGGGAGTGTAGGAAAGCAGATGGAAGAGATCTGAGAAGCAAGTCAGGATCTCATATCCAGAGCAAGACAGGGCCATTGAAGGCTTTTCAGGAAGGACCTGGCACATTCTAACAGAAAAGGTAAGTAGGGACAGATAGTGAAGCAAAGAGCAGGGACAAGCCAAGGGACAGTCAAGCCATCATTGCCTTCCCCAGTGACTCTTCTACACTGCTTCATATGAATTTAAGGGAAGCCTTTCTGCCTGCCCACCTGTTAGCAGTGCACCTGCAATTCTGCCAGTTTTTATATGCAATCTACATGCTTATACTTCCCCATGTTTAGTAAGAGGGTCTCCAGCGGACAAGATTTATCCAGGTTTGCTCCTTACATGGAAATGGTTAAATAATCAGTGGGGAGATGACATACAAGTGAAATACATCATTTGGAACCAGAAAGTCAGAAAGTTTATGTGTGTGTGTGTGTGTGTGTGTGTGTATATATATATATATATATATATATATATATATATATATATATATATATATATATATATAGTAAACATATAGACACATATAAATGCACATGAAACATGCCTGAACACATTTGCACACATGTACTTACATGCACCTGCATCTATGAACACAAGAACTCCTACTCCCTGACAACACTCATACACATACATACTTGCACATATACATATGAGCACACACATGAGCATAGCAATGTACATGAACACACACTGTGCTTTTCAGTACCATAAGTGGTCCAGGACAGTTGCTGTTCCCCACCCATCACCATCCCCATGCCACTGTTGAGACTTTCTAGGTAGATTTGATGAAATAGGATAGGCAGATGAGGGAGAGTAATGTGGCGAAAGTTTGCAATAGTTTCTGAGAAATGCAAGCTATGGACATCTATCTACAAGCAAGACTGTGTAAGATGACTGTGGCATCCATCCATAAAGACTAAGTCTAATAACTGAAGTTAGCTTTAAGCTTAAAGGAGAACTGAAGGTTGGTGTCACATCATGCCATGAAAGATTTAAGGTCAATAAATAATGAATTTTGAGTAATAGAAATAGTTAGTAAATAGGATCAATTTTACTCCCAGCATGGCCTCTGCTTAACTTGTACCAGTAACTAAATAAAGTGAGGACATGTCAGGACAAACCACTCGGAATGCTGAGGGTCAAGAAGGAAAGTGTTTGGAAAAACAGCCTCAGATGGAACAGTAGATGTAGGTTTCTGCTCATAGGTAGGCATATAAGCAAGTCAGAGGCAAGAAGCTAACACCAAGCAGATCAGGATTTCTTGTCACAAAACTATCTGGCAGTCATCACCACCTCCCTTCAAATAAGTGGATTCATATAGAGTGATGCTTAGAAGGAACAATGTATAGATGATATTCGGGTTAATTGCGTGAGTGAGTAATTTTCCATTTTTCCCCTGACTGTGTAACATCCAGGTATGGATAAGTCAGAGATATTTTGCAGGCAAGACCTGGGGTGACAGTGCTGGGACACTCTTCCTCCAAACAGACTTTGGTTAAGTGTGTAGTGCAGACCTGTGGATTTAACATTTGAAATATAAATGTGCATATGGGTTTACTTTCATTTTAAAGAAAGTCAGAGTTCTCCAATGTGGAAGCACCAGCTTCCCTTTGCTACAGCAAAGATGTGTTGCACATACTGTAGAATGGACACCAGAAAACTGGTTTCCATGGAGTTAAAAGACAGCTCACATCTCCACATCTTTGTTATTTCTGTAGATTCTTGCTAAGATGTATCCCCAGCCTGACTCTCTGCTAACTTCTGAATGAAGAGATAAACTCATGCATCTTCCGAGAAGTTGCTTATATATTGCCTATTTATAAGCACATCTGAGATCTCGGGATTTGAAAAATTACAAATGTGCTTTTATCTGACACTGTATGCAACCGTCTTTTTGCATTATAATGCAACATGACAGTTTTAAGCCCTCAAAAAGAAAAAAAAAAAAGAATGGATTAAAGAGAATAAAAGTAGCCATTATGAAGACAAAAGAAAACTGCTCTTTGCCAAACAAAAGATGATTTGGAAAATAATATGACAGATGAACATTCAAAGAACAAAGGAAAACTGCTTATTCTGCATGTGACCCTAAAAGGTTGGCAGTCAGCAGTGTGTAGACATGAAAGGCCACTTATTTATAATGCTTAGACAGAGGACTGTGATGACGGCTGGTTAAAAGTCTAGTCTTCATGTGTATGTGGATTTTCTGTTGTTATTGTTGCTATTAAAGACCAGCTTTAGCCCATAGTGATCTCATAGGATGCATGGGAATCATAAAAGGTCACTTAGAAAATTATTCTTCAGATGCAGAGTTAGAGGGGCTGAAGTTCATCTTACAAAGAAGAATAGAAAGGAACTGAGAGAGAGGCAGGGTTACATGGTGAGTTAGAGCTGTACACATGACCAAGGACACTTCACCAGCATCCTCATGGATGTCTAGAACTTCTCAGTCACTTTTCTGACCATGTTGGATTTGTTCCAACTGTTTGCTTTCCCATGAAGTTCTCCAGAAAGAGTCTTCATTGAAGAAAAGTTCAGGAATTCCTAGAAAGTTAAGCAAAAAACATTTCTCTCCTTGCCCTCCTCCAAGAGTTTCCTGAGAGGAACAACAGAACATAAAACACAGCTTGGGAACAAACATTGAATTCCTTTTCCAAGGGAAAGCATCCTTATCTCCTAACATGACAAACACCCAACTGAAACAGGAGCCAGAGGAAACACTGGCAACCAGGAAAGCAGCAAGAAACAGGTATGTCAAACACAAAACAATTCTCACCGGAATAAAGCAGATTTGATCGAGATACTATTAAAACAGTTGACAGGCACAAGACTAAGCAAAGGGGGAGCTAAAATATACAGAAACCTGAAAACCTTGTGTATAAAGAGAGTAAAGCCAGAACAGAGAGGATGGTTGTCACAATGAGAGGACTGTCAATGGAACCAGCTCATAAAAAAGAAATACACAAGCACATCACATTAGTAAAGACTCAAGAATTAGGCATAAGAAAATTTAATAAGAAGCAAAAGATAATCTTGACTTAAAAACAACTAACAATTTGTAGATAAGCAAAACAAAGTCATATATAAAATGAACGTGAATGCATGTATTTTCACTTTAAAATTTCACAATGGTAAAGTATATAATAAAATGTAGCATTTTGCAAAATTCTGAAGAGAAAGTTTTGAGCTACATACTTGTTTCTAGCAATGTTCATTTTTATTTAAAACACACAGATACACACACACACACACACACACACAAACACACACAAACACACACACACACAAACACACACATTCACAAACACACACACACACAGAGGGGGGAGGGAGAGGGAGACACACACACAGATACACACACACACACAAACACACACATTCACAAACACACACACACACACAGAGGGGGGAGGGAGAGGGAGACACACACACACACACACACACAGAGAGAGAGAGAGAGAGAGAGAGAGAGAGAGAGAGAGAAGATATATTTAGATAGCAAAGGCACCAAGACCATCAAAATTCAGGCCTTCCACAAAGCACTCCTCTGAAGCAAGCAGCATTTAATATATTATATAATTATAATTAATAATACATATCACTACCTTGTGTGGATGATCAGATTGAAGGATAGCTCTTATT
Organism: Micromys minutus; assembly: GCF_963924665.1. NCBI lineage: Eukaryota > Metazoa > Chordata > Mammalia > Rodentia > Muridae > Micromys > Micromys minutus. Next base: position 31,990,846 of record NC_137969.1, on the reverse strand, counting down.
CATCTATCAGCTCTCCATTTAATATGGATTGGGTCTGTATGAAAGGTTAACCACACTTTCTACTTTATTTCTCAATGCTTTAAAGAATTCTTGGAGAATCTCATACATTGTATTCTGAACATTTTTATTCCCCCATCTCCTCCTAGATCTACCCAACACCCAGACATACACATACATACTTTAGAAATAACCCAACTTTGTGTCATCATCTACCAAGCCCCATTATTGCTTCCTACATATTCTTAAGAGTGTGGCCATCCACTGGAGCACAATAGACCTAGCAGGGGCCACACCCTTAAAACCACCCCGTCCAGAAGCTATCAACTACCAATATGCTGCCTGATGGAATTTTGCAACTTCTTTCTCTGTGGGTTTTGTTTGGCTTGAGTCTGCAGAGGTCTTGTGCATGCCGTCACTACTACTGTGAGGTTCTATGTACAATGCCCCATGGTGTCTAGAAAAGAGTTTTCTTATAGTCAACCACGATTTATGATTTTTAAATCTTTCTGTCCTCTCTTCCAAAATGCTCCCAGATCCTTGGGAACAGGGAATGTGATACAAGATTCCCATTTAAGGATAAAAATTCCCACTGTTGAAGAAGGAATAGAATTATAAACATATGTAAAAAGAACTTAAATGGAACTATTTGAAGTTGCTGGTCAGTGAGGTCCTGGAAACCTCCAAACATTACAGATTATTACTGTTGCTATTGATTATCCTTTGGATCTTGAAGGTAAGACCCTGTTGATGAAGAGATTACAAACTTGGGTCATAGAACATGAAGAAATCAAGCTAAAACTCACCTGGAAGTGTTATCCCTACTGGCTAGCTTTCATGGTGCTGGAAGGAGCTGTTAGGCTACCATAGGAGAAAAGTGGTCACCAGCCTTATCCAGCTATGAACCAATTTGAACTACCATAGCAACTAACCTGGGAAGATACGCCCACTGAGGAAACACTGAGAGGAATGTCATACTAGCAACCAACCACTTTCTAATTGGATTTCAATCTTGCTGCACAAGATAGAACCCATATCTGGCATAGATAACAGAACCAAAAATCCATAGCTAAATAGGTAATAGGTCTTAGGGGAAAACCTACTACCATCACTCTACTAATGAGATACAGTATTAAATCAATTCCTAATGACTTCTCATTATATTATAGATTAATGCATCTCTGATCCCTAACAAAGAAGCTTCCATAGATGGTGATTAACTCAGAGACCCACAATTTGTCAAGGTGCAGAGTCTCTGAAGTATTCAAACTCCTCATTTTGACCTAAAATTTATTTCTGGTTGCATTGAACATTTCTGTAAGTCAAAGATAAGACAGATCCTCATCATTATCCAAGAAAATCTGAACTTGTGATCAGGGTTCTTGAGGGGCACACCAGGAGCTTAGAGCTCTTTGTTACCCACATACAAACCTGATGATTGTAGGACACACCTCCTGTGGCACATTCAAAAAGGCATTTGGAGTTAAATAAGAGAGTTCTCAGAACTAGAGATACAGGTTTCATTCTCCCTGAGAACCAAAGATAGAAATCAAGCCCAGAGGGCATCAGGGGGAGCATGAAGAATGATCTATGGTATGTATTCATGTAGATAATATACAGATAATGTTCTCAACATCCGTCAACAGAAATATACAATCTCAACTACTGAACTACCTCTTCATCCCATAAAATTGTAATAATTTAAAGTATAGTAATTTTCATGCAGGAAGATAGAGGGAAGATAGAAGAAGAACATTAACTGAAATGAAGAAAGCACACATAATGTCCAAGACAGCATCTAAATATAATTTTATTTATATAAAGAAAATTCTGGGATTTTTTTTATTCAGCTATACTAAAAATTATTTTTAAAGTTAATTACAAAATAGTAGTTTGTTACCTTATGACTTGGAATATGGTAGGCAGTATTGGACATATCAGTGTGGTTGTTTCAGCTCTAATTGGGCTTGCTCATGTGTCTAGTCAATAGCTGCATCACCTGAAGTCAAGTTGATATAAACGGGTCTCATCTCATCTGGGAGTCACATTTGCTCCACATGATCTAATTCCCCAGATTAATAAGTCTTGTTCACTTGCCAAAAGGTCTGCCTTCAGAGAGGCCTGGCTCAGCCTGTACAAAGGTCAGGGGGTGTGCCAGCCACCCCAGCCCAGGGATGGGAAAAGATAGCCTGCTTCACGGTAGGAAAAGCTGCAACAATGTAGGGCTATTGAAACGAATACAGTAAGACGATTCTTACAGTCATTTCTAGATCTAGCATAGTGAACACTTGGTGCCATAGACCTTTGGGACATCAAAAAACAGAAAACCAATGACCTAGGTACATGTGTGAAACAGGAGGCTGGGGCTTAGAGAAAGAAATGTGTTCAAATCTGGACCCTTTCTCCACTGAAAGGGTGGTATAGGAATACACAGACCCTGAGTTCCTCCTTCCTCTTGTCATCCATCCACAAGCCAACTTGAGATTGTCATCTTCCAAAGTGAGTTATAAAAGGGGATGTACAAGAGAAGCTTTCAGGAGAGAGTGACCAGCCTAACAATGTGTGTCTGTGTGGTGGAGTGGCAGAGATTCTGGGAGCTCCCCAGTTCCGGAAGCTGGGTGCCTCTGCAATCCCAGTGTGGTGCCAGAGAGTTGATGCTGGCATTGAGTCCATGATGGGAAGAGAAGATGCTAGACTGCAAACTCAGAGAAGTGCACTGCTTTCAGTGTCTGCCTGTATGCATGGGAGAAATAGAGCATGGACAACTTAGTGAGAGCCTGTCTCCAAAAAAAATATTATGAGGAAAAATATTTTAAAATCCAACTTAAGAGTCAATTGACAGAAAACCCATATTGCCTTCTTGCTATCTAGAAGTCCCTATTGGGATCATTAATAACAGTAAATTAAAACATTTTAAAAATAAGCAGCATGCTGTCAGAAAACCATTGTCTTCTATGCTACCCCTCTCCCACCCATCTCTGACATACACACACCTTAGGTGGTTGGCTCACCACAAATCTAGCTGTTTTAAATTCTTTGTATATAGAAAAAAATGGCATCTTACCTTGGGAATCTTAGTCTTTGCATAGCAGCATCTTCAGTTCCAATGGTAGACTCGTGGGGATCTCCCAACCTTCTGTCATGCTCTCACTCTTCCTACCTATTCCACCCATGTCTTATCTTTCTCCAGCAGCTCCTTCCTCCCCACACCCACCAAAATGCACTGCCTCCTTTCTAGTGCTTTACAGTCTCTCAGTACCACTTCTCTGTGAATCTCTAAAACAGGTTCCTCATCCCTATTCTAAAGTGATAGACTTAGGGGAAGAGCAACATGAGGCATGAGACCATGTGGTCACTGAAGGAAACCAGCTCAAGCCTTTCCTACTATGGCTCTTGACTGTGTCTCTCCTTCCAAATTCACAGAAAATGTCGAATCAGGGCACAGGGGTTCTGTCTGGATGGCCAAGAGTATAGTCTGACTTGTGACCTGAAACATGTGGTCTTGGATATTAAAAGTGTTGATGACATTCTGTAGGTTGATGTCAAGACAATACATGATTGGACAGTAGATAGTGGGGTAGAAATAAAGTTTTTGTAAGGCAGGAGAGAGAAGGAAGGAGGCAGAATCAACATAGAACTGGTGAAAGAGAATTTGAAACTAGGTGATCTTAAATGATGATAGGCAGATATGAATATTTTCAAGGGTTTCTATAGGTCAATTTGTCATTTCTAGGTGAGCAGTTCATATCTTTGTCAACTGGTTGTAAGCTTATTGTGTGGATATATTATGGATTGAGAATTTAACATATAAATCTGATTGATAAATCATTGATTACTGAGTCATGATTTTACTGTGCTGTGGGGAATGTGAGCAAGTTCCTGGTTGGCAGGGAGACAGCTGGGAGAGGGCGGCCTGTGGGCCGCCTGGGTCTGAGAGTACTTAGAGGTGGCTCGCAGACCACATAGTATCATGGACCACATGGTAGAGAAATAGCCAGGTGAGCAGATTCCTCTCAGTATGGGGATCCATTTTTTTAAATTATTATTTTTACTGCAACAGCATTCAATTAGAGTATGGTCTTCTGGTTGTGGCTCAATGCCATAAAAGCCCTGTGAAGAACATAATCTGAGGCAAAAGACTACATCTCTAGGAAGGCCATGAGGGCCAAGCTAATATGAGCTCTAACCTGTTTAAGAGAATTAATGCATGCAGAGATCTGAGCCCTCAGAAATGGGGGTCAAAGGAGCAGGAAAAGAGAACCACAAACTCCACACAGGCCTGTCATAGTTCACCATAATCTATGAGAGAGAAACAGATAAATGAGCCATGGGGAGCCAAACCCCACAGCTCTGACATAGTTCCTCATTGTGGTCAAGGCTAGGGAAAGAAAAAGAAAGGCAGAAATGCTAATATGGACATACTCTGACATTCTATATGATGGTTATTTTTGAAAGATTTATTCTTATTTCTCTCTTTCTTACTACTCTCTCTCTCTCTCTCTCTCTCTCTGTGTGTGTGTGTGTGTGTGTGTGTGTGTGTAAGAGAGAGAGAGAGAGAGAGAGAGAGAGAGAGAGAGAGAGAGAGAGAGAGAGATGCTAGTGCCCACAGATGCTGGAAGAGGGTGCTGAAATCATTGGAGGTGGAGTTAAAGGCAATTGTGAAAACCCATTTGATGTTTGGTTGCAAACAGTCCAAACATCAGATTATGGGACATTACTCTTATATCATCAGTCCTAAGGAAATGAATCTTTAAATTATTCACAATTTTTATGATGGGTTCAAGCTAGTGATGGGACAAAGATAATGTGTGGCAAGAAATATTTTAGATCATATAATTCGTCCATAGACTTAGTTTAGGTCCCAATTTTATGGTCTAATGTTTCTTGTTCATTTTAGGATTTTGTAGGAGCTCAGAGGCAAGAGATGGTCCTTTAAAACAGATCTTAGATTCTCTACTTTAAACAGAGTTGGGACTTAATGATTGTGGAGCCATTTGAAGGAAGAATGAATGTATTTTGTTAGATAGCAATGGGGCCCATAGAGGACAGGGACAGAGTACAGTGTTTTGAATGTAAAAAGTCTCTCACAGGGTCTCATGTGCATGGACATTTGGTCCTCAGTGGTGCTGTGTTGGAAGGCTGTAGCTCCTTTGAGATGCGGAACAATACTGAAGAGAGTGTCTGTGTTGCAAGGAAAGGCCTGACATTCTATATAAGGCACCACTTGATAGTCACTCTCTGTTAACCAACATTTGAAGAGGTGAGCAATTCCTACAATATGTCTCAGGGACAATTTCCTTTCTCATGGTATGTTATGCTGCCCAACTTTGAAGGATGGGTTCCATGAACACTGGTAATCTAAAAATATTTAATTACTGCTGGATTATAAGATAACTTAATTTGAATAGGAAATTACTCCCAAGCGACACTGAGATTTTCTGAAACTATGGGGATCCATCTTCCTGCTTTCAAGTCTTCTGTGACTGCAGGCTTAACTGCCTCATGTCTGGGCATAAATAGGATGGTGAGTCACTTCACACACTTGCAGTCACACCATAACACACTCAACACAGGTGGGAGAGAAACTGCAGTCAGCCATGGACCTCTAATTCTGCACATGACAGGTGATCCCACTGTGCTCATACTCTGTTCTAGCCCACTCCTCATTGGTTGGGAGCTGTAGTCTTTGGGGACTGATAAGCCAAAGCAAAGATGTGCAAAGGTTTGTGTGAGAAGTTCCGGTAGGCCTGGAGGGATAGGGTAAGTAGCTGCTTCTAAGCTGACCAGGACCATGAAACACCTGGAGACCCCATCCAAAAAGAACAAAGGTGAATGAGGGCTTTAGTTTCATGATAAAACAATAAAAACTTATTATTCACTCTATACCTTTGAAATTCAAGCCCTTGACATTCATTAGCATTCTCCAATTTGAATTTGAATCCAACTTTAACAACACCAAGCCTTGTTTTCAATGCATTTATTAAAATTTCCATCAAAGACTGGAGAGATGGCATAGTGGTTAGGAGCACTGGTTGTTCTTGCGGAGGACTGGGGTTCTGAAGATACCCTTCCCCCACCAGCATATCCTTATGGACTACTGGGATGGAGAGATTCTAGAGAACTGAAATGTATATAAATCTTAGTAAAATAAGAACCTCACAGACTCCACAGTCTATCATCTCAGTGCACAAATAAGGAAACTTAATTCTGGACATATTGATTGATTATTGATCACACAGAGAACAAGCAGAAGAGCCAAGCACAAGGCTCCTAGAATCCAACATAACATTCTTCCCCAATATTAAAGACCCTCACCCACAGATCTTTAAGATATATGCTATAAAACAACAGAAGAGGTTTAAAAAGTGACTTTTAGGAAATGTACATACATAAATTATACAATCTGTGGGTATTAATATTGATTATAAACTTGACAGAATTGCGCCATATCATGGAAATAAAGAATACTGATTATGCCTGACAGTATTTCCTGAGACAAATAACTAACAAAGAAAGGCCTGCTCTGAAGGTGGGCAGCACTATCCAGTAAGTGATCCATGGAATAAACACTGAAGAAATCCTATTAGCAGAGATTCTTTCTCCCTCCTTCTGTGCTCTCTCTCCTTCCTCCTCTTTTGTTCTCTTTTTCTCTGCTATTCTCCATGATACTCATGGAAGAAAACCTCTTAAATCTTGTAATACAAAATGAATATTATATGCAAATATGCATAGTTATATATAATAAAATATATAATTTATTTATAACTATATCATATATAATTTAATATATATTTACTAAATAATACACATATTATATAACATAAAATTTTATAAAACATACAATATAATGTGACATGAATTATATAATACATGTTAATTGTATAATACATGTTAATATAGTAATTAAGTTAATATACTAATTAATTTAATTAATTAATATATTCTAATATGATATGAAACATACACTATAATATTAATATACAATACACAATATATAACATATAACACAGAATACACAACATATATAACATGGAACATGGAACATACAACATACATGTAATATGTAATGTTCTATATGTGACATATAGCACATAATATAATATAGAATATCAAATATATAACACCATAATATAATAAAACATATAATATATAATTACAATATGTCATATTAATATATAGCATCAATTACTTTATATATTATTATATCTTGTATAATTATATATAATTAAACATATATAATAATTATATATAAATATATAAATTATATATAATTGTATAATGTATTATATATTATACTCATAATAATATAATATACATAATAAAATATTCTATTTATATAACTTTTGTACAAAAACAAATCTCTGGGGTTATGCTTTCCCACAGAATCTGTAAGTAACTAAGGAGAGAATTGAATGAGAATGACCTTGTATTCATTATTCTGAACAAAAGAAACATGAGTTACTAAAAACCATTAGATACTATATCAGTTCATTTTGTCATTACTATGACAAAATCTTGCATAGAAGCAATTTTTAGCAAGAAGAGTTAGTTCATGCTAGCGCACAGTCTATCATGGTGGAGCAAACACCGTGGAAGGAACACGAAGTAACCATTCTTTCTCTCATTCAGTCCCAGATCTCAGCCCAAAAAATGTCACTTTCCACATGCAAGACATCTATTATGACTTTAGTTAAGTCTCTCTGGAAACACCCTCATGTTTCAAACCTCATACTCAGAGGTTTATCTTGCTGCCCATTCTGCATCTGGTCAAGGTAACTGTGAACATAATCCATCACAGGCACTAAGTGAAAGATGACATCATGGACCCTGACATCAGTAAGACAATTCTCTGTGCCCTCCCACTTTACCCTGTGATCGTTGTTTCCTTGCATCTACCCATATAGTCTTGAGGACAGAAAACAACTGCACCCTGTACCTTCCCAACTGCTCTTCAAATCACTTCTTTCGAAACTCTCCCATTACCTCCCAACACTAAATATAATCTTTCCCCTGACACAAAGCTAAGGAGTAATCAGCATGTAAGGACCTTAGAAAAATATAGTCTGTGTTACAGAACTCAATACCAAGAATTCAGCCTGAGAAAGAAGGCATGAGGGTATTCTGCTGTGTCTGAGCAAGTGATCGTGTCAGGACTTGTTTATTTGGGACAGTGAGCTCTCCTGGTAGCCTTTGTTTATGTCTTTGTCTGCAGAACTGGCTCTGTCCTGGCTTCAGCTTCTCTTAATGGAGCCATGTCCACCCTTTCAGTGAGGTGGGAATGGGCCCTGGGAGATTCTGTGTTCATATGTTGACGACCACAGTGGAGAAACTTTTCATGCAGTCTCTCAGTTCCCCTTTGTCAAAGGCTCCAATCTCTTGAGAGAAAGAATTAAATTGTCTTCTGTGACCCCTCTACATAAATTTAACTTTTCATGGGCAAATTTAGTTTGAAACCCAAGGAGGCCCATTTTAATTTATTTCTTAGAAATGGAAGAAAACACATGAACCAAAGTGAGATGGTCCAGTACAGTATATATTAGTGCCTGTGGATACTGTGTCTCATGTAAAAACATGTTAACCGAAGTGAGATGGTGCAGTACAGTGTATATTAGTGCCTGTGAATACTGTGTCTCAGAATTGGGCTGCAAGTGTTTCTGTGAACTGAAAAGAGGCTCAGGGGGCCACACACATCACCAGCATTCCATCAAAGAATAGTCTTGACGTCCTATGAACCTCAGGGTTTCTTTTTGCTGACTTAGATGTCCATGATAACCAGAATCTGAGCCCTGACCAGAGTCCCCACCATCCATATGCTTTACACTAGGTTCCTCTCATTCCCCATGTGTACTATCAGAACACTGCACTCAATCATGACAGGAAGCATTGATTTTTCAGAGCCTCTTACACAAGGTGAGGTCTAGAGACTGGCCACTCATCCTAACAATGCTAATCAAAACACAGGGTCACCTATTGGCGTTAGTATACAGAGCAACTGATTGACACTTGAAAATTGAGGATGCTAACATACACATATGTAGACACACACGTTCTCACACATGACCTGCATACACATAATTCTCTCACATATACATACTCAGGAGCACACAAGTCAAGTGCACATTTGATTTGTTTATATTGAATACCCACACACAGAGTGTGTGCCTTTTGTGAAGATGATAGTAAGTATCTAAAGGGTTTGTAAGTGGTGTGAGAGGATGATTTTAACACAATGGTTGAGTGAAAGGGTCGTTGAAGAGATGCAGATGGAGATTAAGACACGGTGGCTATATTGGTTGTGCATCTCCTCCAGAGGGAAGTCTCAAACATGGAAAAGGGCTGGCCACATCCATGCAGACAGTTGAGGCTCAATTTGCATAGTAAAATTCCCATAAGCACTTCTGAAAGTTGACTGTAGATGCCATCTTGAACGTGATTCTGTCTAGGGATGCTCAGCCTGAAACCTTTCTCTGGCTGAATACTGTGCCTGGTGCTTTAAGATCCTGTTGGTAGGCTTAGAATTTTTTCAAAACCTGCTTTACCTGGGGTTTTTAAATGCTTCAACCTCTCTTCTAGCCCACTGACCAAAGGTAGCAGAAAGGTTAATAAGAAACAAAATGTAGACCTGTTTGAATGTATTTTTTCTAAGCATGAATAATAAGTACCAGCAGTCCAGTCCAACCAGCAAACACCAAACAAATCAGGAGCAGTGGTTTGATCCAGAAGAAACCACAAGGCTCCACTGAATTGGCACAAATTCGCTGAAGCAACAAGAAGCAGCCAAAATACCACAAGAAGTTCTTTGGTGTTTTTCTCTCTACAAAGTCATGACAAACAAAGACCAGCAAAGCATTGCAAGGCATATCTATGCAGGAATCACTGTCTATTGGGCAATACTTATACTCTTTCCAACATCACATGTCCTCTCAAACATCTGCTTTAGCACAACATCCTCTCAAGTGTCTGCTTCAGCAAAACATCCTCTCATAAGACAGCTTCCAAGAAAGCAAAGACCATCCAGAGACTGTGCCACCTGGGAATTCATCCAACATACAGATGCCAAACCCAGACAATATTGCAGATGCCAAGAAGTGCACGCTGACGGGGGCCTGTTATAGCTGTCTCATGAGAGGCTCTACCAGACCCTGACAAATACAGAGGTGGATACCCACAGCCAACTTCTGGACTGAGAACAGGGTTCCCAATGGAAGAGTTAAAGAAAGTACTGGAGGAGTTGAAGAACAGCAATATCAAACAACCAGACCCACCAGAGCTCCTAGGGACTAAACCACCATCCAAAGAGTACACATGGAGGGACTCATGACTCTAGCCACATACGTAGCAGAGGATGGTCTTGTTGAACATCAATGGGAGAGAGACCCTTGTTCCTGGGAAGGGCCCAATGTGCCAGTATAGGGGAATGCTAGGATTGGGAGGCAGGAGTGGGTGAGGAGATCACCCTTATAGAAGCAGGGGAGGGAAAATAAAATAGGGGATTTCCAGAGGGGAACCACGAAAGGGGATAGCATTTAAAATGCAAATAAATAATATATTCATTAAAAAATTCACATGACACATGGGATGCTGTCTGATATGAGCCCAGCATAGATGATGAACTAAAGAACACTTCAAAAACAATACCATGTTCAATAAACACAATACGTACTCAAAAAGCATGCAGTTCTTACTGTCTGGCATACTATAACAGCCCCCAGTGAATTACGCCTTTCATGATCCATTCAGCTTTTCTTTTGTAAACTTTAGACTGGGTACTATGAACTGATTTCCCATGAGGCAGTACTACATGGATGTCAGTAGAGGTTCTGGGTACTCTTGGGCACTGAGGCTTATCTTCTCATTTCTGTTTTTGAAGTTCCCCTACATAAAGTGAAGAGAGGCAAGTATTACCAAGCAAATAAATGAACAAAAGGTTTCCCAGGCTTTCAGGTTTCACCAGCCTCTTAGCCAAGTGAGATTCTGCCCTGTGGGATTAGGCAAAATAATGGGAATCGCCTTGCTTGAAGTACTGGCTATGTGAGTGCCATAGCCGAAGAATTGGGATTAATTTTTCAGTGAATTCCTGATTTCCACTTTTGGTTTGTGACTACTGTTTGGTCCATTTCAGTTCCAGATGATTACAGCTGTCTGTGAACCCAGGCAAGCCTAGCCAAATTCTGAACCCAGGACAAACATAATAGCTGTTTAGTTAGCAGGACGCCACTAACTAAACTTTGCAGTTGATTGTCAGTCACCCATTGATAATTGCTTACTATCAGATACCAAGTACACAGGCCTAACCTTCCCTCAAAGGTATGTATGATAATTATCAATTCAGTATAGAAATCTCCACGTATTCCATGATTTTCTATTTTACTTTGAAGTAGTATAAATTATTACCTAAAGAATTTCATCACCCAGGCTCCTAAGTTTCATATTCTCTCCTAAAGTTGCATAGCCACTTTCCTTTAGCCAAATGAACTGTATTTTAATCTAGGAGCAGCAAGTGAATCTAAGTTACATGTTATAGTTCAGTATGCATTTATTCTTGAGAAGGCATGAGGGCCACATGATCGTATCCCCAAATCTATCTCACAGCTTCACAATTCAACCTTAACATCTTGGAGTCAGGTCAAGATACAGCTGTAAAAATATCACAAACAGGATAAAGAACGAAAGCATCAAGTTGGAGCTGAAGACCACCCAGGAACTTCCATGTACAACAATAAAACCAGCAACCACAAGCTAGCCACAGAACAACTTAACAGGGTGTCAGATCTCAGTTTTTCCTGTGGCTCTAGAGGGTCACCCACTGATGCTAGCAAGAGATAATTTCCATGTTTGGAACTCAATCTCTCTGCATAATCATCTCTGGGGACTTACACCATGGATGAAGCTAACTATTGTCACAGGACATTGCATAGAGAAGCTGGCTGGACTTGGGGAAGGCTCAGTGAGCAAATGACTGCCCAGATGTGAGTACCTAAGCTCACATAAAAATCCAAGTGTGGTGGTACAAGCCTATATCCCATTGCTGAGGGATAGAAATAGGGGCACAAAAATAGTGATACCAGCAGACTACTCACTAACCAGACTAATCAGTAAACAAGCTGTGAAGAAATTAAGAAATCTTGCCTCAAAAATGAAGTGGAAAGAGAGGGTGGTGGGATGCACCATACAGCAGTCTCTGACCTTAACACACACACACACACACACACACACACACACACACACACACACACACACACAACTACCACCACCACCACCACCAAAAATATAGTCAACAATATAGTAATAATGTAAACAATAACAATAATAACAATAATAAAAACAATTAATTTCACAATAAATTCAACCCATCATAGCAAGAAAGAAATACAAGTGTAGATGGCTTAGTACACTGCTACTGAGACAGGAACATAAGAGGCAGAAGCCAATGGCTTCTTATAGGGTGATGGTGCAACCTGGGAGAGAGAGAGGTGGGGGGAGGGACAGGGATGGGAACAGGGATGGAGACAGAGACAGAGAATACGGTACCAAAAGAGGATGAAGCCTTCTAAGACCTACAACAGAGATATACTTCACCAGCTATGTCCTGAACCCTGGCATGACAATAATGAAGGCATTTCTAATTCCATTTTCTATGCTAACTTAAATGTTCCTCAATACTGTACTTCAGTTGTCATGACAGTCTTATATGTCAGTTAAGACAGATCCTACATTCTGCTCCCAATGCAGTGACTGCCACAATAATGTTAACGATGGCTAGCTTTCTTAGACATAAGGGAACAAGGCTGCCTGGCCTCTTCTTCTCTAGCCTCTCCTCCCAAGGGATGAAGAACAAGGTTTCAAGCAGGATGTGTAACCATGTGTATGTCTGTGTGACTATGTGAGTATGGAGCACTAGCTAGGAAAAGTGACTGTGTGAAAGACAGAGAGAAAGACAGACAGACAGACAGACATGAGATAGGGGAACAGAGAGAGACTGAGGTGACAGTGTGTCAAGTATGTAACTAACTGTTTGTGGCATTTCCTTTGACCTGTTTCTATGACACCAGGCCTTCACCATTCCTCTAGTGCTTGAAGCACATCACTATCTGTGGTCAATACAAAAATATTCAGTCATCATTGATTGCCTCATCTATGCTGTGAACCCATCATCTTGTCAACAGCTGGTAACAGAACTTTGCAAACTCACCGTTTGCAAAAAAAAACCGTCTGTCCTTCTCTTTCCCAACTCTCAGGCCAAGTCTGTCACCACATTCTCCTGCCCTCATCTCCCTTCTCTTGGGATACCCATGTGTCCATGGTGGGAACACAGATGTTGGAGGGTGGCAGGAGGGCAGGAATTAAGGTCCAGGTCTTTCAGCCATTTCAGAGATGTTCAGAACCATTCACTGGATAATGGGTGCTCTTGAAAATGCGCTCAAATTGCGTTGAAGACAAACGACAAAACCTGAAGATCAAAGTTAAAAAAGGAGTAAAAGACAAAGGTCCTGTTGTTTCTTACTGAATATATCAGAGGATAAGATTGTATTACTGGCAAATTGCATACTATGATTTTTCGTGGGCTTTCCTTCTTGGTCCTCTGATTCAACTTAGTTCTTTCTATTATTATTTTAAATGGAATTTGGTGATTATAATATTAGTGCAGTCTAGAGCAATGCTTCTAAATCATAAATCACCCATTATATATGATCAAAATAGAACATTTGTCATGCCCACCTATTTTCCGTTAACCATTTCTTTTTTTCTTTCTTTAGTTCTTTTTCTTGTTTTCTCTCTTTTTTATTAGATACTCTGTATTTACATTTGAGATGTTATCCCCCTCCCATTCCCCCTCCCTCATTTGCCTTCACAAAGGTGCACTCCCTTTTGATCCCCCTCTCTACCCCATTGCCTTGTCATTTCCTTTCATTGGGAAAATGTGCCCTCTCTGGAACAAAAGCCTCTTCTCACATTGATGCCAGACACTGCTATCTTCAGTTACATATGCAACTAGATCAATAGGTCTCTCAAAGTGTGCACAAAGGTTGACCATTTCTTTGTGGTATTTAGAGACAAAAATCCCTTACTCTACTACTTTTAATGAAGACACTACTTTAACTTGAACTACAGTAACTCCCCACACCACAGGTTGCCAGCCCTGGTCACTCCTACGCACCTGCAATCTGTGCCCAGAATCTTTCCATCATACCCCCCTCCCAGCCTTCCCAAACAAAGTTACCCCCATTCTCCTCTGCATGTCCATATACTGGAATAGGTTTTTGGGTGGTACACAAACAGGTCAGAACATGTATTTATCTCTGTGCCCCTACTGGCTTCAGTTAATGCCCTCCACATTGCTCTGTGTTACTGCAGAGGACAGAGGTTTGGTTTTATTTCCTATATTTGAGTAGCATTCAGTTGTGGGGTATGTGGGGGAAATTCTCATTTTCTCCAAGGAAAGTTTCACGAAAGAGGTCAGTGACATGACCTCAGAGTGTGTACAGACTTTCAGTGAAACTTAGCTGACACCTTCCTATTTAATTCATCTCTGACACTATCTACCTCGAGAACCTCAGATCCTTTCCAGGTAGATAGTTCGGTCCCCATGACTGTTTTCACTCCAGACCTAGTCACAAGCCTCCAGTCATCCCTCCTGGGCTTCAGACTTATTAACTACATCAGTATTTCTTGCAGCTTTGTCTACAGATGTGGTAAACCTACTTGGATGACTCAGAAAACTCTGGATCTTTTGAGGAGGACACAGAGGAAGAGATCCCCAGAGTGAACTACAGGGGCATGCCTGGAGCTCCCAAGCCTGCTCTGACGGCTCCATGGCTCCATGTGTTTAGAAAGCTCTATCCTGTGGCTGTTCCAGTGATTTTGTGACAAAGTGGTTTTAACAAATGTTGTGATTTTAACAAGGAAAACCATGCAAAATGCCACTGGACAAAAAGGATCTGAGGTAAATGCTAATGACATGGGGTGGGAAACCCAATCAGGACCATCTAGTGCTGGAACCCTTTCCTACCTGAGGCAGAAGAGCATGGATTCAGGTCTCTGAATTTGCTGGTCTTCCTTTACTAATTTCCTCTTAGAACACATCCTTCGGAAATCTCTTATCCTATAGGTCTGCTCTAAGAGAATTGACCAAGGACAAGCCCAAATGTCAAAACCAGGTCACATGGAAGAAACAAAGGCAAAGGGACAAGTGTAACTTAGAGAAAGAATCATGTTTTATTTCTCTGAAAGGACATTCAGAACACAGGGAAGTCAGTGCATCAAGTTTACACATCAACCAGGCCTAAGTAGAATATGCCACAAAAACTAGGACCTGGCCATATGTGCTCCCTCTGGCTGCTCTGTCCATAAGTTTGATAAACATAAACCTTATAGTGGACATCTCACATGGATACCAAATGTGGACCCTTGGTTGTCACCCAATTCTAGACCATATATCTATGAGGTAGCCTTAGAGTTTTATTGGTAGAGTTTTACTGGTAGTGCATGACCATCAACTACAGTTTCATCAAGTTCTGCATCCACATTTAAGGTAAGCATGCTGACACAGCCTGGCAAGATGCCACAGGGGAATGCTGGCATCTGGAAAGATTTGCATTCTGGTGCCCCGAGGTCTCTTTCAGGTCCGGGAGATGACGCCTGGTGCCTGCGTGATCCCTTACCAGCTGAAACTCGAAACTTCTCTGTGACTCACCTTCACCTGAGAGGAACTGAACTGAAGGAGCGGCAGGTGTTTTTGATCAGGGGCGACAACTCCATTCTCCAGCAACCCTGAGCTGGAGTGACAGGTCCCCTAGTGTTCTCAGATAGCCTATCTTTCCTGGCACTGCCACTGAACTCCCTCTTGCTGCACAGCCAGGGGCAGAGAGATCCAGGCACCTGCCAAGGCCTGACTCAGACTGACTCCTACCTGAAGCGGTGGGTAACACACACATCATTCTAGGCAGCAAGTCATAGCTCTGTGTCATAGCTAATCCAGGCCAAGATGGAGCCCACAAGTTGAGCGGCACAGACTGGAAAATACCCCTGAGTCGCCCAGTGATTCGTGAATCCTTCTTGCACTTTGTGGAATGCAGTAGGAGAGGTGCTGTGTGACTGCTGAGTCACAGTGCTACAAGAGGTCGTTCGGGAGGCCCATATCCAACCCTTTTCAGCAGGAACCAGCTAATCAAGCGTCTACTCCCTGGAGAAACCAGATAGAAAGGAGAGTCAAGAGCACAGCTTACCAGTCATTAGCAGTGGGACAGCTCTAGCTACATTGCGAAGACTTTCCAAGGACCCAGTGCCCTGCCTTCTGGTCACACAGCCCCAGGTACACACAAACCAGTGCAGAAAACTTAGGAGCCTGGCATGGCTTCTTCTCTCTGCTCTCCGGTGTGAAAGGCTCCCTTTAAAGGGGCCCTATTGTGAATATTGTGTTCCCAATGAGACCCAAGAAAGAACAGAACTGTTTGCAGATTCTTGATGAGTTAAGAGCATTTGTGGAAAAGCAACTGGTGCCCGTTCAGTGTTGAAACAAAGAATATACCATTGCATGGAGGTCTGGCTGGCATCTCTACATTTTACATGTTCCTGCTAAATTAGTACCTGTGTCCTCTGTTTGTGTGTGCGTGTGTGTGTGTGTGTGTGTGTGTGTATGTGTGTGTGTGTATGTGTGTGTATGTATGTGTGTATGTGTGTATGTGTATGTGTGTGTGTATGTGTATGTGTATGTGTATGTGTGTGTATGTGTGTGTGTGTGTGTGTGTGTATTCTTTATTTTTAAGAAATTCTGCATATGTATGTTTTTTGCCTCATACCCCACTGTTCTTCCCTCCCCTCTCCTGTCTCCATAGTTTCTTTTGTTCCCTTAGGTGCTTTATTTCTACTTTCATTTCATACAGAGTTACATACATGGTTTATTTCATACATAGTGACATACAGATTTTATTCACCCAGAACCTCAGCTGAGAGAAATTGTCTTTCTGAGAGTAGATTAATGTTTATTGTCATCAAAGTAAATGTCACAAAATGAACAATCTATTGTGATTGGCATTGAAGGACTACCGTGACTATGGCACCCTGAGATCCATGGCTCTCTGCCTTTGCAATTCCCGATTCCTTTACCATTTTGGTTGAAGGCATCTTTAGTTTTGTTTATTTGAAGCAGTGATATCCTGTTCATTGGGGAAGGGGTGATAAAAATCCCTCAATTCTTCTTTGCTATTTATGTAAGCCACGAAGTGAAGTATGCCTCTCCATGTCTCTGTCAATGTTGTGTTTTGGTTTTGAAGATAAGGTCACTCTATGTAGCTCTTGCTGGCTTGAAACTCACTGTTACCCCAGGTTGACCTCGAACTTGCAGCAATCCTTCTGTCTCTGCCTCCCAAGTGTGGAGCCGCTTTACTGGACTTCCTTCTCCCTTCTTGTTCTTTAGTTCTAGAAATTCCTCCTACAACATGACTGCACAAACTGAAAAAAAAAATTATCTTATTTAACTGATTCTTGCATCAAAGAAACAATCAAAAGAAAACACTATTAAAGAGACAGGACTCCCTATAAGCATTAAAAAAAAATCATCCTCCAGGAGAATAATTATAGCACTTTCCTGATCTTTAAAAGAGGTCTCATCCCTTTAAGAATTCTTTTTTCTTGTTGTTTCAAAGATTGACTCCGTTTATAATAATGTGTTCATGGTGGTACAAGAAAATGCATGTGAAAACAGGTACCTTTTGCATCCTCTTGTGCCCCAAGCACTCTTCCCTTTATGTGGACATTTATATATTCTTCTCGTCTACAGACATGTGTAATGCCAAAGTTGTTAAGAATACAGCTTGACAACAGCATCCTCCTTCTGTCAGTAGACTATGCTTTAAAGGTTACTGAATGGGCAGTCAGAGAGGTAACCCACCAGGAAAAGGCACTTAGTGCAAAGGCCTGGGGACCTAGGTTTTGTCCCCAACACCTACATAAAGGTATAAGCAAAGAGCCAAGTGCCAACTCCATAAAGTTAACCTCTGACTTCCACACCCAAGCCATTTGACACCTGAGTCCCAGACCCCGAATCATGCGCACACATTTGCATGCACAAATACATAATGATAACAGCAAATTAAACTAGGGCTGAGGAAACAGCTCAGGAGGTAAGAGCACAGGCTGTCCCTTGCCAAGGATCCAGGTTCAACTCCCAGCACGTGCATGCAAGCTCACCGATGTCTCTAATGACAATTCGATGCTGACTGACAGTTTCTGCCCTCTGCGGGCACCAGGTATACATACATAAAAACAGAATACAAATATATTTCAGAAAGGTAAGCTTTAAAAAGTCACTGAATGTGCATTAAAACAGAAGTCCAGAGAATGGGAAATGCTGTCTCCTCAGCATGCCACTCCTGCAAGGAGACGGAAGGGCACTACCAGAGCTGCCAATTCCCTGCCAACGGCTTCCCAGTGCTCCAGCTCACAGTGCTGCCAAGTGACAACACAGTCAGGACAAACAACGGGGACTGTGACCACAGAAGAAGCCACTTTCCAAAGGAAGTGGGAAATGGGCTGAAACTACAAAGAATTCAATAGACAAGCTCCAGAAAAGAAAAAACTTGCTAAGGAGAGTCAATTATCAGAGAAATGTAATTAGAGAAGGAAGTCTGTGACCTACGTCCATATGTCATATATGGATTAAACAAAAACAATGTTATTTTTCAATTTGCATAACCTAGTTGCTGAATAGACCCCTCAGAATGAGGCACAAGATCTAGACACGTGGAGTGACTAATAATGCGACAAGTCCCAGGCTGAGATTTGCAGTACGAATTTGGTTTCTTTAAAATCCCCAGTTATATGATTTTGTTTGAATCCCAGGTGTGGGCTATGCGGTCGTTTCAGTTTGTCACAGTCATTAACTATGACTGTCCAGTGCTCTGGAGGGCAGGATTTTTGTCAGCTGTTGATAGTTTAATTCTGAGCACTCTGGAGAGGGTATAAATGAGAGATCACGGAGAGAGCCTGTGGCAGCTGCTGCTCCCCTTGCTGCTGCCCTAGGATCTTCATTGCTGTTGCATTTGCTATTGCTGGATTGCTGCTTTGCTGGACTGTTTGATATTCTGATGATGAAGAATGGAGTTTCCCTAAGAAACACAATTACCATAAACAGCAGGAAGTAGCCTAGAGAGGTCTACATCCCCTTTCCTCTTTAACCTTCTTTCTCTCCTACCTAGTGTTGGGGTTTGGAAACTATTAGGACAAACTAAGGAGTAAAAAGGAGATAGAGGTCTAAGAACCCAATAAAATAAAATAAAGCAAATACACCAACAGGGATTTCCTTCAACCCAGTGAGCATGTTCCCCATACGCCTGCAGCCCTTTGTTCATTCTTCCTAGTAGATATCAAGAACCTTCTCCCCCAGGGAACCTCCCTTCCCTTTCAAGCATTTTGTCCAACTTCAGTTTTCCATAATAAATAATAGAATGTCTTTCCAACAAATGGGGCTCCTTCACCCCAATCTCTCCATATTCATGGACTGACTCCCTTATCCTTTTATTCTCTTGTTTTTAACAAAAACAACAAGCCTTTCTACCCATAAGTGTTTAAGTACCATGTAATACACACATATATTCTGCCTATGGCTTTAAAACTTCTTTCCATTAGAATTAAAATCCTTACAAATATCTCTTTTGTTCAATGTTATATTTTAAATGCTTTTGCTAGACAGTTCTATAGGACAGTGGCCCAGTAAGAAGAAAATGTCAATGAACAAATCAGGTGAAGAGCACAGCTGTAAGCTGCAACTCTGGCCTCCATAGGGTGTGCTGGTTTCCTACATGTGTTGAGCGTACAGGCAAGCAAAGCCCAGACCAGGCATACATGAGTCAGTCAATAGCCCCCGTCTTCCTACAGGTTCTCAGCCATTCTCTCCCCATCTCTCTCCTCTCTCTCTCTCTTCCCCCATGCACAGCCCATTTTCCAAAGACACTTAAATATTTGAAGTCTCTCAACTGATAATGTCTTAGGTTAGTGAGGGAACCTCCTTCCCTGAGATGGGTGATGTATCTGCCAGACAGGGAGGATGCTCATTCTCATGACAATTGCTTATTCTTTGCTCTCTCTTTTATTAGACATAAAGCAGTTTGTTGACAAGACCACAAAGAACCCCTAAATGATTGCCCATATCATGAAGCAAAGATGAAGGATAGATATTTTGGTTGGTTGGTTAGTTGGTTGGTTGGTTGGTTGGTTGGTTGGTTGGTTGGTTGGTTAGTTGGTTGGTTGGGTGAGTGGGTGAGTGGGTGAGTGGGTGTTTTGTTTGTTTTTTGTTTGTGGGAGGTTTTTCATATTGTTTTGTTTTTGCAGAAGCTTTAATTCCCTTTAAAGAATTAAAAATTAAAGTTCAGCTAAGAAGGAAGTGGAAATATCAAAGTTCTTCCAGAAAAGCATATTTGGCTTTAATATGATGTGGTGGTGCCAGACATCCCAGGGGAAGATCTGTTTTCATTGCCCTCCAAGCTCCAACAACACACAAAACTACTTAATGACAGATTTAAATCTACATGACCCACCCTCCTAGTCCAAACCCAACCACTACCCCCTGTACCCATGCTGCTTTCTTTCCAGCCACAAGAAGATGTCAGAGAGCTATGGCAAGAGAGATGATTAACCCAAGTACCAATTACAGTCATCCTAATCTGCCTTTGAGGTCAACATAGAAACAGCCCATAAAGAACATGGGAAGCATGGTGAGATTTTTTTTGTTTTGTTTTGTTTTGTTTTGTTTTATGTTGTACATTGTTTTCATGAACCAGGAAGATGCGCATCTTCCTCCCAACCCCAATATTCTGAGAGATGCAGAGAAGCCTACACAGTACTAGCCAGTGTGGTAAGCAAGGAGGCTGTGGATATATGCACCAGTGCAAATAATTTGCATTGATCCGAAAGAGAAAATATAGATGTCAGGTGAGTCTGGGTAAGATCCAGATAAGAACTCTGTTGAGTGGATACTGGCATAAAGCTAGAGGGAGAAAGGTGGCAATAGGTCCCAGAGGAGCCTTGACGAGGCCCAACCAAAGCTTGGGGATTCCAGCGCCAGCGACAGGAGACTTGGTGGGCTAATCTATAACCCTGTAGATTTGTGGTACTGCTTTTCTACTAATCAAGGCAAGCCTTTATCTTGTAAGTCTGTTGTGGTTTCATCCCCCCTCTTTCCTTGTCTGGAAATCATGTTCTTTCATCTGATTCATGGGCAACCTCCATTGTGGACTCTGACTTCAGATACCTAGCTACTCTCTGTGAGTCTATCTTTTGAGCATCAGATAAGGGTCCAGTGAGCCTATCTTTACAGGGCAGGCCTAAGCCCCAGTTCCTAGCAACCCTTCCAGGGTGCTTGATTAGTGCCCCAGAGATGAGCCTGAGAATGTACATTTTCAGAAAGTTTCCAGCTAGCACGAATGTGCTACACAGGAGCCTGTAATTTTGAACCAGTGATGGAAAGCTAAGAGGCCGAAGCATGGGCACTGAGACCAGATACGACGCCTTACAGCTTTGCGGATGCACAGTCTGAGTCAATCTCCCAGAGCTGAAAGTCCAGCAGAGCTTCATATACACTCTGGAACCAGAACACAGCCTTTTATCGAGGAGATGAGTGATGAGGAATTTTACCAGTTTAGTTTCTTGGGAGGAACATGATTCCTTCATGGTCTGTCTAGGTTTTGGTGGAAAGAATAGGGAACTACTGGGAGAGAAAGTCCTTTGTATGAAGGACAGGTTATGTCTGAGAGACAAGAAATGAAATAGGTTTCCAATGCAAATCTCCAAGTGCCCCTCAAACAGAAACAACAACAAAGCATGACTGTATTTTTTTAAATAGCCCAAAGAAATCTATCTGTACTTGACACCAGAGAGGGGGCCTCATAGGCATGGTGGGCTTGTGACCAGGACAGGACCACAGAGGAGAAGTAAACTGTGAAGGTGAAGCCAGGCACAGCTCAGCTACCAGTCCAACCCAAGAGAAAATCAGACTGTAGTGGGGCAAGGGGTGAGCACCTGCCCCTGAGTGGAAGACTGAGGAAGGCAGAAGTGAAGTGTTTATGAATGCAGTTCTTACCCTTGGCATTCGCCCAGAGTAACTAGTCAGTGGAGCCACTTCCAACCCACAGTGCAAATCTACTTCAGGTGGCCAGGGGATGCCTCTGAAATGCACATGAGATGTTGTACCAAGCTGAGCCCCCAAAGTTTCATCAATATATTCAACCCCTCATGTCTGTGGCTGAGGAGACCTGAGTCATGGCCAACTCAGAGAGCATGCCAGCTCGTCCATTTTCCCCCACCATGAATGTTCCAGTCCCCATTCTGAAGAGAAGCATATCTATTTTGGGTTTGAGGACTTGAGCAATGGTCCCTTTTGCAACTATATCCCTTATGTTTGACACCTCCTGGCATCTAAAGAGTGTTTAAGGAAATAGGAGAAGCAGAGAAGGGAGGGAGGATAGGAGAAGAGGGAAGGAAAGGGGAGAGGGAAAATGGAAGGAAGCAGATGAATTTTCTGATACAAGGAATGTGGTGAGATTTTAAACGTTGCATAGAAAATTCAGAGGGAAGATAAATATTCTCTCCCAGCCAGAGATAGTATCTTTGATTTTAAGCTATTGTGTTTTCCATTTTCCTAGGATTTTCCAAGGAGAAATTTCTTCAGATCTAGACATACCAGAGCTCACACACCTGATGTGCCCTGGCTCATCCCCTCCACAGCCCTAGGGTTGGGTTTTATGTCACTGCTGTGCAGGTAAAGGAAGAAATGTGTGAAAGTGTGGGCAATGCCCAGAAGTCACAACTAAAGCCCAGTTCTGCCCTGTAGTCTCAGGACTCCCTTGGTTCCCATGACAAGCAGGAATTGCCTTGAGAAGTGGGTGTGCTTTGTAAAAGTACCTAAAAGTAGTCAGCACAGGATCTGCTATCTAGCACAGTGACTCTAGATACTAGCAATGCATTTAACACTCGAAACTTGCTAGATTGGTACCTGTGACATTCTCTTCACCATAAATGGATATTTCCGTAAGAATATGTGATCTCTGGGCTGGGCAGATGACTTAATGGGTAAGGGATTTGCTATCAACCTGAGTTCAATTCTCAGATTCCACATGGTATAAAGAAAAAAATGACTTCTGTAACTTGTTCTTTGACCTCCACACATGTACCTTGGTATCTGTGTCCACATAATTACAAAAACAAATGCAAAACAATATTTCAATAGGTTGACCTAATCTTTCTATATTGTACATGTATTGTATAATATCTTGCTGTGCACTTTAGATACATGGATGTATATAATTTTTAGTTGTGAAATAGAATAATATTTAAAAGAAAAGTGCTCAGAATTAACTATAATGAGACAAGACCAACCCATCCCTGATATTTGCAGAATAACAACATAGCACAATGTGGCCTTTTTTTTTTCCAGAGAAATCCAGATGCTAAAGAAGGAACAGGCCAAAGCTGGTGTACCCAGTCTTTCTCCTGCTTGTGAACACCACACAGCTAAAGTTCTCGCTCTGCACTGAAGCACACTAGGAGCAGATGTTCATTGTCTCTGCCCTAGGGAAGAACAATTTGGCCTTATGAATTATACATATAGTTCTGCACCATTTCTGTTTTTTTTTTTTTCAATCTCCACTCTTGGTGACCAACTTGTACCCTTTGATAAAGGCTTTGTAAAAGTTAGCTGAACCTATTTTCTTAGACAATACTATATTTCTTCAGATGCTACGTCAATACAGGGGAAACGTGTGTGTTTGAATTAAGTTTAAATCCATTGATGATAAGATGCTAATGCTCTTTTAATTTAGTTCATCTTTGACATGTTGGGTAGATCTGGAAGAAACAAAGCAAAGACATTCAATGTAATTGATGAGCTACTGTCCAACCTTGTAAAAAGTAGGGGTGGAACAAGTAAATTCATAGAAATGGCTTTGGCCTTGCCTGTCCTTTTTCAGTACTATTCCTTACAGGACACTTGCTGCTATGGAACATGCCTTCCACTCTCTAGACTGGGAGAGAGGTACATGTTTATTTAAGGAGCTTAGGCTCTACGGCCCTCTGAGATTAAACATGCATGATTTTTTTTTATTTCAAACTATTTACTACCTCTCAATAATACTTCACATAGTCCGATAATTACAGCATTTCTCAAGGGTCTATTGTTCTCTCTATTCCAACACAGGGATGCCATGGAAACAAACCAGTAGTGGCTTTCCATCACTTTCTTTTATTGGATTGAGATTAATAATCAACACACAAGATTGTTGAGTAGTTATTCTTTGAAGACAGCAGACAGCCCAAGCTCTACTGAGGCTTCTTTTCACCAGGAATGGGGGAAAAGATACCTGAAGAGAATGTTTTGAGTTTAAGATGAGATCTAAATTTGAGAAATGCCAAGAAGAGCACAGGGCAGAAAAGTGAAGTGCAATGGCCCCGAGGCAGGCATTTGTACAAACTGACAGGACAGAGGCCAGTGCAACAAGGATATTGGGGATACAAAGTCCCCTTTCTAAGAACAGTGTATTAAACTCAATCAGCACAGCTAGATCCTGGTAGATCATGGCTGGAGCCATATTTTATCAAGAGGTCTTTATTGATTTATTTTCTTTGTCTCTTACTTCTAATTGGAGACAAAAGCCAAAAGGCCTGGAAGGCCTTTTTTCTTTTCAGTACAGCTCTCTTATGGTAGACCAATTGATAAGGTGACAGTGAAAACCAGGACAGTTGTCCCAAAGTTGTGGGCCTCCAACCCTCAATTAGAGGAGGAAGACCCTTCAGATCCTTCAAACCCTCTGGCTCTCAAGGATAGAGACTGGCTTGTTGGGTTCCCTGGGGCCTCCTCAGCTCTGCAGAGAGTTTTTCTGTGTGTTCTTCACTACATGTTTCTGTTTCCTCACCCCTGGTAAATCCTTTTTAATTGGCTGATTCTGTCTGACCTGACTGAGATTTTTTTTGATGCTACTTTTATTCAAGAGTTTTCTTGCCTCTAAAGTCTAGAAACTGTGACTGAGGGATGAAGTGAACCATATAGAAGGTATTGGCAAGCACTCATGTGATGTCTCCTGGACATAACTGCAAGATGGCTAACACTACTACTATTATTAACAGCCCCTGAGGCCAGTAAGGCCTGACCATATGGCATGGGAATGGAGCCACTCACTAGAATATGCACAATTCACAGGAAGCCACATACACCCTCTCCCAAAATGGCTCTCTCTTCCTCAGCATCTATCAACTGTCAGTAACTCCTCAGCTGAGAAGTGGAGCCTGGGGAGTTTGATACATGTGGTCCACTTGTGGCTGAACACTCACAATCACTGATTTTCAGCACTTTCACCAGTTAAGAGTCTTTGCCACTACCACACACTGCAATAACACGTTTTCCTGACCAAGGTTGAAAGCAGCACAAATCTATATTTATATTTATATAAATATAAATATTGAAAAGGGTAGCTTGAGACTATGACTTGTGGAAGAAATGTATAATCCTAACAAACTTGTATAAAAGACACACAATCCAGGTATTTTATTCATAAGCCGTAAGCCTAGATTGGTAGATCTAGAATTATATTAACTTATTCCCTGGCTATGAAGTCCCTTGTTGCTTGCTGTTTCTCTTGGCCATGCAGTTCTGGTCCACATGGTTTTCTTCTCCTCTGCCTTTCTCTCTCCTCTTTCTACCTGCAATATCCTCAACACAAAATTCTAGTCGAGCCTTTTTCCCTCTCCTGTACAATCACAGGCTCTAGCCCTGTGTTGACCAGTTAAATTGGGGAAAAGGTTCATATTCTGACACTCTGAGTCCACAAGGATCTGCTAGGCAGGATCAAACACATCTGGAAAAGCCATATTTAGCATTAGAATAAAAGCAGCAGCAGACAAACCCACTACAATGACTATTTATTGAAATACCACTGTAAGTCTTCCCACCCTACCAAATGTCTATGTCCTAAAACATAGGTTTCGACAAAGTTTACAGATTTAGAGATGATGTCCTTCCAGTGGATCAGACTCAAATCTAATCAGAAAGCAGTTGGTTACCCCCATAACTTCTATGCCACTATTGGCACTAAAGGACACAACTTGCCTAGCAGGTCTGTGCTGTACCAAACATGGTTCTCACAGGGCAAGGCTACTGATTTTCCTTCTCCCTCCCACCAGCCTGTACCGCACCTTCCAGCCCAAACAGTCTCTTGGTCAGCTTGATTTACTGATGTTCTGCAACCAAAATAGAGTGGTATCTTCAGAAATAGGGTTTTATCATAAAGTTATGGAGAGAAATGGTAATAGTTTGTGTTATTTTAGGTGTCTCAGAGCCTCTTTGGCCCATAACTCATAAGAAGGTATCCCATACCTGACACTGAGATTTTTAACATGTACCCCATATCAATTAGGAGAAGTATTGTCCAACCATCCAAGCTACCTCTCTCTGATCAAACTCCCCCTTTTATGTTATATCTGGAGAAATTTTTAAACAGAGGTTATAAATACAAGTAGATGTGTAAACCCCTAAAGTATTATTTATTGACAAATGATAATTTGGTAATTGCATACAAACTGTGCAATGTGATGCTTTTTTTGTATATGTGGTAAAATTAATTAATTAAAAATTAATCAATAGAATTAATATATTCATCACATCTTGAATTTCCCATGGTGAGAGCATTAAAAATTTACCATTTTAGTGTTATTCAAATGTATAGTATGTTGTGATATGTTATTCACCATTTTTACAGTATGATAAATTCTTGAGCTCTTTTGCCTATAACTGAAATCCTACTGTTCAGCTGACACTTTACCCCAACATCTGGCCTCTGGTATGACTTTCACTGTCTCTGTTGCTCCGAGTCTACCTCATCCAGATTCCACACACAGTTTCACAAGGCATCCGTCCTCCTGACCCTGCATGATTTAATTGACCATAGTCATCTTCCAGATTCATCCTTGATGTCAAAATGGTAGACTTTCCTTCTTTACCAAGGCTAAACAGAACCCCAATGCATCCTCATTTCCTCTGTTCACCCATCCACTGAGGAAACTTCGGTTCACCCAGTGATCAGCATTGTCACAGTGATACACATCAGCTCATTCTTCTGATGTGCACTCAAAGGTGTGGCTACTGGATCATGTAGTACTTCAATTTTAAACTTCCCACCAAAGCATTTCACATGTGTATTACACAGACAAACCCCCATGAGCAGAGTCCAACCCCTGTCATGTTCTTATACTAATCAAAAACTACAACCACTGGCAACCCCATGATACTGCTGCCATGTTGTCCAGTATAAGAAATGCTTCCATGAGAATGGCTTACTGTAATGCTCACAAACTTGAGCTTAGAGTGATTTGTCTGTATAGAATGAGCTTCTTAGTTAAAAGCAAACTAACAAAAGAAACCAGCGAGTGAGTGAGAAGCCACACCTGCCTACAGAGCTCTTCTGCCTCTAACAAGTCTCTGCTTCACCCACTGCCTAATTCTAGACATGTCTACTTACAAGGTTGTTTCCTAACCATTGTGCTCCTGATATTAACTGCTTTTAAGTTTCTCTGAATTTACATAAGAGTCAGCTTGCATTGTTTTTTTGTTTTTGTTTTTTTTTTTTGGTTTGTTTGTTTGTTTTTTTGCATTCCTTGTGGCTCTAGCATAGTCTTATTTCCCCCTAAAGATCTCAATAGGCAGTCTAACCTGGACAGGGCTCATTTCACTGTGTATATCCTGATTCAGGGAAGGGTCACAGACTGGAATAACTTTCTTAAAGAGACACAGAATATGGCAGATTCACAAGCTAGACATTCCCCTGCTCTCAGCCAGGAACTCACAAATACTTGGGCTGGAAAACGGATAAATTACCATGCTTTATGGCTGGAAAAATGTACTTTGGGGTAATATTTTTCAATCATTTTTTATGATTTTTTTCATTTATATCAAAGTGCAATATAAACCCAAAAGAAGCAATATATCCACATGTCAGTTTGCCTAAACCCAATGAGAATAATAGGGCTGTATAAACTGGCACTTTGTGACTTACAAGTGAACACAGGGTCAATTCAGGAGAGACTTTCAAATACTAATCTTGCTTTGTTTTACTTATTCTGATAGAAGCAGGAGACATCAATGCATTTTAATGTATGCTTTCTTTGAGAGCTTCCTTTAAAAATATTACATTTTGTTTCCAAACAATTTTTATATAATTTGCTGTCTTACCTTTCTAACTGTGTATTACAAGTCCATGAATATAGGGGTCGAATCATCAGGAGACCAGCCACATCCTGCCTTCCTGGGGCAGCCGTGAGTAAGGCCACCTGCACCTTGTCAGTCGGAGCTGATGTGGTGTGGACCAGCTGTGGCCAGTAGCCTGGGGCTCTCTGCCTTTGCTCCACCTGTTTCAAGTTCTTTGTTAAAGCTCACAAGCCTCTGCTTGAAAATTTCAGGAAGCCCATTTGGTCCCCCAACTTCCTGACAGGGGATTAGAGTAAACTTAAACTATGGCTCACCCAAATCTTTGTCCCCACAGTTTTAAGCCCTGGGCAGTTGTTAGCCTTCATGTGATATAACCCTATTGAGGCCCTCAGAGCAACTGCAGCTGTCATAGAAAGTCTCATAACTTGTGTCCGTGCAGATGTTTAGAAGATACCTTTTCACTTAGGTAAAACATTGCAGACATGCAACACTAACAGATATCAGCGATGTCTGTCTATTTTGAACCAATAAGAAAAAAATAAGGAAATTTTTAAACAAATTGGGCAGATTTCCATTAATGTAGTCATTTTGAAGCAATACCTAAGATGTATATTTCTAGAAAAAAAAATGTGTTTTTAAACTGCATGTTTAAATTTTTTTTCTTGTTTATCAGTTTTGGAAGAAAAGCCTCAGAAACTATCTGAAGATTTGGGGGCAATCACAATTCTGTTGAAAACTTATCTATTTTTTTCTTAGCACTTTATCCTCAATTCCAAAGAGCAAGCTTTCCCTCCTCATTCAGGTGTCCCTGTGGAGTGGACTGAGCAAAAGTACACATGCCCCAGGACGGACACACATGTACAAACTTGTGTACACATACACCCAAAGCACTCACAAGAACACACGCATACCTATAGACACATTCACGTTCATATTCACACACACACACACACACACACACACACACACGTACACACACAGAATTTCAAATCCATACATAGGCACAAGTCTGCCTTACAGGGCACTCATAAGGAACTGGGGAAGATATAACTAATTCACCATGAAGACCAGCACCGAGTACAGGGAACTTTGACTTCTGAGAAGGCCCGCTCCACTTTTCAAGGTGGACACACACACAACACCTGCACAGATTCCACAGGGAGCAACAAACAGAAAAGACAATAGGCAGATGGAAAAGCACATATGAGGAAGACCTTGCCCAAGTATAAATGAATGTTAGCAAGCACGGTCACCGAGAAATTAAAAGCATGAGCGTGACCATCCAAAGGCTGAAAGGCAAGTCCAAGAGCCTGAATAAAGAGATAAAATAACCCTTACAAAGAGGGGAAGGAAATCGAAACAAAAAAAACTGTGAACTTCTTCCCTTTTCTTTTTGTACATGTTCTAAATACTTTATCTTTACCTTATTTGCATGTGTATCCTGTACATGCCTAGCGCCCATGGAAGTCAGAGGAGGGTGTCTCATCCCCTGGAACTGGAGCAACAGATGGTTGTGAGCTACCACACTGGTGCTAAGAGCTGATTCTGGGTCCAAGGCAGGAGCAACTAGCATCACTACCTACTAGGCCACCTCTCCAGCCCCTTGTAATAGGTTATTATCAATAAGAGGCCTCCATCTCTGCAGAACACTGGGGCATTGCCATGTAACAGTGTTCAAGTACTAAACATCTACTTTCTAGCTATCCTCCCTCCTACCGCCTCCGCCTCTCACACTCATTAATGAACAATCTCCAACCATGTTTTTCTTCTTCACAGGAGAGAAATAATATCTGGTATTTGACTTTCTACATAAAAGTAAAGATACACAGGCTTAATTACACTGATTTGACCAGCACATATCATGTACTGTAATAAAAGAATTAACTTCATTTCAAAATATGTACATTTACCATGTGTTTATAAAATTAAAGTAGCTGAGATGTAAATGTTAGGTACCTTGATTTGATTTGCTATACATAAATATCAATTAACTATGCTGTACCTATAATTGTGCATAATGAATAAGAAATTTTAGCTTCTGCCAAAGCAAAAATATGCCTCATATATAATGAAAGATAAGTATATCTTTCCAAATGCCAATCCCTGCTCTTTTTACATATATAAACAAACAAAAAAAGGAATCTAAAGACTGTGACTTTGGATTATTCATTACAATAAATACTTGCATTTTTAAAAAAATTAATGAAAATTTGTCCAAAAGAGAAACTTAAAATTTTAATTCTAGAATTTTATGGGAAAAAATGAGCAGGGACATTAAAAAGAAATTCAAATTCTAAAGAAATTTTACATAGGACAAAAATACCTATTAATACATTATTGAACACTTATCTTCAAGGGTAAATTCTCTTCCTCCAATACCTGAGGCAACAAAAGCAAAACATATGTAATTTACTTATTATGCTATATACATTCTTTGGGTCTATGGGGTATAGTGAATTTTTTTTAAAAAAAAATCACTAGAATGGTTCTGGGATGATTCCCAGTAAGCCCAGTATTTGTCCTCCTCCAAAAGTGGGGGTGGCAGTTTGTCTAAGACAATCCTAGAGATAGGATAAAATGTTCTTAATTTTGAAGATTGCTTATGTGTGAACAACCCTAATGTGCATGCATGACTTTCCTGGAGCAATAGGGAATGAAGAAAAGACTATACACATAAATACACATATATAAATACACACAAATACACATAAATATACATACAGAGAGGCTGAGCCTGCATGGACCGTGTACTCAGATAGAGATCTGTAATGGTCCTGTAGAAACTCAGCCAATTATTATCCATAGCATGAATGAAGAGGAAGTGGGCTAATTCAGTCTCTGAAGGATGTCTCTAAGGGTGTTCAGACATCCAGAGGAAGAAGCTGCCCTCTATAATTTCTCTATACACTGTCAAGTTGGATAGCTTCTGCACACTGTCAACATTTATACTTGGATCAGGGCACAGCTTTGCCACCCTCTAAGCATTATGAAGGGAAAGCTTTGCCTTATCCATGGTTCTGAGGCATTGGAGTCCTTGACAAAGCCACACTCATGTCATAGACACACATTTGTCCAGGACTGCATCTATTATTAGTGGGTGGGAAATGACCCAGAAAGATTATGTTTGGGCAGAGTGAATCACACTGCTTTATAAAAATTAAGATTTAAATAGACTCTTCTAAAGGTTAAAGGAATGGTCATCAGGTACCGGAAGGGGCCATTCCAGAGTGCCTCTGCCACAGAAGTAATTGAGTATTTAGACTTCAACCTAACCTTGACTAAAGCCAGGATACAGTCGGTCTTGCAGCCTAAGAAAGTGTCAAGTCTGAGTTCTTGTTGGAGCAATCCACACCATGCATGCAGTGTTTCCCTGCTTAATGAGAATCCTTTGCTCAGAATCCTCCTCGACTGAGTGACTTGCCTTCAGGGCTTCAGATTTTCATTCCCTTACTCACAGGTGATCTCAGCAGCATGGCGGAGGAGGCCCTGTGCATCCTCTGTGCTCTGTTTGGAAATCCCCTAACAAGCATTACTAAGCCCAGCCTTGCTTACCTGCTGAAATCTCACTAATCTCCTGCCCGGGGCGCCCATTAATCTCTTGCAGCAGTTTCAATACCTGGTTCTTGTGCACAGTTACAAAAGGAGGTTTCTGTGTATGTTTCAGTCGCCCTGGTAGAGACAGTCAGAGGATGGCTTTGCCAGGTTGCCAGGCCGGACTGCTACCAGTCTACACCTCTGCCACAGACTGAACGTCAGCCTGGTTGAGGGAGAGCAGTACTTCATGACTCTCTCCACATGGTTGGGCAAGTAATTCAGCCCACAGAGCACTTTGTCCAGGACACATTCCCTCTTACCCACATTAGAAAATAGCTGAAACTACTAGCAGTGGGACATATGAATCCTAAAGTGGCCACTTCCTGTAGCCAGGCAGGACTCCCAATGGAGGGATAGAAACAATAACCCACCCATAAATCCTTTTACCTAAAATGTGTCCTGTGTCCAAGATGTATAGGGACAAAACAAAACAAAGCAACAATAGAGCAGAGATGGAGGGAATGGCCAACCAATAACTGGCTCATCCCATGGGCAAGAACGAATCCCTGACTCTACTAATGATTGTTCTGTTACCCTTGCAAACAGAATCCTAGCATAACTGTACTCTGAGACGCTCATCTCAACAGCTCACCAAAACAGATGTAGAGGCCCACAGCCAAACGTTAGATGGAGTTCCAGGAATCTTGTGAAAGAGTAAGGGATTGAGGAGCCCAATGGAGACAGGGACTTCATCAGAAGACCAGCAGAGTCAGTTAACCTGGGCACTTAAGATTCCCAGAGACTGAACCAAAGAGTGACCATGGGCTGGACCTAGATCCCCTGCACAAATGCAGCCAATTTGCAGCTCAGTCTTCATGTGGGTTCCCCAACAACTGGAATGGGTGCTATCCCTGAGTTTGTTGCCTGGCTGCGGATCCCTCAGTTGGAGAGGATGCATCTAGTTGTGCAGTGACTTATGTGCTTGTAAAGGGGGCAGTGATACTAGGGGAGCTCCCCCTTCTCAGAGGAGAAAGGAGAAGGTAATGGAGAGAGGATCTGTGAGGGAGGCTTAGAGCAGGTGATGGTGCTGATATTGGGATATAAAGTGAATGAATGAATGAATGAATGAATGAATGAATGAATGAAAAATGAAAGAAAATCAACTGTATCCCCAACTATTGCTGAATCTCACTGTCAGGAATAGACCAATCTACAAGGTGTGAAGAGTTCCTTGAGTTAGGGTCCCATGTGGCCCCTAGACTAGGGAGCCAGAAGATCCTATCACACAACCTGAGATAAGTTAACTATAATTCTGTAGACTAAAACTAAGATTCCAACCCCCTGGCAACCCGAGAATGGCTAGGCATTTCAGATACACAGCACTGTTATAAGAGAAGAGCCATGGAAAAACAACCTACTTATTAGGAAAAGACTAAGAAAAAGGATGAACTGGAACAAGGAAAAGAAGATGACTTTCACTGAACCATGTACCCATTGGGTGCTGTTATTTGTAACACTGCCTTAATAACTCTTCCCATTGCTATGGAAAACAAAAACCAAACCAAACAAACAAAAAACACTACCACAAGCAACTTAAGAGGGAGAAGAGTATATTTTGGCTCAAAGTTCCAAGGCATAGTCCACACTGTGGTAGGGAAGTAGCTGCAGCAAGAGCCCAGAGTGGCTAGTCACATGGCATCCTCAGTCAGGAAGCAGATGGCTCACTTTCTCCCATTGAATGATGTTACTGCAGATCTATATAGTCACCCACAGATATGCCCAGAGTCTCCCAGGTGATTCTAGACCTTATCAGTTAAAAAAAATTGACCATAGGATGGAGAGATGGCTCAGTGGTTAAGAGCATTGACTGCTCTTACAGAGGTCCTGAGTTCAGATCCCAGCAACCACATGGTGGCTCACAACCATCTGTAATGGGATCTGATGCCCTTTTCTGGTATGTCTGTAGGCAGCTACAGTGTAGTTATATATAATAGATAAAGCTTTTTTAAAAAGTAAAAAAAAATTGACCATTTCACTCACTAACTTAGGCAAACAACACTGGATAAGACAGTCAATTGTCACTAGGTCAAGGCTTAGAAACATATGCTGATTAATTTGATGTCAACTTGACACACCAGTAAGGACCATATAGGAAGAAGAAAACTTAGTTGAGTAAAAGCCTCCATAGGATTAGCCTGTAAGTAAGTCTGTGGGGCATATTATTGCTTTGTGATGGATGTGGGAGGCCCAGCCCAAGGTGGTTGGTACTATCCCTAGGGAGGCTCTCCTGAGTGACATACAAAAGCATTTCAAGAAAGCTCTAAAGGTCCAAGCCAGTTAGGCAGCATTCTTCTTTGGTCTTTACATCTAGTGCTGCCTGAGGTTCCTACCTTGCTCGAGCTCTTTCCTCTCCAAGCTGCTTTTTGCTCTGGTGCTTCATCACAGCAAGAAAAACCCTAACCAAGACAATTGTCAACAAAATGCCTCTAAGCCAAGACTGTCAGCAATGAAGTTATAATGTGCAAATTATTACCAGTCATAGAGACACAGTGTCATTATGTCCCTTCCTCCAGTGGGTACAGTCCAAGCTTCTTTACTACCCTAAACATTGGCAAAGTTATGACGGAGAAAATAAAATAGTTTGACACCTTTGTGCTAATCAAGTTAAGCACCGTGGCAGTATGTCTGTTCATGACTATTCACCAAAGCAGAATAAAAAGGGGGTCTTCATAAAGTTTTGTGTATATGTCTCAAAATAAAATGCAAAGTAGTAAAAAGCAGAAACAGAATACATGTTATGTATGTGCTGACACATACTTAAGAAGACTCCTTGACAAGATTTCCAAGTGTCTTCTCTCCAAAACAAAGCTAAATCTACCTACAAGCTTGTTTTTCCTTGTGAAATCTCATCCAATTCTTGGGGTCTCGTGTACAGAAGCAAGATATTTGGTTAGATCCATTAGGGGTGTGCTAGAAAAATATGTCTGGAAGCACTAAAAGAGTGACCTAGACATACAAGAGGGATAGAAAAAAAATATTTCTAAAGATAGACCACAATAGTAAATATGCATGAAAAACTCCAAACTTCTTTTAATGAGCCCAGATATACTCATGAATAGATACAAATAGCTAAAAACAAAAATTATACTAAATAGATATGTAGATAGATAAATACATAGAAAGATGAATAAATAGGTAGGTAGATGATAGATCAATTATAGATAGATAATAGATAAATTATAGATAGTTGATAGATAGATAGATAAATGATAGATAGATAGATAGATAGATAGATAGATAGATAGATAAATAGATAGATAGATAGATAGACAGACAGACAGACAGGTAGATTGATAGATAGATTGATAGATATTGAATTCATAATTTTAGAGTTCAAAGAATTAAGTGTCTATGAAATAGCAGAAGGAAAGGCAGTTTGTCACATGTGTGTGCATTTATGTGGTTCAACATTTCTCAACAAGAAGAAACCAGCTACAGATGTGTCTGTGAACATGTGATGCTAATCCAGTAACTGAAGGAAAAATGCTAACTCTCTCTACATTGTCAGTTGGTTGTTGTCATGCAAGAGTTCATTATTTCTCCTGGATCAGAGTCAGACTTTATGCTTCACAGAACATCTTATCTTATTCTCTGTGTTACACTTTGCATGCACTGACAGAGTGCCAGCCTATACACATTGTCTGAAATGAAGCACTGTCAAGCTCCTGTTGGGCATGAGCAACTATCTTCACTTAAAGAAGAAAGAAAAAATTGCATCATTATCATGTGGCTAGTTCCCCCCATGGTAATAAATTATTGGGTGAAGAGAGATGAACTGTAAATGCCTCTGAACTCTATAGCTATTTTCAGCTTCCTAGGAAATCATATACGACTACTTCAATACAGATTCATGGACTTATTTGCTCAAAATTCCTGACCACATGAAAACCTAAAACAACAAAAAAAAGAAACAAAACAAACAAACAAACAAACAAAAAAACAGCCATGGCAAAATTCAGGCAATAAAGACTCCATAAAGCAGTCTTGGGAAAATTTGAAACATCAAAGCTGATTTGTACAAACAGAATACAATTTGGTTTTCTGAAAGATGAGATTAGTAGCCAAAGGCACAAGGAAAATTTGGGACTTGGTGGAAATGTGCTGTGTCTTAATTTCATAGAAGCTCCAACACCATCACATGTGTCAAAAATGATCAAACTGAACCCTGGAGCAGATGGTTTGCTTGTATTCACACTTCAGTCCTTTAGCCAGCTACACAAAGACTGTGAGCTGATTTCCAGACATACTGCCCATAACAGCATGAGGTCAGATCTTCGGGCATGCACTTGAGAAATTCTTGCAGTGTTATTCCACATTGTATAATATACCGGAAATACGGACTAGTGATTGTAAGGGTGCCCCTGTTTTCCATTTTTGCCTCCTTTTATTTTTACAGTGCTGGGATTGAATATAGAATCTTGTGCATACTAGGAAAAAACCTAACCATTGAACTACACCTCCAGCACATGTGTTTTATTTCTTATACCCTAAAATGCCAGGCCTCCTGTACCACATGTCATTCATAGTCATGGTAACAACAGCATCTGAGATTAGCGAATCGCTGCTGCTCTGAGACCAAAGGGTTCTATGATATCAATCATAAAATCAGTGGCACCAGAACACATCAGACTCTGAACATTCAGTGTCTGCTACATGACAATTCCGTGTCAATAGATTATTGGGCTCTTCCATTACATCATTTTGTAGAATAATCAAAGAAACATCTTTTCCTGTGCCTGTAGATGAAATTTTGCCTCTTTCCATATGATCTTACAGTTGACAGCAGAAACATAGTTTCTCTCATTGTAGAACATGGAACTAGAAATAATATTTAAGCACATTTTTTTCTGGTTGCTATTTCTGCTGTTTTTATTACCTTTTGGCAGATGTTAAAGAATGCCCCAGGGTATGTGGTGGTTTGAATATGCTTGACTCAGAGAGTAGCACTATTAGGAGGTGGCCTTGCTAGAGGAAGGATGTCACTGTGTAGGTGGGCAACGAAATCCTCCCCCAACCACTTGGGAACCAATCTTCTTCTAGAAGCCTTCAGATGAAGATGGAGAACTCTTAGCTCCTCCTGCACCATGTCTGCCTGGATGCTACCATGCTCCCATCTTGATAATAATGGACTGAATCTCTGAACCTATAAGCTAGCCCCAATTAAATGTTGTCCTTATAAGAGTTGCCTTGGTCATGGTGTCTGATCACAGCAGTGAATCCTAAGACTGAGCAGTAGACTGAAACAACTGAGATAAAAATTATCTAAGTAAGCATTTCCCTTACATTATGAAAATAATACACCATTTGAGGACTATAGAAAAAGAATAAGAAAAATATCATTTATAACTTACAAAAACATTTAAAATTTGATGTGTGAAAGGTCCCACAACTTGTGTGTACATGTGTACATGTCTATGTGTGTATGCATTGTTTGCATGGGGATACACATAGGCATTTTTGTGAATATGCATAGAAACCGGCCTCTGGTATCAAGTGCCTTCCTCAATTGCTCTTAAAAAAATTTTTTTTGTGACAGAATCTCTCACTGAACCTTGGACTCACTGATTCAGCTAGATTGGCTGTCTTCTCAGGCCTGTGATGACATGCTTGTGCTACCCCACCCAACATTTTACATGAGCTCCGAGATTGCACCCAGGTCATCAGGCCTCAGTGGCAAGGTGCTGAGCAACCTTCTTTATCCCAACAGCTATAATTTTAAAGAATAGATTTATCCTTACCCTTAGAATAGCTTCATTTCTCCATCTTGAAGACTCCTCTATCCAAAGAGCCTGGGAAAAATTGTGACTTTTTGTTAACTAGCAGTACTAATTAGGGATAATTAATGGGCTAAAGCCTTGTCATCTCTCAGCCCTGTGTAAATGGCATAGCCTCTAGATAGAACACACGTAGATATTTTCCTATAATGATTCTGGAACATCTTGTTCACTCCAAACCCTTCCAGATGCTCACACCCATCATTCACCATGTGAATGCTACTCTCAAATTTTACTCATTTATTCTTCACACATGCAGGGAGCTCCAACTCCTACAATGGTCCCACAGCAAAAGGCACCCATCAGCTATAAAACCTGACCATGGGAATTTACACAGAAGTGGAGGACAGTCATGAAAACCTTCATATGACTCAGACTGAGGAGAACGGGTAGATTAAAAAAATATATAACAACTCTGTAATCACTCCATACATGGCTCTATGGAACAATTAGTTTTGCAGATGGTAGAAAACAGGGTTTTCATTGTTAGAGGAGAATTTACAGACAAGTGAGGGTAGGGGGTTAAAATGACCCTCACAGTAACAGGTTAAAATTAAAGACCTTAGTATGAATTCATATATGACTCTGTATAATTTGAGATGAAAGACACACTGGTATCACCCTATTCCCAAATCTCTGATCTTGTTGGTACAATAGACAAACTATTATCAGATATACATTCTGGGCCTTCAGAGTCGTCCTCTTCTGATATGGGCCAAGTCATATAGCAGACTACCTGAAACTATTCAAACCTGGGAGGAACTGCAAGTGCCTACAAGCAGGCCTCACTTCCAGATTTTGAAGATAAGGGACCAGTGGCTCCACCTGTCCGTAATTCTCTGGTCAGCTCTAAATGGACTATAAACTGTAAATTGACCATAAGGATTTTTATCCTATAGCATAAGCACTTTTTCTCAGATTCTTAGCCATCTGCTATTTTGATGGTAGATGTTTATAGTGTATGCTAAAATCCAATACAATCTTTTATTGCATGGATTATTACTTGACATCTAGGTGCTGGCCAACATCTATCATCCTGCCCTTGATAACAGTTTATAGAGTGCAGCCTTTCAGAAGTGTTCATTTACAGAGCTTCTCATCTTTGTTGAAGTTTTACTCCCTGTGCATATCTTTTCCCAGCCACATTGCTCCTAGGTGTTGCACACACTTGGTGCAGGGATGACTGTAAATGTATTTCTTCATCCACAAGCCCCACATTAGTTAAAGTTATAATACATTTAGCAATCATGAAAAATCCACTGTAGGAAATTGGTCAAATCGACTTGAATTTTAACCAAATGTATTTCTTTTCTATTTGTGTCTATTTTGCCTAGGGAATTGTCTCACTGTTTAAATATTAGGTCTTTGGTTGCCTTTCCTACCAATTTAAAGAATTCCATTCAGCTGTTCTTACTTTGTTTTTGTTCCTTTTCATCTTAGAATTTCCTTATTTTGTTTTTATTTCTGCTGTTACTTTTTTCAAGCATAGAGTCCAAGAGTTTGACTCATGGTTGTGGTGTCCATTGATGTAGATTATGGTGCCATCTCCTTTGGCTTCCGTATTTCCTACAATATGGAAGCCAGCTGTGTTTTGGGTAATATGTAGCTGACTTAATAATTCTCAAGATAAGTGGCTTTTTGTTTTCATAATTCCAGTAACAATGTGCATTTTGTGTGTACTTATTTAGGTTTAGTCCCTTGGAATTTGCTCAGATTCTTCAATGTCTAAGTTTTATGTTTTTTTTGTCAAATGTGGCGATCTCTTCAATTAGTTTTCTACCTCTACATCTCCCCCCTTCCCTCTTCCTCTCTCCCTCTCCCTTCCTCTCCCTCCCCCCACTCTGACTCTAAGGATAGAAACATTATACTTGTGTTATTGTCAAACAGTATTTTCCCAATTCTATGATCTATTCAGTGAAGAGTAGCAGAGTAGATAAACCTGTGTCATCTTTTCTCAATCTCAGAGGAGAAGATCAGAAACAAGCTTGTGTAAATCCACTTGTTGGTGTAAACCAAGTTGTAGTAAACACGGCTGTCATGTTCACTGACAAAGATTATAGATTCATTTCCTCTGTCACAACAGAACTGAACAATAGCATCACAGCCCTTATGGAACACAAATCTGTGTTTTCTGCTGAGCCCTTTACAAAAGATTCTGAGCTTCACCTCATAGTTCTCAAATGTGTCAAAATTTATAACCAACAACAGACAGGAAAGTAAATCTAAGCATTTCTGTATATTTTTGGCAGACACCACATAAGTTAGAAGACAATAGATGAGTGTTTTGAAAGTGTTAAAAGAAATGAAATTGGCAGTTTCAGTTCAACCTTTGAGGTTAGAGTGCCCACCAATGTTCTGCTCCCATCTTTGATCTAGCTTGCTTTCTGAGATTACAGTTCCCACCCACCTAGGCTCTCTGGCCTTAGTGCCAGCTCACCTTTGGAGATTAGAGTGCCCACTAGAAATCAAGCTCCAACTCTTGTTTTCTCTTTGAGGATAAAGTATCCAGCCAAGTTCTGATTCCAGCTTATACTCCCGTTTTAAGTTAGCGAACCTGTCTGTGCTTCAGCCCCTATCCTAGGTTACCCTACTATGCCTGGAAGTCAGCAGAGACTCTATCATCAAACTCACTCTCCACCATGATTTTATTCCTCTCCATAGTTCTTACACACACACACACACACACACACACACACACACAGTAGGAAGTCACCTCTATGTCTCATGATTTAAAACTCACTTTATATTAATTCATTTATATTTTTCTCTATATCCTATTGCTCTTCAATTTTCACTTCCAGGAACACAGGCTGCCTTGGTTTACACTGTGTCTGTGACTCAACTGCCTTAGAAAGGAAAATTTTCTACATTCTTTAGGAGCATATCTTTTCCTCCGTCTACCTTTCACCAGCACTCTCCCATTGTATCCCTTGCTTTCCTGCTTCTATCCTCTACTTCTCCTACAGCCACACA
Organism: Micromys minutus; assembly: GCF_963924665.1. NCBI lineage: Eukaryota > Metazoa > Chordata > Mammalia > Rodentia > Muridae > Micromys > Micromys minutus. The sequence continues at coordinate 31,950,322 of NC_137969.1, read as the reverse complement.
ACACAATGGGATTTCTTTGCTTATTCATCCACCTACACCTACAATAACGCACAGTAAGTACTATATACTATCCCTTGGCTCCCCATAAAATGGGTTTTTAAAGAGTGACTTGCGGTAGTCAGCTGACACTCCATTTTCTTGGTGAGTTTAATATTACACTGACCATAGCTACAGACAGTTCTCAACATTAAGCAAAGTTCTGAGCATACAGCTCCTTGCCACAAACCACAGTCTAAAGAAGAAAAGCATGCCACATTAAGCAGACTACAAGCTGGTCTCTTTTGAAGTATGTAAAAAACAATCTAAAAGTAGAGACAATAAGAACTGAAAATCAACAAAAATCTTAACCAGAGAGCAAGTTCCAACACATAAATATCAGAAGAGTGAAAAACACTTGTCTCCTTCAGGAATGACCAACTCTATAGTAATGAATGACCTTACTGAAAAGGACCTATAGGAAATTTCAGACACAAATCCCAAAGCAAAATTACCAGTATATTCTAACAACTCAAAGCATATATGATGCATTTCGACATTGCAGATACATAAGATTAAAAAGAAATTTGGATATACTACCATAAACTAATACTGAAGAAAACTTCATTGAAATAATGATAGAAATGACAAAAATCACAGCAGGTGGAATCAAAAGTTCAGAGGAAGGCCATACAATTAGGACAAATCACTGGGAGAATATAATTTAAACCTTTGGAATAAAAGAGAGGAAAAACATAACTTAGTAAAGGTCAATGATAATTTCTAAAAGTCCTATAAAAGGAATGTGTAATATTTGGCAAACACCAAGAAAAAAGGAAAATTCATTAAATTTCAGGGAGGCAAGAAGATGAATAATTTTATGCTTAAAGAATAAGAACATAGCTTTGTTTGTTAGGAACATAGCTAAAGGTACTTCCTGTAATTCAAGAAGCCTTTGTTTATGTGACTTGAAAGCAAATAATATGATGTCGTCTCTGATAAGACCTAGGCCTTAAAAGCAAGCCCCAGGCTGGTCACCTTGCAGCTCAGGCCTGAGTAGAGCTCAAGACAGGTCTTGATATTCCAGCAAACTAATCCCAACTTGGTGTTGATGCTGTAGTGAATCAGCCTCAAGCTTAGAACTCAGATAGCACAAAGTTACCATCCAATGAAAGGATATAAAAATCAGAGCTTTGAAAATAGTCTCAAAGATCATACTGTCATTCTCTTGAGAGATCTGGGTTCTCTGGCCTCTGTGTTATGTGTGGTCTTGCCTTCGGTGACTGTTGAACTTCCTCACTGTCACTCAGCCCACATAGGCCTACTTGTCAGTGCTAGCTTCTGGACAGAACTCTGAAGGACTTCCTGGGAGTTCTGTCAGCACCATCCTCCCAGCTTACCACAACTGAAGGACTTCACAGTGGACATGTGTCAAGCCCACAAACTTCTAAAGTGTCCTAAATGGGAAAGATTCCACAATCCAACCCTACAGTAGTATTTCTGCCCAAACAACTGTTCCCACTTGATGATCTATCTGTTTCACTTTTATAGCAGCATGGTATTATAAGGAATGTTTGTTATTAAGGGAATAACTAAGCAGACATACTCTCTGAAGTTTCAATCAAATTGTAGAATAAAATTGTCTAGATCTAAAAAAAAGAGCTGCCCATGCATATACAGTGCATCAACTACAATGTTACCAAATTTCAAAAAACAAATACTACTAGGTTTACTGCCTCCAACTAATCCAACACAGTGATTTCAGCACCCCAATCCCATCATTAGACATATGAAACAGACAAAATACAGAGAAATTCAGAAATAAAATGTTACCATATATCAAGTAGAACTTATAGAGATCCTCAGGATATTTTACCAAATAGATAAGAAAATACATTCTTCTAGCAGCCCATGGACCTTTCTCTAAAATAAATCACATATTGATGTATTTTATGATCAGACATGAAGAAATTCTCACCAAACTTAACAAAAGTTGAGACAATTCCTTGTAATTTTTTTCTGGTCATAATTGAATAAAACCACAAGCCAACAGCAAGAGAAATTCTAAAAATATGCAAACACATGGAGATTAAACAACACACTATTAAATTGTGACTATATCATTAAGAAAATCAAACTCCTAAACTTGAATGAAAATGAGGACAGAATATATCAAAAATATATGGGATATGAACCTATGTAACAACAATAATCATAAAAAGGAGTTTGCAACCCCATGGGAAGAACAACAATATCAACCAACCAGATATCCAGAGTTTCCAGAGACTAAACCACCAACCAAAGAGTACACATGGAAGGACTCATGGCTCCAACTGCATATGTAGCCAAGGATGGCCTTGTGGGGCATCAGTGGGAGGAGAGGTCCTTGGTCCTGTGGCGGCTCAATGCCTCAGCATGGGTAATGCTAGGATGGTGAGGTGGAATTGGGTGGGTGGGTAAGCACCCTCATAGAGTAAGGGGAGAGGTGGATGGGATATGAGGTTTCTGTAGAAGAAACATGGAAAGAGGATAACATTTGAAATGTAAATAAATAAAATAACCAATAAAAATAAATTAAAAGAAGAAAAAAGTTTATCAACTTGGAGGTGATCATGAGAAAGATTTGGGGGAGAGTAGCTAGAAAGAGCTAAAAGTGGAAAAAGCAGTGTAATTCTATTGCAACTAAAAATACATTTTTAAAATCTTTTTAAAATTGAATGAAGGTACCCTCCAAGAGGAATAGTGGTATGCTAAGTAGTTATTTGTTATTAAACAAAAATCTTAGTATCAAATGATGGACACATTTCTGTGAATTATTAGCCAGAACAGACCCAAAATTTCTCTGCCTCAAGAAATCTGTACTGGGTATTTTTTTTTTTTTTTTTTTTTTTTTTTTTTTTTTTTTTTTGCTATCATAAACTTTGGATGAAGAAGTTGATGGAAGGATGATATTTTCAAAAGTACCACAAAATTTGGTCAAAGACATACACAAATCAAGCTGGAGCTTTTCTAGAAACTTTTTCTAGAAAACTTCATAAGCCCAATGGCATTTTGTAGGGTATTAGGGGATAAAATTCATCACAAGTCTTACTCAAGCTGGATGTGGTGATATATCCACTTTATCTCTTACACTTGAAAGAGAGAATCAGATCAATCTTTGTGAGTTTAAGGTTAGGCTAGTCTACAAAGTGCGTTCCAAAACACATAAAAATACAAAGTGAGACTTTATCTCAAAAACAAAATTAAACATTTTAGACTTAACTCTACTCTCTGCTTAGGAAAAAAAGTAATATTAAAAAATCTGTTAACTCTACAATAAATGAGATGTGCCCTCAAATGCAATAATGGCATATTACTGCGGGGTAACCAACTGCTTCCCATTTGAAGTTGAAGCCCACTCTACAGGAGGAAACTCTTGTTTGTGTCTCTAAGTGTGCTTCAGAACTCTTGACTAGAGAGGTCATATTCCCTAGGGAGAACCCCATTACTGTTTTTGTAACAATCATGTTGTCAAATTGCCTTCTAAGCATTCATGTTTATACCCAAAAGTCATGTTTACACTTTCTTCAGATAAGTTTCTTACTGCAGTGACAGTAGTTAATATAGAAACATGCAACTGACCAATATGCTGATCATAAGTGATAGTGGCATGTTTGTTTCCAACTAGGAGAAGAAGGGATCAGAGAACATGAAGGAGAGAAGGTAGAGAGATGTGAGATAAAAGGATGGGAAAATGTACCCCAAAGATTCCCTGGACTTTACATAGCCCTGAACTCATGAACTCATTGTCATCTGAACAAGTCCTGCACGAATTGGACCTATTAATGTTGCTTCATGGATGAGATAGGAGTCAGTGGGGTTTAGCTCCTCTCAGAAGGACTATTAGCAATTATCTCTGGTTTATAATACTTTGTTCTGCAATGTATCCACAAATGAATTGCCCTTCTTCCATAACATCCGACTCACAATTAGACAAGTATCTCTGGTTAAACACTATGGATCACACATGAAAATGGGAGGAAAAATCATTGAATAGGATGCCTTCAAGAAATGGAGGGGATTGGGGAAGGGAATGAAGGGTGGAAATGACTATATCCATTATATAATTGTCAAGCAAAAATAGGAAACAAAATCAACCAGTAATTATAGTGAAATGTTTATGAAGATAAAAGCAACTTGGTAGAAAATGGATGGCCTTCATTCACCCCAAAACCAAGCTAGGTCTTCACTCCAAACCCTTAAAGCAGACACAAGCAAGACCTTTGCATGAAGGTTGATAGCAGCTGACCTGATAGAAGCTCCAGATAAGAGGATCCCCAGATGTTAAACACCAGAGGACTAAATAAACCATGCTGTTGATAGAGCAGAGAGATGCTTAGCTGTGCCAAAGAAAAAATAAAGATGGTCAGAATCCCATGGTCTATGTACTTGTGACTCTCATTCCTGTGTTACCTTTCTCATTCCTTACCCCACAGTGTGATGTTATTAGGAGTTGTTCCTTTAGAGAAGTGATAAAATCATTAAGGTGGAGCCTTCATGTTGGATTCCTGAACTTGCAAAAGAGAAATCAGCGGTTACATTGCCTCTTATACCTGTGAAGGCATAGCAAAGAGACAGTTCTGAAGAACCAGGAGGCTTACCCACTAAATCTGCTATTTCCCTGATCTTAATCTTTCCAGCTCCGGGAAAGTGAGACATAAATTTCTGCTGTTTTGCATTATCCAATCAAATATGTTTTGTTCTATCAAGTGGAACAGCCATAAACAAGGACACATGCAGAATCAATCTCAAGAACAGCATGATAGTGACAGGGAATGCCAAGACATACTTACATGCTATATTAGACCCTTTTTATTGCAACTGAAGGAGAAAAACATAATCTGTAGAGAAAGAGGGCAAATTGGTAATTCGCTGGTGTTGTAATTATGGAAGACAGAAAGATGCTTGTGTTTGCCTTCAGCTACTATCACAAACAACTCAGCTAATCAGCTTATCAAGCGAAAAGGTTCATTACAGCTCACGATCACAGCTCATGATCACAGATCATGGCAAAGTGAACTACTGGGACCTATCAGGAGACACCCCTATACCACAATAGCCACAGCATACAGTAACCTACAAACTTACCATGTAGCCAGGAGGGAGAGAGGCAACTATACCTCACAACCCCCTTTGAAAACTCTCAAATGAATGAAACTTGCAATTAGAGCCCATATCTTCAAGCTCCCACCATGTCCCAATAACACAAAGCTTGGTATCATCCCTTGGGAGAACATTCCACATTCAGAATATAATAAACAAGAACGAAGAAGCAAACCTTTTTCTGATTCTGGAGAATGTGTTTTATTTTGTTAGAAGGTTGCATAGGTAAATAAATGTACTTAAAATGTATTTTAATATATACTTAAAATGATACATCTGAATATGTCACACATATGTATCCTTATGTGTAACCATAATGAAGTTCCCCCCCCCTGAGGTCTTGTTTTGTGTTTTAAGAGTTTTAATGTACACACACACACACACACACACACACACACACACACAGGAATAGAAATTAGCCTTGAGAAAAGTGGGTAGAAAACTGGGAGCCATAGGTGTGCAAATTGCTCCTTGACCTAGTATTTGTGATGAGGAACAGAAAGAGCAATGCTTCTCTTAGAAGCTTTTCAAACAGCAAAGAGCACAATGCTATGAGAATGCACAAGTAACCTTCATATGAGATAATGACTGAGCAGTAGGGTAGGGACTCTGGGGTGACAAAGAGCATGTTAGTAGCTTAGCACACCTGTTCACACTTGAGGGCATTGTTCCACTACTGTGTCTACCTCCATACTCTTCAGCAGTCCCACCTCTATCCCCACTGACAAGCCCATATTCCCAGAGCCAGCAGCATTCCCAGACATTGGTGACACAGGATGGGACTAGTAACAGCTAATAGAGAGCCTAGGCCTCTACATTCTCTCTCTTAGTCAAGGAAGTGTTGAAATGGGGGCTCCTCACAATCTGAATTTTTTATGTTGGGCACAAGGATGGGTAAACTAGCAAGGCTTCTTCAGAGGAATGCCAAAGGCCATGGTAATGGTTGGACAGCTCCCCTTGTCACATTCTGGCATCTTTCATCAAGGGTGATAGCTGAGCTTACTTCTCTGTTACTAGGGAGAATATCTAGTGTCTGTGTGTCCTCACCAAAGAGACAAGCAGGACAGACAAAAGACTAAGGCCCTCTGGAGCCTGGTCTAAGACACACACTCATAGCCACAAAGCAAAGGGAGAAAATCCATGAGCTCTTTCAGGCTGGTTTACTTGTACTAGGATTAGTGCTATCGAGCTCAATGGCTGCTGGTGCTGTGGTCATGACCTTTTCAGAGAATCCAGACTTCCTAAATCTGACGGTGGTGGTGGCAGCACCAGCAGTGGTGGTGGCAGTGGTATTGTGTGTGAAAGGTGGGAAATTGTGTGTTTCCCTGGGTCCTTCAGAGCCTGGCTACTGCTAGTCTCCTCCCAGGTTTGCCAAGGAGAAAAGAATGAATGAAAATCTGTGCCTTAAGACTAAGTTATTACCATTAAGATGTGAGCCAAAAGGCTCACTCTGAAGGGTCCTCCAAAGACTCTGATGGGCCTAAATAGAAAAGACACTCTCTGACACAGCCTTGTGTCACTGGAGAGAACATTTCTGTGGTGTGTTGTCTAAGACACCAGCCTGTTCTTTCTTGTGGTATTGGAGTGCAGCATGAAGGTGCCTGCCCAGCCTAGCCCTCCAGAGCCAGGAAGCACTTCTGCAGGAAAAGAAATCTAAGACAGCTCACAGCAAATATGTCATGCAGGAGGGAGAGCTGGCCTCAGGATGTGAGGAAACTTCTCAGGAAAAGTCACCTGCAAACATCTGTTTGTTCCCCTGCTTGACCTAATGTCTTTCCTCTTTCTCCCTGAGGGGGTTATTAATGCATATTTTATTACTGAACCTTTTTGTAAAAACATGATATTTTCCTGGAGAATATTGTAGTTTTGTGCTCACAAACAGCTCAAGAACTTTATCCCAGACCCAGAAACCCAGCTTTTCTTAGTTCCTAGGCAGAAGCCTTTCAACACTGTATAGATGTGCCTCTGCTTTGCAGCTCAGTTTTACTTGGGAGGTTTAAGGTTCTTTCTCCAGCTTACAAAGAGCACACAGAAGTCAAAGAGCTTGTGTGTTGTAGACAATAAGAGGACCTCCCACCTGGCCCCACAGGACCTGTGTTTCTCTTTCCCCACCCATAGCCCAGGTCAGCAGCCTCCTGCTCCTGGGCTCTGCCCTGCCCTGCTAGAAAGAACCCAACAGTACAGGTCTGCACAGGCTCCTGCTGCATCTGCGGGATAACAGCAAAGCACAAAGTTGCCTATGAGATCACTAGCTTCAATCCTGGCTCTTCTGAGAAGGTTCCACTCTCCCAGGCTGGCCTTCCAGCCCTGGAATTGAGTGACTTGCTGTCAAGACTACCTAGAACTTTCCCAGATCCAGTATTTGCATTTCCCAATTCCCTCTAAGCATCCTGCCAGGATGGGGAACATCCTTATTGAACCAATAAAGATACACAATATGTTCCTTCTTCCTGCCTCATACAGGCACTGGACCACGTGTCAGCCTCTCTGACAGCTCAAAATGGGTGGCTTCTCGTGGATGTCCTGAACAGCTATGAGAGCACCTCCCCTTACCAATAGCTACAAAGTTCCCAACACTATTTAATCCCCAAAAGATAATGACACAGAAAGCAAATCACACATTGGAGATGACCTTGGGTTACAGTTGTCTACATAGAGAATAGCCAGGCCACCAGAATGCTACAGGCCCTAGACTTTTACACCAGAAAGCAGCATGATTCCTGTAATTGAAACAACTGAACGTATTTGTTTTTATTTTGTTCTTGGCCTTACCCCATGTCCCTTCTCTGATTCCTGTAGACTAAGAAAGATGCCTTTTCTATTTCTCTCTACTTGGGCTCATTCATTCAAGAGTCCATTGCACTTTGTAAAAGTGGTACTTGTGCTTTTCTACATGTATATGTCTTTGGGAGTCTTAACTGGTATCTTGGACAAAACAATCAATAGTTATTGATCATTTTAATGAGCAAATGAAATGAAGTACTTCCATTTCTCTTATTTTGACACTTGAGTTGGCCTAGAGTAAAAGCTCTCATGACACACAGACAATATGGGTATGAGTTGGCATGACTCTCAGTAACAGTATCAGTGTTAATAAGACTTTACATCAATATGGCACTAGGATATACCTTTTTAACAGATCTTGCCTACAGCAGGTTTTAAAGACAAAGTACCAGAGAATTCCAGAAGGAGAGACAGGCTTAATATAATCAAAATCGGTGAAACTTGGGAAGGATACACAGTGTGGGATTGATGGAGATGAAGCAAGAATGGGTGAGAAAAAGGAGGGGTGATTAAGGGATCACTGGGCTTAGTCTCCAGGGCTTTGGTTCTCAGGCTGAAAAGCCTGAACTTCTCTCTACAGGAAGGTGGGTAGAGGGAAAGCTGAGTGAGGATCCTTGAACTTTATGCACAACTTTGGTGGGTCATTAGTACTAAAGTTTAGAATATGACTTAGTAGCCAATACCGGGTCCAATGAGCAGGTGAAAAATAAAAGAAGGATGGCCGGAATATTAAATAGCCAATAGCACTAGTGTGAAAGCAGACACAAGGGGCAAGGATCTTATGGAAACAGGAGCTGCCAGCATCTCTTAGTTGGAACCACATGGCTATGAAGAATGAAGGTGGCTCATAAGAGAAGAGTCATAGGTGACAGTACAGAGGGTGTGGAGAGGTTCTGAGTTTCATAGTGATATACAAGTTGCAGTCCCATGGAGCCTGTTGAAATCAGTCAACTTTGCCTGCCCCCTTGACCTGTATCCATCACCCACTCTGATTTCAGAGGTTGTCTACATCGAACATAGAATGAACTGTGTATCCCTGGACATGGAGTCTGAAGAATGAATGGCAGCTTCGCATTCAGAAAATACCACATGATATTTTTGAGACAGACTCAATCTAATCTAAAGGTAAAATGTTCAGCTTTGTGTTGCAAGCAAACAAGACATGAAGCTGACTACTATAAGCTGTTCCCAAGTGTAATTATTTTGTGGATGGGTAGCCATGTAGAGAATTAAGTCACAAGTAATTTATAGGCTCTGCATAGAATCACAGTGGTATGTTAACTATGCTTATGTCAAGAACTGATTTCCCCTGATTGTCCTTGAGACCATGAGAACTAGATGATTAGTTCTCTTACTGACAATATTGTTCTTCTTGTACTGGGAATAATAATCAGTCCATTCACTTGCTGAGCCTGTACTGTGTCCCAGAGATGATTTAAGAATTGGACAAGTTCAACCATTTGATGATGAGAAACAACATTGTTATCACAAAAGATTTTGGTCAAAACACACAGGATTGAGGGTGAAGATGTGGTTCCACCATTAAGATCACTTGCTGCTCTTATAGAGGACATGTTCAGTGCCCAGTACCCACATTATGGCTCCCCAAATCCCCCTAACCCTGCCTCATCCATTCCTTCTCTATTTCCCTTCAGAAAAAGGCAGGCCTCCCAGTGATATTAACCAAACATAGCATATCAAGTTGCAGTAAGACTAGGCACCTCTCCTCATATCAAGGCTGGGCAGACTAGGCAACCCAGTAGGAGGGGAAAAGTCCCAAAAGCAAGCAAAAGAGTCAGAGATAGCCCCAGCTTCTACTGTCAGAGTCCCATAATAAGACCAAGTTTCACAACTGTAACATATAGGCAAAGGGCCTAAGTTAGACGATATAAGCAAAGGACCTAGGTTAGACCCTTGCATGCTCCCTGATTTTTGGTCAGTCTCTGTGACCCCTATCAGTTCAGACTTGTTGATTCTGTAGTGTCTCTGACCCTGCTGGCTCTTACTATCGCTTTACCTCCTCCTCTTCAAGATTCCCCAAGATCTGCCTAATGTTTGGCTGTGTGTCTCTCCATCTGTTTCCATCTGTTGCTGGATGGAGCCTCTCTGGTGATGACTATGCCAAACTCCTGTCTATGAGTATAGCAAAATATCGTTAGGAATCATTTCATTTACTTAGTTTTTTGTTTGGTTGATTTTTGTTTTATTTTGTTTTTTGGTTGGTTGGGTTTTTTTGGCAAGCATGTTTAATTTCTTCCTAGGTCTCTAGGCTATCCATCCTATGGTTTCTGTTTCTCTAGGCAGGGCCAGGGGTGGGCTCTTTCTTGTGGCATGGGTTTCAAGCTAGAACAGTCATTTTTGACCACTCCCACAATTTCTGTGATACCTTTACCCCAGCACATCTTGCTGGCAGGTGAAAGGTTTTTTGGCTGGGTTAATGCAATTCCTCCACTTTATAGCTAATATCCACTTACCAATTTTGTCTTTCTCAACCTGAGTTACCAAACTCAAGATGATTTTTTTAGTTCCATGTATTTGCCTACAGGTTTCATAATGTTATTTTTTAACAGCTAAGTAATGCTCTATTGTGTAAATGTACCACATTTTCTTTGTCTATTCTTTAGTTGAGGGACCCCTAGGTTATTTCTAGTTTTTGGCTATTGTGAATAAAATTGTTATAAACATAGTTGAGCAAGTTTTGTGGTATGATGGAATATTTTGGGTATTGATTTTAATATATAATTATGATTCCTTAGATATCATTGTTTTCTAATGAGAGACAGAAAAGGGGCAGATCTAGATGAAAGCAGAGGTGGGGAAGAACTGGAAGAAGCAGAGAGAGAAGAAACTATAATCAGCACATATATTTAAAAAATTATTTTCAATAAAAGGGGAAAAAGAATTCAGGGGGATCCCATCCTCTCCAGGATGGAAGCAAAGCTTCTGCCTGGCTCTGTAATTGCAAATGGTCCTCATGTCCAGGTCAGCTTTCCCCATAGGACTTCCCATGCTCTCTGTGCTTAGCTCCTTGGCAGAAGCCTTTGGAATTCTATTCTCCCATGTGGATGGGCTGGTCCCACCAGACGCTGTCCAGTGCTTCCTAACTGCAGTCCTGTGTCCATGGGAGCCAGGATCCTGGATTCCTTCAACAGCCTCCTTCTGGCTTTGCCATGGAGTCAAAGACTGGAATATTTCTCAATACTCATTAAATCAATAATACTGCCACGTGGACATCATTGCTGAAGGCTGGAGTGTAAATGAACCAAAGAGGGAACATATGAGAGAGAGAGAGAGAGAGAGAGAGAGAGAGAGAGAGAGAGAGAGAGAGAGAGAGAATAAAAGAGTTAGAGATGCATGAGGGAAGAGGCAGATTAAGTATTAATACATGAGTATAAACCTAGTGACAATGAATTTTATCTCTGAAATTTACAATTAAAGATAGTGTATTTGAGCATAAAAGATAGATCTTCATCTGATATTGAGAACACTGTGTTTTTCTGAGTCAATTAGCTTCTAATATTTTAGTTTCTATTAAACATTATTTTAATTGTGCTAAATTCCGGGGTGCAGTGGGAACATCATTCTCAAGCATGCTTCTGCTCAGCTCTTCTGTAAGCCAAGGTAATGTGCTGTGTTTGGTAATTTGCTTTTGCATTTCTCTCCTTACCCTTTCACCTGCTATTTAGCTAAGCATCTGGCAACCATCTTTCCACTGGCATCTCATGATGTTGTAAAGCCACTGTTACACACATTTTTGCCATCCAGTGCCAGGAGTTGAAACTGAGGTAGACATCTGCAGAAATTCTGGTTCCAGGGGGAGCAAATGGCATTGAATTAATGAGCTCACTTTCAGCCAGTTCCAAATGACCTGCAGACTATTGATGTCTTTATAACGCTTGACAGAATGCACAGCCATCTTGATTTGGCTACTGGGAAGAATATAGCTGACATGAAGCAAATACAAGACTGAGCCCAAAGTCAAATCTAAGGATTCATCTGTCTTTCATGCAAGGAACTATGAGGGGTGCCAGTTGACACAGCAGCATCAGTGAGTTCTATTCTGGGATGGTGAGGACTGTACATCTCCTGCACCACATTTCCATGTCAAAATCTACTGTTATCATAAATGACAATATTGCAAATATAAGACTGAACATGTATCAGACATACAGTGAAAAGCTCAAATCTCAGGGTTTAGGCACACAGCCTCATGGGACAACTGCACTGGCCCAACAAGGAATATATGCAAAATGTCTATTTTATAGCCAAGGAATCAGAAACACTCGTATGTCTGCATCTTGACCATAATCTCCCCACTGAATCATGGCACAGAAAGAGCTGTACTTCTCTCCACCAATCAAGCTTGACAACAAGAAACACAAAGCCAGCTCACCAAAGCACATGAACTCGGCTGAATCCTCCCTCTGTCAGGTGGCCTTCTCTAGATGCTGGTCCTCAACATTTTTTTCTGACTGTGAAACGTTTTCAAAAGTAGGCCAGAGGAAGAGGTTCTGACTCCTACTTGGGAACAAACAAATGCTGATTTCATCTAAAAGCCCAGAGCTAAAGACAGCATCACCTCTGAGGAATCTACTGTGCAGGCAAGAAGGCAAGTGGGCCATCAGATAGCAGTAAAGGCAGATGGGCAGCTGAGTGTGCTGCCACACCTGTCCTCTCTGCTTAGAAACAGATGTCTACGCTTTAGATCAAGTAGATTTGCAGATCCAGCTGTTCCAAGGACAGCTGTTTTGTTCTTCAGTATCTGTGGAATATATTACATTTACTCATGTGTATATCCAGAACCATCCCTGAAACTCTGGAATAAAGCCAAAACTTGGTTATGGCACATGACTCTTCTAATATGTTCTTGAATTTAGTATGCAAGTATTTACTGAGAAAAATTTCACCTATCTTCAAGAGATCAGTTGACATATAATTTTCTCTTTGTGCTCTCTTTATCTGGTTTTGGGATGGGGTAACTCTTGTTCTGTGAGAACCTTTTCCTTTCTGGTCTTTGAAACCATTTGAGGAGCATTGAAGTCTGTTCCTGCTTAAAGGTCCAATAGAAAAGGGTCAAGATTCCATCCAGAACAGAAGGTTTTAGTAATTGGGAAGGTTATGGTTATTTTATTTTTAAGTCTAAGTTTTTTATATCTTATTTTTGTAGGTCATAAGTTCTAAAAAAATCCCTCTGTTTTAGATTTTCCAATTAATCACAATTTGTGTTTTAAGAAATGCCATAATAGTTTTATGAATGCTGTTGGTATCTATTATAATAACTCTTTTGCCTACTAGCTTTTAAATATGGATCTTCTTATATTTTCTCTTGGTTAATTTAGCTAGAGATTAAATTGGGTTTATTTTGGCAAGGAACCAACTCTGAACTTAATTGTTTGTATTTTGTGTTTGTTCCCATTTTCATTAATTTTTACTCCAATGGCTGTTCCTTTCCACTTACTGATTTTAGAGTTGGCTAATCCTCATTTTTCAATCCCTGTGATGCTCAGGATATATTTAAGGAGCTATGAACTTTTCTCTTAAGACTTTTTATCATGGCCCCTACCCTTTGGTGTGTGGTGGATTTTTCTTTCAGTTGAACACATTTTTAAATCTCCTTTTTTATTTATTGATAACCTATTTATCCTGCCAGCATATTTTACTCAGTCTTCTTGAGTGTGTGTGTTTTGTCATTTCTCTTACCTGTGATTACATTCCTCATAGAGAATACAAATTATTCTTTCCATTTTCCTGTTTCTTCTAAGATTTGTGTCATTCTGTAAGATCTATTTTAAAGAGCTCTCTAGGCTGTTTGGAGGGACCACATTCTGGATTGGCCAAATGCAGTAAATGTCTATTAGATTCATTGGTCCTAATATCATTTAATTTTGATCTCTCCCCTTCTCCTACCTCACTCCCTCCCATCTTCCCTCACCCCCCGTGTGTGTGTGTGTGTGTGTGTGTGTGTGTGTGTGTCTCCATCTCTGTCTCTTTCTTTCCCTCTCTCTCGCTCTCTCTCACTCTCTTGATGGGATGAAATGAATGACCTGCCTATTGCTGAGCGAAGACTATTAAAGAGTCATCACTGTTGTGTTGAGACTAATCTTTTTAAAATCAGTGCTACTGATTTATAAAATTGGGTATGCCTGCATGATGTGTATTGCTGAGGATTAATTGTTGTAACCTTTGATGAACTGCCATCTTCAATTATATGAAGTGATTTTCATTTATTCTGAGGACACATGTGGAAATCAGATGACAACACTGAGGAGTCACTTCTTTCCTTTTACCATTGGATCCAAAGATGGGACTTAGGTACTTAGGCCTATGTGCAAGCTCTCTTATCCACCAAGCCAGCCTACCAGCTTCCTCTTTAGACTTCCAGTAAAATATTTAAATAATAATTGTCTCAATTTCTCCATCAGAAGTCAGACTAGTGTAGACTGGATTGAAAACAAAAGTATCTGTGTTAGCTCCAAGCATTGTGCCTAATTCTGAGATAGTATTTGGAGACAGGCAATTGAGGCTTTACAGGAATTCTAAATAAGGCCCATCACAGTGTGAGAAACCTCACCACCTAATTAAAAATAAAGAGGGCCTCCAAGTAAATGAGTTGAAAATAAAATTCAGAAATACCATTAAATACACCAAAAATAATGAAAGATACCCTTAAATTTCAAAGTCAATGAATTAGGAAAATGTAGAAAAGAGGGCTGAGGATGGCCTTCTTTGATGGCTAAGCACTTATTCAGCATGCATGATGCCTAAGATTAGTATTGAAGAAAAGATAGACAGGAAGAGAGAGATGATAATGGGGAGGAGGATGCAGAGATAAATTGGAATATATATTTGTTTAAAAAAAACCCACACTAATAACTTGCTGAACTATCATGAGATCAATGAAAATAATAGCAATGTATAACACTGGGAAATTAATAAGAGAACAAACAAGAAAAGCAAAACTCAACTCTTACTGTTATGGTTTGCCTTAGGCTTGTGAGTTAGTATACTTGGTCTCTAGATAGTTTGGGAAGGTTGTGGGAACTCTAGGAAGTGGGGCCTATATGTAGTCGAGCTGGGGAGAGTACCCACAGCCTTTGAAGCTCAGATGATACAATCAGGATCCCCAAGTACTTAATATAAAGCTGCAGGTTGCTATTGGCCTTGCTGGGTTTTGGCTTTACTTTGCCCTTTAGATAGGATATTACTACATGGCCCAGGTTGTCCTCATATTTGACATTCTATGTCCTTAGCTTCCCAACTATAATGATTACAGGCTTGCTCAAGACTTGCTATGTGTGTCCTTGGTACAGTTGTCCCCAGAAACTTTCTCTCTACCTTGATCTCCTGTCCTCCCCAACCATGTGAATGTAAACAGGAATCATTTATGTTCTAAGAGTCTATGGGTACTCTCATTGCCTAAAGCCGAGGAAGCCAGAAATCCCTTTCAGCATGGCATCTCTATGGGAATGACGTCCTCTTTGGGGCAACATAGTGAGTTGATGGCTTGTAGATCCATACAATTATGTACTATGTAGACATAAAACTGTGGTGGAAGGTGCCAATGCCAGATGGCACCTGAAGAATGACACTAACCAGAATAAGTTTTCCTTGTGCTTGGAATACAGCCTAAATTCATAGGACCAGGCTTCAATGTGCCATGTTTAAGCACAAATTCAATAGGATTCAGCCCAGTCCTGAAGTGTTGACATCAACCACGGGGGAGAATGACCTAGGGTCTTTGAGAAAGACATGCAGCTTCTTTTGGCTTTGTTTTTCTCACCATTCTAGTGGTAAAAACTGGGGATTTCCGTATCCTAAGCAAGCCTTCTACCACTGTACTATATCCCTGTATCCATAGATGTGAGATTTCAAACATTGCAAAGAGGCCTGGAAACCTTCTTAGATATCTGCGTATTGATGAGTGCCCATGGTAAAGCAAGATGAACGGTGCCCTGAGTGAGGCATCACGTGAGGCAGACAGCTCCAGAGTCACCTCAACCCTAGTCAGTCTCCTCATTAGCTAGCATCTATAAGCCTCTCACATCTTATGCCTTGTAGGAGATGAATGAGAGATGTTCTCAGTCTGTGCATTACAACGGCTTTGGGGGGTCAATTGACCATTTCATATGGGTTTCATATCAGACACCCTGCATATCAGATATTTACATTATGATTCATAATAGCAGCAAAATTGCAGTTAGAAAGTGAGAACAAAAATAATTTTATGGTTGAGGGTCCACACAACGTGAGGAACTGTATTAAAGGGTCACAGCATTAGGAAGGTTGAGAACCACTGGTCTAAAGTCTCAGAGAGACAGCAAAGAACATCTGCAGTTCGACAGTGGCTGGTAATAATGTTCATGCTCAGACAAAATGAGAAACACCTGAGAAATGCAGGCTTAAACCGAGAGTCCAGATCAGATCAGAATCGCCATTCTCACCACTTTTGTTATGACCATCACTATTATTCTCTCATTTAAAAAAAAAAAATACAGGTGGGAAGAAGTTAGTAAGCACAGGTTATGCAGTCATAAAAGTGCTTTTTATCTTTTTCCCCCTGGCATATGACTAGATACCCTTGTCAGTGTGCCCTGTTTGCTGAGTTAGGTACATCTCCAGTGTGCAGAGGTGGGATTTCAGAATGTATTCAAGAAGACATAGAAATCTAACTGCATGAAGGAAATTATTCAGTTGACTGCCCCAAATTTAGAATACATAAACTTAAGGAGACAGGACAACTGTGCAACAAACTCCAGAAAGGCTGTTGAGAATGGGTAATTTAAGAGATGTTGATTGTTCTTCGAGGTCTAAACCGTGGCTACTTTTACAAGTCAGCAGGAAAAAGTATCTCCCAAGAGGAAATCAGGCCACAGAACATGAGGGATCAGTTGACAAAGGAAGAAATTCAGAAGGTCTGTAACAATAGGAAGAGGGATGGAAAAATAACTTGGAGTCATGTTTTTCCCATGACGAAATATAGTCGGTTTTCAAAAGGAGCTCCTGCAGGCACGTAAATGTCAGGTCCTCCTGGAGGTGCCACAACTCCTGAAGGGAGTGCCAGCCATTAGCCGGCTCACCTGACACTCCCTAGGGATGGGCTCTGTTGAGGGTGTTGAATGGGTTTCTCCCAGATCCAGAGATGAAGGCTTTCAGTGACAGTTCAATGGGTGTTGAGTTGCACAGTGGCTTCAATCCCTCCTCTTATGGCCCCCTCTCTGGCCACCAGCTCCTGGGAACCTAACCCAGTAGCTCATCCTAAGGGGAGAAAACTCTGAAACTCACAGTTGAGAAAGATGATGATGATGATGATAATGATGATGATGATGATATTAATGATAAATATTTTATAAAAAGCAAATGAAAAGTTTCTTTCTAGAAACAAAGAAGGTAATTTGAGAAGTATCCCATTCACTCCTCAGAGTGGGTCATCCCTGGAAAGAATCCCCGTGGACGACAGAGAAGCTGATCCATCTACGGGTCACAAGAGGCGGGCAGGAATTCCCTGAGCTCTCTTCTTAAACTCTGCCAGTCTCCAGAGTGCAAAGCGACGCCAAACTGTCTTCCATGTAGTTGCGTATTCTTATGCTTCAGGTCTGCCTCCCCATGTCAAATGCCTCAAGAAGCAGAGACTTGAGAATCGGATCCTCAGTGCTGTCCACAATAAGCCACTTAATGCATACCTTTAGTAGAAATGTTTCTACAAGACTGTTCAAATATATAGTGAACAGCTGTGGTTTAAAAAGCCCTGTGTGCTGGAGCGGTGATTCACATGAAAAGCCATCAGGCTAAGACTGCTTCCTGCTCTTCCAGAGGACCCAAGTTTGGTTCTCAGCACCCATGAGAGTCCAGCCACCTGTGAGCCCAGCACTAGTGGATCAATCGTTTGATGCCTCCTACTGGTTTCCTAACACACACACACACACACACACACACACACACACACACACACACACACACACATGCACACTCATGCAGAAAACATGAGCATTAAGAATGAATGCCCTAAAAATAGTCTAACATTTATTATCTACTATCAATTCAGAGAAACTTATAAAGTAGTCTAGCAATGTGTTGTTTCACACATACCTCTGAAAACACTTAACCCTTCTCACACCGTTTAAACTGGAAGGGCTGGTAGGCAACATCAGGATTCACAAGAAGGAATTGTCCAATTATCTGGCTTCTGGAATGTTTCTAGCGACTAGAAAAACTGTCCTAGGACATGTTGTTTTTATAAGATCCAGATATGATGAGAGTTTTGAAGGGTTTGTCTTGTCTTCACTATGGTCCCAGAGATTGTACAAGTGACCCTTTTCCAGGAATCAGCTTCCGGAAATCCTCTCTGGCTCCTGTTTCATTAACAAGATTAACTCTTGGCTCACCCTGCTGTTGGGATCCTCAGACTTAATTCACTGCCCCAAGTCCTAGCCCTGTCTCTCCATGGCCTGGATGACAACTGAACTCAATCCTTCTACACCTTTCTTATGGAGGTCTCTTTAATCCTGAAACATTTCCCAGTTGTGACAGACATTTTCACCATCTCTCAGGCCCCAGTGACCATATACTCTGTTCTCTGAAACTGTGTAGAAGACCTTCACAGATCTGTCGCTTGACAGGTCATCTCCTCACCCACGAGACTCTCAATCTGCTGGTTTCCCACCTTGGCCACCTCATCTCACAGCGACTAGTTGGGTAAGTTTGCTGAAGCCATTCTAACAACAACGTTATGGACATCACTAGTGTCTGTGTCTGCACTGGAGAAGAGTTTAGCTGAACTATAACAAGTCACCCATGATGTTGACAAACTTAAAACAAGAATAAAGGTAACAGAGGGTTATTTTATTTATAAGCTGTAAGCCTAGATTGGGAAGGTTTGGAGCGATTCTAACGTACATCCTAGACATATGTCCCTTATTACTTGCTGTTTTTCCTGGCCATGTGCTCATGGTCTTTCTCCTCCCATGGTGGCATCCTCCTTTCTTCATTTCCTTCCTCCTTCTTCTTCTCAGTCTCTCCCGAGACCCCTCACTTGATCTTTATGTCCCCTCTTTCTCTATTGCCCTATCCTAGGCTTTATCTTTTTGTTGACCAATTAGCTTGAGGAGCAAGGTTTGTACAACAAAAGCTGGTGTATGTGAGAATGTCTTGGGACAATCAGATCTTGGGGCAGAGAATTTAGCATTTGTCTACATAGCAGCACCAATTCCACACCAATAGGGTGCAGGTACCACTGAGCAGCCTCTCAGGAAGCAGTTGTAACCTGTTTTGGTTTTTTGGGTTTTTTTTTTTTTTTTTTGTTGTTGTTGTTGTTGTTTTGTTTTTTTTTTTTAATTTTTGCTCTCGAAGTTGTCTTTAGTTTCTTCTTGACACCTCTAGAGTATTGCTGAAATTGTTCAAAGTATGTCCCCATGGTCCTTCTATTTCTTCACATTTAGAAATATTCTGTCTCTAACTTCATTAAAACTTTTTGCTTCCTTTCTAATGAAGAAGAGATGCAACCTCGAGCCATTTTGTCCTCACTGTAGACTCTGTTTTGGTCTATATAGTGAGTTGTAATGCATAGCAAGGCTAATAGGATCAAACAAAGTTCAAGGTCTAATGTTCCACGTGTGGCAACTGGGCACATCCGCACTCCTACTGGCTTCGGTAGCCCCACCCTTCCTTCACCTCCCCAACAGCAACTGTGGCCTTTCTTCTGGTCCATCAGAGCTTTGTGTTCTCAGCTGTCATCTATGGCTATTCCATATGTCTGCCATCTCTAATATCACCGTGAGATCTCCTCTGTAACTTCACCGGCCCTTCCAGGTTCCCAGGCTTCTCAGAAGCCACACAGAGGTATTCTGTCCCACCACGTGTTGCCTGGCCTTGTGGCTTTCTCAAATGCTGTCCCAAGCCTCCATTTATGCTTTGCTCTTATATTTTGCATGACTGGAAAGCATCAGCACAGAGACAGTGATGACTGTTGTCACCAGCTAGGGATGTAGCCTGTCCCTTTTAAATCAAGCCTGCATTGACTTCTTGCACCTTCTCTACTAAAATGGGAAAATCTTTTCCCATTGACTCTACGAATCCATTTTCCAGTCAAGGACTTCTGAAGCTTACCTTTTAGAGGCTCTCCTTTGAAACAATCCTGCACTGCTGGACCCTTGAGTCTAGACAGAGGGAAGTCTAGTCTTGCCCTTCCCTCAGCAAGTGCTGTTCCTATTGGTCCTCAGGTATAGGACAATCCCAGGGGATTAGTCTGCATCTACTTTGCCCTTTAAACTAGACATTTCCTTCTAATTCTTGAGTTGCACTCACCTACCTCTCACCCCAGGTTTTCTTTCTCTCTAAAAACCTGCCCAACAGCAGGCAGCTCTTACCAGAAATGATATATTGTCTTGAAACTCCATCCATCAAACAAATTACTCTCACTCAGAATTTCAGGACCAGAGCCGAATTCAAGCAGATGTTTTGCCAGAATAAAACAAAAATTGGTCTCTAGGACAATCCTGACTTTCCCTTCAGAGGCCTCATGAATTTAGCTGTCACTGTCTTCACTTCTGGAATCTTGTCTTCTGAACTCGACACCAGAGGATCACCCTCATCTTTACTTGTAGTGCTCCAGAGGAGTGCTCTTTAACCTGCCTGATGCTGTGCCCCTTACATACTGTTCCTTGTGTTGTGCTGACACACAACCACAAAATTATTTTGTTGCTACTTCGTAATTGTAATCTGCTACTGTTATGAATCATAATGTGAATATTGATATGCAGGACACCTGATGTGTAACTGTGAAAGGGTCTTTCTGTTTCCAAATGGGTCATGACTCACAGGTTGAGACCGTGACCCACAGATTGAGATCCACTACTCTAGAGGTTTGCTGCTCTTCTGTTCCAGTTTCCTGTCTTTCTCCCACATCCCACTTCCCAAAGGCCTAGGAACCACATTGTCAGGTAGTCATAGAAAAGCACCACTTCTTCAGGCTGATTCTCTGCTGTGGTTTGTTTCTTCTTTTGCTGCTCTTGACGAAGAACCTGACAAAAAGCAGCCTAAGGAAAAGGGGATATATTTAGAGTAATGGTTTGAAAGGATACTGTCCATTATGACACAAGGAAGTTGCCTTTTCCATGACACCACCTATGTGTCTGTAGTGTTTTCTCTTCACCACAAATTATTTCTCAAAGCAGGAATTGTTCTTATTTCACACAACTATTGCTATTCTGGGTGCTTTATGTTTCCATACACCCTAGAAAACCTCCAGTAAGGAAGATAATTAGTTTTCCATGTGAACAATATGGCACCTTCCCAAGCACTACATGCACTGGGGTTTTATGGCTGCTTTGGTTTTTGTTTTAAATTTTAGATTTTTTCCTTTCATTTCTCTTGGTGAAAGGTTTCATATGTTTTCATGTAGTAAGAAGTATGCTTCTATTAATTTTCTTCCTAAATCCATAATTCTGTTTGGTGCTACCAATTGTTGTTATTTTTTTTTCCATTTTTATTTAATAATAGTCATTACTATTACTTAGAGATGTGATTAATATTTGCATAATCAGCTCAGATCCTCTAACACTGATCTTTGATGAAGGAACTCCATGTTTTGCTACTAAGATGTCAGTTATGAGATTTTATGAATGGTCTTTCTTGAATCATCAGACTTTATTCTATCCTATTAAACATTTGGGGTTTTATCATTTTCTACTAATGTGATAATTTTTGCTAACTAATTTTCAGAGGTTGAATACTTGAACATAAAGTATCCTCTTAAGTAATGTTGGATGTAACTCCTAAAGAATCTTTTGTTAAGTTTAAATTTTATTTTTGTGAAACACACCAGTGTATCTTATGGTGCTGTTAATGGGGTCTCCACAAGGCTTTGCACAATGACATTAGTGACCTCATACAGTGGTGGGAGTCATTATCCCTCCATGTTGTAAAAGGTCAGGGTCATCCCTTCCTCAAAGGTTCCCAGAGATTCATGAGAGCAGACCCCTCTCCCTCTCCCTCTCCCTCTCCCTCTCCCTCTCCCTCTCCCTCTCCCTCTCCCTCTCGCTCTCTCTATCTATCTATCTATCTATCCTTGTGCGTGTGCATGTGTAAATACCTCAATGTTTTATTTTATATATTCCAGATTTACTTTCTGTTCCTAAGTCAGTTTTAACAATCTGCATCTTTCTAGGAAATGGCTCATTTCACTGAAATTGTACTATTTGTCAGTTGAGTCACACTCAGCTCTGTAATGGGTGCCATAACCACCCCCATCCCTCCCAATAGCAAGCAGTCATGCGGCTCTCCCTCACACATGTGTCAATCTTTCCTGGCATCCCTCTCTGCAGCCTCAGTAGAGCTAAGCATTTCTCAATCTGTTTCTTATCTTCTTAAATGAAGTTTTAGTTTTGCTGTCTTATTTTTTTTTCTGTCTCATCCTTTTGATTCTTTTCCTCATTCTACTGACTTTAGTTTTCTTGTTCAGTTTTCTGGTGTTAAGTTGCACAGGTGGTGACTAACACCCACCTCCCTTTCCAGGATCTGCCTTCTCAGCCATCACTGCTGAGCACAGAGTTGACCTCGCTATGTCAATGTTTTTATTGTGTATGTGCAGAGTTAGTGTTGTCATAATGTGTGTGTGAGAGAGTGTTATAGTGTGTGTGTATTATAGTGTATGTATGTTACAGTATGTATATATGTTTTACAATGTGTGTGTGCATTGTAGTACGTGTGTGTTATGGTGTATGTGTTACTGTGTGTTTGCATGTTACAGTGTATATATTACAGTCTGTGTTTGTGTTACAGTGTTTGTATATATGTTGTAGTGTGTACATATCTGTGTTATAGTGTGTGTTAAGGTGTGTGTGTATATGTGTTACAGTGTGTATGGTATAGTGTTTGTGTATGTGTGTTAAAATGTGTGTGTGTTAGCAGTGGTATGTGTGTTTGTTATGGTATGTGTTTGTGTTACAATGTGTGTATATAGTTATAATGTGTACATATCTGTTATAGTGTATGGTAAGGTGTGTGTATGTGTGTGTTACAGTGTGTGTGTTATAGTGTATATGTGTGTTACATTATGTGTGTATGTGTTACAGTGTGTGCATCTATGTGTTATAGTGTGTGTGTGTCTGTGTGTGTGTGTGTCTGTGTCTGTGTGTGTGTGTATGTGTCTGTGTTAACTGTGTGTGAGGTGGTCAGAGGACAGCATTAAGGAGTCTGCTCTCTATTACCACTATAGATTCCAGGGTTTACAGTCAGACTGTTGGGCTTGAAA
The DNA here is from genome assembly GCF_963924665.1 of Micromys minutus. Lineage (NCBI taxonomy): Eukaryota > Metazoa > Chordata > Mammalia > Rodentia > Muridae > Micromys > Micromys minutus. The sequence continues at coordinate 31,927,173 of NC_137969.1, read as the reverse complement.
AAAATGATGCCTCTACCACCTCACTGATTTATCTTCTAAACTTTGGGATGTTAAACAATTTGATTCAAGTTTATCATTCTATAATTCCATTGCCCATTTGCTCTGTCACACAATTTATAATTTATATTTTCAAATATTTGTGGATTCTAGTGTTTCTTTTTTGGGTTGATTCCCGTTTTCACTCTTACTGTAAACACACAGTTTGACTCTTTGGAAGTCTGAATTACTCAGTTGCTGTGGTAAGAACTTTAAAACATTAAGGCTGACATCAGTAAAATGGCTGAGTGGGGACTTTTGGGAAGCTTAGCCTTCACACAGCACAGTAGCATGGGCAGAACATTCTACGTTTCACTTTCAGAACTCTGGAATTTGCCAAAGGATTGCAACAATATCTGTTAGAGAATCAAAGGCTAATGAAGAAACGAGAAAAGATGTCATTATCAGAGAAATGGGTAGAACCGGAGATCATCAAATTAAGTGTGAACAAAAGCCAGATTGAGAGATTGAATAGTTAGCATTGTGGTTTTTAAAGTTCTCCTATTACTACTCAGCCCTTCCAATCTATGAACTCAGCAAGTGAGAAGCCTCATTCTTACAACCACGGAGGAAGGAGAATGAATCTGGGAGACCTTTGAAAGTTCTCACAGAGACTGCTATGCTGTGAGCTAATATGAGTCTCACTGGGAGACCCCAAGTGGAAGGCCATCTGCACTTAGACTAAACCAAGATTCCTCTGGTTCATAGTGCATTTGATTAGGGAAAAAAATAAATAACCAGAAGCAATTAACATTTCAAATCCCTAGATAGAGAGCAGTTGAAGAAAGCAGGCAACAGTCTAGCCAAAATCAGAAAAGAAAACACAAATTAATGAGATGTCCATATGGACCTTTAAAAGTTCCAAAATATTTCTGGAATTCAGACATCCAAACTCATGTGCAGATGTGAATCCATGTTCAAGGCCACATATCAGAAGAAAAAGAAAAAAAGGAAAAGCACAGAAGCCTGCTTTTGCCCAGGGATGGAGTTCAGATTCTCAGCAAGTGTGCCAGGCAGCTAGCTCACTACCATCCACTCCAGGGGATCTCATGCCCTTCTGGCTTCCACAGATACCCACACACATGTGCATAGACACACACACACACACACACACACACACACACACACACACACACACATCCAAAAGACTGAGAAAGTTATTATGCTAGCCTGTGCACAGTCTGTAACCGAATGTGTATCTATAAGCTCACTGTATATATGTGACCTATAGCATCGGTAAAAAGGTTCAACTAAGAAGTGTACTGGAACAAAATGTATCATCTGACCTCTGCTACAGTTTTAAATAAGCAGTGTTAGCTCAAATGGCAATAGGTTCATTGAAGTTATCAAGTCTGAGAAATAATAATAATAATAATAATAATAATAATAATAATAATAATAATAATAAAGCCCAGTTGGAAAGAGTGCTTGCTAACCAAGCATCAGGATCTGAGTTTGGATTCTTAGAACTTGCAAAACAGCTGGGCCTGGCAGTGTGTGCCTGAATCCAGAGCTGAGAGAACAGAGACTAACCAGCAGCCCAGCCAAAACTACTGAGCTCCAGGTTCATTCAATAAGAGACCCTGTTTCATAGGCACTAACTTGAAAGTCATGATAGAACAGGACCCCAGCATCCTCTGCTAGCCTCCTCAAGGTACACATGGGTACATGCACAAGCGCACACATGTGCAGAAACATGCATTATTTACCACATGAAGAAAGATGAGTATGGCCTCAGGCCATGAAGTATAAGACTTCATGTGTAATGTGAGCCCTAAACGGAGAAAAGTAAGATAATGAGTCAAAAATATCTGACAAAAAAGAAAAAATCAAAACTCCCAAATTTGATAAAAGATATTAATCTATACGTTCAAACTCGAACATACTTAGCAAGATACATGTCTCAGGGTGGAGGGATTCTCAGGGGGTCTCCAACTCTCAGAGAAAAAAGAGAGGGAGGGGCGAAGAATTGTGGATGGGGGGCAGTGAATGGATGTAAAATGAATAAAAAATGAAATAAAATAATTGAAAAAAGCAAGAGAATCAACATATAAAACAAAGCTGGTATAAACTGGCATTTTAAAGGTAAATAGCACTATTTCACTTTATAGTAAAAGCTTTTAGTTTAATTTTTAAAAAATCCCTGTCTACACACACCTTAGAGGAACTCTCAGGAAACAAGACACAAAAAGTGTCCCAGGGTCCAGAATGCAGCTCATCCTCACAGACATCTTGAATATTGAGAGCTGGTTTCTCAGCATGGTCCATGGGGGAGGAAACATTCTGGGCAACACAGAAACATGGTTAAAATTAAATGCCACAAGCCCCAGATTCTAGACCCAACAAGACTATCTTTCCAAATGAAATAGAGATGAAGATGTTTTCTAGGAAAACCAAAGGTTAAAATGAGATTATTCTTCACAGGACACAGCAAAGGACTTTCATCTTTGTAGTGGGTTTATAGGAGCTCAGACTAAGCCAAGGGACATATGTGTTTACACCAGATCAACTTGCAATTTTTTTGCTTTATAGATTTATTGATGGTTGGTAAATGCACTTTGGCTTGCTATGTTTTCAGTTATGATGGATATATTTATCAGGATATAGCCCCACCATAAGTCAAGGGTATTTGTGCTTCACTGAGATATAATTCACAAATAAAATTTACCCCTTTAAATATAGAGGTTTAATGTCTTTAGTAAATTAATTAAATTGTACAAACATTGTCACTGTATAATTCTAGAAAACTTTTACCACCCTCCCCTAGTACCATGTATTCATGAACACTATTCCCTGTCTTTCCTCCATACCGACTCCAGAAAATGTTAATCTTCTTCCTATCTCTGTGGATGTGTTTGTTTTAGGAACCCGAATGAGGAGAATCTATATTGCCCTCCATGTCTGGTTTTGTTCATTTATCATAAAGTCACCAACATTCTTCTAGTTATGGCCCAAGCCAGTACTTCTTTCACATTTAATGTCTGAGTAGTATTCCATTGTTGGGCTAGCCTACAGTTTGTTTGTCCACTTCTCAGTATGCATTTGGGGTATTTCAGCTCTCTGTCAATTGTCAATCATGTTTCTGTGAACACTCATAGAAGAGATACCTTCAGAGGAAGTTGGTCAAAACTATAATCTCAGCACTCAGGAAACTGGAGCAGGAGGATTGACCATTTGAGGTCAAGCTGGACTTCATACTTTGTTTCAGAATAGCTTCAGCTATTGAGTGAGAGCCCACTTAAAACTAAAGAACTTTTAAGTAAATAATCCTAATTAATTCTAGAAAAATATAAAAAGATAAACCCAGACTAGAAGGGATGGTGCATGCCTGCAATGCTAGTACTCAGAAAACCAATACAGGAGAACCAGAAGTTCAGGAATAGCCTGAGCTATAATGCATGCTTGGGTCAGCTTGGACTACAGAGTAATACTGCCCCCCAAAATTACACTTCAGTTGATGCTTTAGTCCCTGGGAGCTCTGCATGGTCTAGTTAGTTGATATTTTTCTTCTTATGGGGTTTTAATCTCCTTCAGTCCTTTCCCTGGGTCTTCCATTGGGATACCCAGGCTCAGTTCGATGCTTGGCTCTAAGTATCTGCATCCACTGGTCAGGTGCTAGTAGAACCTTTCAGGGAACAGCCATATCAGGCTCCTGTCAGCAAACAACAGTGTGTGGTTTGGCATCTGTGGTAGAGATAGATCCCTAGGTCTCTTAATCTCTGTTCCATTTTTTGTCCCTGTCTTTCCTTCAGAGAAGAATATTTCTGAGTTTAAACTTTTGAGATGCATGTAAACCCCATCCCTCAACTGGGGGCTGTGCCTAACTACTAGAAGTGGTCTCTACAGATTCTATTTCCCATTTTGTTGAGTATTTCTGCTAAAGTCATCACCATTGGCTCTTGGGAGCTTCTTTTCTGGAGTCTGGGCCTTTCTAGTGGCTATCCCAGTTTCCAGTTCCCTTCTGCTACATGTTTCTATTCAATTTTCTTATCCTCTGTACTTCTCTCCTGTTTCTTCCAATGCCTATCCCTTCACCCTTTTCCACTCCCCTCCTCTATCCCTCTCTGGCCCTCCCTCCCTCTAGCTCCTGGAATAAACCACCAGCCAAAGAGTACACATAGAGAGAACCAGGACTCCAGATACATATGTAGCAGAGGTTGGCCTTATCTGACATCTGACATGGGAGAGGAGGGAGGTTTGATGTCCCAGTGTAGAGGAACGCTAGAGGTGGAGGATCACCCTCATAAAGGCAAAGGAAAGGGGGAGAGGGATGGTTTGGGGAGTTGGTAGAGGGGTAACTGGGAAGGGGGACACCATTTGAAATGTAAACAAATAACATGATTAATTAAAAGTAAGCGTCAGTATAGATCAGTTTCTTTCCTAATTATTCTCCTATTACTGACACAGACAATGAAAATGCTACAATTATGTGTTTTATAAATCTGTGTCTGTTCAAAATTGCTATTGCATAATTCCCCCTTCAAATAAATGAGAACTCCAAAATATATGCTTACTCTGCCCTGTTCTTATTTTCTGTATGGGCTCAGGTTGTCCCTCATATTTCCTTGCGGTTTGTTGTTGTTGTTGTTTTGTTACTGATAATCAGCTTTTGATGACTATATGAAATATTTGCTTATTGAGGAATATCTTTATTCTAACCAGTTTTACTGGATATGTGCTTTTTAACTGATAGGAGGGTTTTGTTGCTGTTCCAGAATTTTGACATCGACCTTCTGCCCTCTGCCCTCCCTGGTTTCTAACAAGAACAGCTGTAGGTCCCCCACGCACATGGTGCTCTCCCCCCACCCCACACCTCATGATCTCATGTTTTTGTCTTTGTCTTTGTGCTCTTGATGATTTGAGTGACAAAAGTCTAGCATGGCTCCCTTTTGAGTTTTATTACTCAGTACTTGCTTAGCTTATTTAATATAGTGTTGAAACCTTTTGTGATCTACGGAATCACATAAACATCTCATTTATCTTTTGTCCCTCTGATGTACATGCTGAATAGTTTCTGTTGACCAGACTTTAAGTTTGCAGAATTTCCCAACTCAAATCTTTTCTTGAGTGCCTCCAATAACAGTTTGATGCCAGATATTATGTTTCACAACTTTAATGTTTTCACTACGCTGTGGCTTTTAATATCTAAATCATAGTGTATAGTGTGCTTTCTACATCATTATAGTCATACATTTCTTTGTTTCTTCAGGCTCTGCAGAGTCTCTACTTGGCCTGCTGAGTGTGTCAGGCTTCCCATGAATTCCTTTATTTTTTCCTATATACATGTTACAGTGTCCTATTCATTTTCTATCTTTGTATTGAATGGGACATCTTGATACTATATAGAAGCCTTTGGAGTTCTTATTTCTCTCTGGAGGCTCATTGTAGCTTGTTTACTTACAAAGTCCAGCTGTAAAGGGTCTGTCTTTCCTGACATAGTCACTAAATCCTATGCTCACATGTGCTTTGTAGACTTTGTTTCTATTTGTAAGCCCAACCCCATCCAAGTTGCGCTGATTTCAACATAGCTTAGTTGTAAACAGTTTTGCTTAAAAAGCACAAATCAGTGAAGCCTCTACCCTTTCCCAGTGGACCTGTATTTGATGAATGCATTCTTTCTAAGTCGAGGTAGGTTTCTAATTCCTAGTTTTCTCTCTCTGAAGAGGCACGACTTCACATTCCCACAGGAATGAGAGAATTCTCATATCTAGAACAATGTGAAGTCTTTCACCTTGTACACCGGCGGTCACATCCAGAATGTGAGGCTGGCCACCAAGGCTTGCTTTGATGACTTCACTCCCTACCCTTTGCACTAATTTTCTTGCTGTTTGCTAGTTTATTGTTATAATCATTATCTCAACTTCAAAGTTCTCTGATTATTTGCCATTGAGGACGATATCTGTAGTGACAATTGTCCCAGGGCTTGAGGCATTACCAAGTTCTTGAGGCGTTACCAACTTCTACCAGATGTCAAGCCATCTTCTATTGCGTCATGATTTGTTATGCTATAAGCAGGGGTGGAGAAAACTACAATGTGGGCTAAACAAATTTTTCAGTATACCATGCCTTTGTAAAAAATGAGCATTCAAAGCCCCAGCCATCCCAGATATTCACATCCACTGTTGCTTTATTTCATTCTCATACTACTCCTGAAGAAAAATAAGATTTTTATTGATCTCTGTTTCTCTATTTCCAGGCTTGGCACATAGTTACAGAATATCTACAAAGTATTTGGGATGAAAAAAGCCTATATTAAGTCATACAAACAAAGGGTTGAAATTTGAATAACCACTAATTTAGGATTTTAAAATATATTTGTTACATAATTCACTCCCTTGTATAAACTATACATAAAGGTCATGCTATGAACTTTTCATAATTTAGGGTAGACACACGGGTTCACAAATATCAACTGTAAAAATCTAGGTTTGGAAAGACATTATTAAATTTCCTGGAGCTAAAATCATACAGGAATAAAGACAAATGTACCCCACCTTGGAGAAAGGATTGAATGTCACAATTATATAATTACAGTAATAGCATGTGGGATTGTTTGTTATCTCAGAACAAAGAACTCCTGTGCTGCGACACAGAGCAACAAGATTAGTAATGTGGACAAAAATACTCTTTCAGGATGTTAAACACAATTCTTAGCTCCTGGAGTTTGTGAATAAACTACAATTTATGCGTGTGTTGTATAGGCACACATACACACACACACACACACACACATACACACACAATACACACAAACACTTGTTGAATCAAATGATAAGGTCACTATGCCCGAAACTAAGGAAACAAAGATGGTTATTATCAAAGCTGCCTTCAGGGCCTCACAGCCAAGCCAAGGAGACGGGTCCGCAAGTGGGTAATCACCAAAAAAAGACACAAGTCTAAAAAATGAGCGAAAGGTAGATTTAATAGGCAGCAGAAAGACCTGTCTCCAGATACACCGGTGGGGCTCAAGTTTACTCAGTCCTCAGCCCTGTAAGGACAGGAAGTTCTGTTCCTTACAAACATTCACTCTCAGATCCTTTTTCACAGCAACAGACTAATATAATACACCCATATCTAATTACTGCCTTTTTGTTCCATCTAAGGCAGTGGAGCAACTTTCCTAATGCTGTGACCCTTTAATAGAGTTCCTCATATTGGGGTGTACCCCCATCATAAAATGATTTTTGTTGTTACTTTATAGCTGTAATTTTGCTACTGTTTTGAATGGTAATGAATATTGGCTATGCAAGATGCCCGTAAAGAGGGATCATGACGCAAGGTTGAGAACCACTGCTCTAAGGTGTTATATTCATGTAATGCAGCTGCTAATATTTTCAGATAGCATTTGCCTGGTATAAAATTTGTAATCCTTTTATATTAAATCTATCTGGGATTTTATGTTTAAAGTTAGCATAATGTCCAATCATGCTTTAGGCATATAATAATAAAGTGTTGACATTATTCACATGTAATGTGTGATTTCTGAATACAATTTAACGGAAAATCTAGCACTTGCTATTTTCACTTTTCCCATTGCTTTCCTTCTGTTTTCCTTTCCTATTCTATTTTGTATAAATTTGGGACTTGTTTCTGATTCCATTTCATCTCTATGAATATTCTATTTAGTGTTCTCTCATGCTCATGTCTCTTATCTGCTTTTAGGCTTGCCAATATACTTCTCATTTTTTCCTACAACATTTAAAAATATCTCTACAGCATTTCATATCCCACCTATGGATCTCACAATAGCAAACATTTCCTTCCTTGAGTCATTCGACACAGGAGTCTGATTCACATAAGACCGGTGTCAAGGATAGGGTTGTTGTTGAACTAGTGGACCCTAAGTCCAGAGGCTTTGGAGCTACTCTAGGGGAAGAATTCAGAAATTCTTAGAGAAGTGCCCTAGAAGAAGCTCAGAATGCTGTAGACAGAGGTTAATGGTAGAAATCTGAAGATTAGAATGCAGAAGGAATGTAGACTGTAAAGACTGTACTCACGGGCTTTTCAGTAGTAATAATGGTGCTATTGGTGAATACCAGAGACCATTCAGGCATCTATTGATATATAGTGTAAGTTTTTAGCTACTCCGGTCACACTTTCAACCATCTACCCAGAATCTGCTAATGAAAGACACAGACATTAGCTTATTTTTTTAATTTATTTATTCATTTACCTATTTATTTTGGGCAGATATATTTTATTTACATTTCAAATGTTATCCTCTTTTCCAGGTTTCAGCTTATTTTTTATATGCCATCTAGCTCAGTGGTTGGGCACTTCTAATCCTATGCCAGATACTCTAGGACCAGTTGAGGAAGTGGCCAGTGGTCACTTAACTGAAATCTTACATGGCTGGTTGGCTTTATCTCCTGAAGCTCCTACATCATATCCCATTGCTTCATGGCGATTCCTCCTTCTCCTCCCCTCTGTGTCCTAATCTGCACAACTTTAAGGGTCCCACCCCATCTTCCTTTGCTCAGACATTTGGCCAATGGCATCTTTATTGATTGATTAAAACCCAATTGGTGGCAAGAACCTTAACAATTGGACACACAGATTCCCAATTGAATCAAAGCTTAGAACCAACCTCCAACATTGATGTCCCAAGTCTTCATGGGTGCTTAAGCTTAAATTGATAGATTAATTAATTTTGCAAAATAAATTTCAAAACTACTCAGGATTCAGACCACTGCCTACATGTTGTCAGCTGCTTCTTAGTCGGGTGTACCATGAGAATCTGGAGGAGTATGTACAACAAAAAAAGATTTGAAAAGCTTTTGGTTGGATCAGAAAAGAGCTTATAATATTAGAGCCAACCGTTAAGGTTTTGGTATAGGCTGTTCTCATAGGTGCATGTTTGAACACCTGCATCCCATCTGGAAGTGCTATTTAAGGAAGTCGGGGGCTTTGAAGAAGTAAGATTTCCCTGTCCCTTGCCTGCTATAGCAATGGGTGATCTAGATGGGGCAGTTTTAGAAAGCTCACCCTGGAGTTGTAGGTGTGGGAGAACAGGTAGGCTTACCAACTCAGATACCTCTAGGCCCTGATCTAGGGCTTTAGGTTGGCCTATTCCAACATCTATGAGCTACTGAAGCATATGAAGGGCAAGTCCTGCAGATCCAAAGCTTCAATATATCCATGACACAAGGCATAGCATATCTAATTTAAAAAGTCCTAGGAAAGATTCAGTGTTGATATAATATATCAGAAACCAGAGGCCTCAAACCAGACCAAGGACCCATTGCAAGGAATATTTGCAAGTAAAGATGTGTGGACAAAAAGGTACAGACACTCTGACACGCCGCAGCTTCTACAGTATTTTTTTTTCTTGGGGGGTGCGGGGGGCTTGCAAGGATGAAAGACAGATATGATGGGATAAGGAGATGAATGAGGGTGCATGATATTAAATTTACAAAGAATCAATAAAAAGTTAAATAAAACCAAAAAGGAGTAGAGCCTCAGTGGGAGAAATAGGGAGCTGGAGATGAGGTCCTTGAAGATTGTGGAGGGCACTTTTGCATCCTGAGTTCTCTCTGGTCAGTGCCATGTCACAAGATGCTGCCATGTTCTCCTGCAGTCATGAAAGAGGTTAGTACTCTGAAGAAGTCACATTTTCTATAGACAGTGGGGTTATTAAAAAGAAGCCAGGTACTTTCTTTTAAGATTATAGGAAAGTGGTTTTGAGGGCATTTCACAGACTGTCTATAATCCATTCATCACAGGCCCAAGGTTTTAATGTGAAACACTGGAAAGATTTCTTCAGGACATACAGCAAGCACTGAAAGCCTTCCTATGTTTGACCACCCAGAAATTCTAGAATTATGGTAGCCATGAGGTTTAGATATTGCCTGACCCAACAAAAGCTGGCCCTCATTTAGATGATGCTTGCTTATGTTGGCACACAGAACATACAAACTACAGGACGATGGAGGTTCACACAGATTGAAAAGAAAACTCTAAGTAGCCAGCAATGCATGCCAGGATTAAAATCTTTTCCAACAACCCCCACAAGACTGAAACGTGAATATGTGAGACTGGAGTCAAAAAACATCATGGACATCCCAAGATATTAGGAATGCAGGGAACATAAACCACTGCCAAGAAAAGATAAAGGTCAGAACCAACCTAAGAGTGACTGTGTGGTTTGTGTCCAGCGAGGCTGTGGTAGATGAGGGTTTCTCACAACACTTCAAGATGTCCCTGGAGTCCAGATATGAAGTTACAGACCTTAGTGTTTTTCCTGCTAGGTACCAGCCATCATTGACCCCTTGCCTCCTTACAATGCCCCATTCCTGGCTTTTAGAGTGAGAATATATATCATGGTATATTATATTGTACCATTATATAGTTGAAGTATGTAACTGGGGTTTTCTTTTTAAATCTTTATTAAGGCTCCCAACTAAAAGTTTGCCTTGAGTCTCAGAGAAGACTCTGAACTTGATCTTTTGAGCAACATTGAATTATTAATCTTTGGGGTCTTGTCTGTTTTGCACTGTGTGGTGGTGATATAACAAAACACTATGACGTATATATGGAGCATCACCCTAAAGTAGTAGTTCTTAACCTGTGGGTCATGGCCACACAGAGGTCATGTATCACATAGCCTGTGTATTAGATATTTATACTACAATAACAAAATTATAGTTATGAAGTAGCAATGACATAATTTTATGGTTGGGGGGTCACCAAAAAATGAGGAATTTATTAAAGTCACAGCATTAGGAAGGTTGAGAACCACTGCCCTAAATGCTCATATGTAAAGACTTGGTTGCCACCGTTGCTTTTAGAGAAGTGTTTGAACTGTGAAGCTATGATGTAATTGACAGATTATTCCACTCATGGGTTGATCATTTGATTACAGTATTGAGAAGTGATGGAGGCCTTCAAATGTTGAAGGATAAATCTTACTTGGAAGGCTCCTCGGGGGCTATGACTTGCACTGTTTCACGCTCTCCCATTTCCCCATCACCATAGAGCTTAGCTACTTTGTTATTCTATTTTCTTCTGCTATGATGCTCAGATTTGCTAAGTTCCAGAAACAGTAGAATCCCCTAACCACAACCTAAAATCTCTGAAGCCATGAACTAAGGAAAGTGTATCACCCTTTACATTGCTTTTGGGAGGCATTTTCTAATGTAAAAGTCTGATGAAGTCAAGGCATATGTAATTCTTATCTTACTATTCACATGGCTATGGTTTAACAGTCTTTCTAAGGTATTTCCTCTTGCAATATAACTTTTCTGTTATTTCCATCCATAAATGGACTTCACTTTCCACTCCCTGGAACTGAGCAAGTAGGTTTGTCCAAGATATTATGAAGGAAGTGATGGTTGCAAGTTCCAAGCATAGCCCTAAAGAGGTGTACTCTCACTTGCTTCCTGTCTTAAATTCCTATTCATTCCAAGAATGCTGGCCAGGGATAGCCCACTATAAAATAAGACACAAACATAACTATCACTGTTGTCTTGGTCTCTAGCTATCTCTGTGCTGATGAGTTCATTCTAGAATGGCTGGTCCTCCATATCATTAGAGAAGTTGGAGCTAACACTATCAAGATTAGCCAGAACCAAAGAAAAACTCTCTATATGGCCTATGGACTCAAAGAATATAATACCAGGGAAAAGCATGTCTTCTGGACCTCCTCTGACCCCAGTGTAAAGAAAAAGATTTCAGATGACAAATCATTGCCACCATTTGAGCCCGTTGATTCCTACATCAACACTAAGTCAGTTGATGTTAGGCATTTCCATTCACAATAGGCCATCTGTGCTTACTAATGTCAACTTGACACAAGCAGTCATTTGGGAAGAAGCAACCTCAACTGAAAAACTGTACTCACCAGGTTGCACCATGTATAAGCCTGTAGGGCATTGTTTTGATTGGTAATTGGTATAGGAGGGCCCAGTTCACTCTGGAGGGTGTCACCCTTGAGCCAGTGGTCCTGAGCGCTACGAGAAGGCAGGCATGCCAAAGAAGCCTTTTGGAGGAAATTAGTAATCCCCAGTCTATCATGGCTTCTCCTTCAGTTTCTGCTTTCAGGTTCCCACCCAACTTGAGTTCTTGCGCTGACTTTTCTCTGTACGGACTATGATATGGAAGTAGAGGCAAAATAAATCCTTTCCTTCCCAAGCTGCTTGTAGTCATGGTGTTTAACCACAGCAACAAAACCCTAACTAATACAATACACTTGGACCCGTACTTCCACCAACCAATCAGATAAACTGTTGATAACTTTTGTAACTGTTCTAAATACATTAAGCCAGGAACCTACACACACTGGAGCCAGACCAACTCAGCCTGTTTACCTTTATCGTTTTTTTTTTTTTTTTACCATTATCCCACATGCTTAAAATCTACTCCCATACATAGTCCCCCTGACTTATATAAATTATAAAACTCATTAAATTTATTGTTTGGGTATTGCATCTCTTCATGGGCCACTTAATTTTTGCAAGTTGATATATTGAGCCACATGGATGAAATTGTTAGTCATTTCTAGAAATTTTTTGATAGAATTTTTGGGATCTTTTATGTATAATACAATGTCATGGGTAAATAAAAATATTTTGATTTTTGTTTCCTATTTTAGTCCTTATGTCTCCTTCTCTTGCTTTATTTTTCCAGCTAGCACTTCAAGGATGATATTAAAAAAGAGTGAGGATAGTGGACATTTATCTCATTTTTACCTGTGGTATTTCTTCAAGTGTTTGTGTAGTTAGGGTGATGTTGCCTGTGCATCTCTCATATATAGCTTTCATTTTGTTGAGATATGATCCCTCTGGTCCCATATTCTCCAAGACTTTCATCATAAAGAAGTGTTAAATTTTTGTCAGAAGATTTTCTGCATCTATTGAAATCATCATGTGAAATTTTTGCCTTTCAGCCCATTTATGGGATTTATTAGATTTATTGACTAGAGTGTGTTGAACTATCTCTCTGCATTTTGAAGATAAACCAATTTGGTCACAGTGGAAAATCTTTTTGATGCATGTCTGTATTTGGTTTGCAAGGATTTTTATTGAAGATTTTTAAAATTTATCTTCATCACAGATATTGCCCTTAGTTTTCTCTTTATTTTTTTACATTGTATCTTTACATGGTTTTGATATTAGAATGATACTGGCTTCATTGAAGGAGTTTAGCAGTGTTCCTTCTGTTTCTGTTTTTTAATAGCTTCAGAAAAATTGGCTATAGATTTTCTTTGGATGTCTAGTAGAATTCTGCTATGAATCCATCTGCTCCTGAGTATGTTTTTCTTGAAAGGATTTTTATTACTGCTCAAATCTCCATATTTATTGTGTGTCTGTTTAGGTTGCTGGTCTCTTCTTGCCTTAATTTTGGTGGTGTGGCTGAATCTAGAAAGCCATCTGTTTCTTTTAGATATTATAGCTTAATGTAGCACTGTCGTGTCCTTCATGGTACCAGTGATGGACCTGACTTGAGTGGCAAGAATATCAAGAAAGAGAGCTGGGTTCAGGTGGTCTTTGGGTTCTCTGACAGAGAAGCCTTAGCAACTCAGAATCTCGGTGTGTTTATCATAGAGAGCTGAATAAAGAAATGGGGTTATTATATACAGCTGAACAAGGGAGTTAGGTTGTTATATTCCAATAAGCAAGGAGACAAAGTCCATAATATACATCGAATCAAAGAAATAAGATTAGCTAACATCAGTAAGAGCAGTCTCTGTAGTGGTATAGTCTTTAGAACATGAATACCTGGGGAAAACTATGGTGGACATTTTCTGCATACACTATCAACATCCACACTCATAGACTTGAGAAAGACTTTACTGTTTCTCTCTGACCCTCACCCTGGAAAATTTTGTCATTTCCCTATAGTTCTGGGATCCTTGATGTGGCCTTGCTTATGTATAAAATGATTATTAATGTTATGTATATATTAATTAAAGCTGGGAATAATATGGCATAAGTTTTTTCTTAACCAGCTACTTCCCAATAACCACACAAAGGCTTTCAATGTCTCCAATGTTAGACCTCAGCTGAGCAGACTCTCAATTAGCTCTTCTAAGTTAATACAATCACCTAGCCCCATCCAACCACATAGCTACCTATACCTTCCAGACCCATAGTAATGTCAGTCCCCCCTCATGTCTACTGGAAAAATGGACTTTCTCTTCTTTCCAGAGCTCTTCACTCCTTCCAGGAAGTCCCACCTTCTTCTCTCTACTACCCAATCATGGGCTTTAGCCTTTTATTGACCAGTTAACTAGTCAAGCTTTGTAAACCAAAAGCTGGTGTAGGTGAGAATTTACTCCTCTTGGGGCAACCAGATTGTGAGGTAAAGAACTTAGCATTTGAATAGATAGCAGCACCAAGCCAACCCAACAGCCTATAGCAACAGAATACATTTACTTGAGATTTCATTCACTGAAGATTGTTTGCTTCCTAGAAAAAAACAAAATTTTAAAGTATTCCTTTATACCATTCTTTGGTATCTGTTTTAATGTTCCCTGCTCATTTCTGATTCTGTTAATCAAGGTCTTCTTCTTCTTCTTCTTCTTCTTCTTCTTCTTCTTCTTCTTCTTCTTCTTCTTCTTCTTCTTCTTCTTCTCTCTCTCTCTCTCTCTCTCTCTCTCTCTCTCTCTCTCTCTCTCTCTCTCTTGTTTACATGAGCTAATAATCTATTGATTGTATGTATCTTCTTAAGGAACTTTCTCAAGACCCATTGACTTTTTGTATTATTTTCATTTCATTAATATAGCCTCTGATTTTTATTATTTCTTTCCACATAGTGGATTTGGGTTTGGTTTGTTCTTGTTTGTCTAAATTTTTTGAGTTTCATTATTAAGCCATTTATTTGTGCTCTGACTTTCTAATTTAGGTATTTAGAGCTATAAATTTTGCTCATGGGACTGCTTTCAATGTGTTCCAGAGGCTTTGTTGTGTTTTTATTTTCATTTAATTCCAGGGAAAATGTTATTTCTTTCTTGATTTCTTCTTTGACATATTTACCATTCAGCAATGTGTTGTTTAAACTCCATAACTTTGAACACTTACTAAAGATGTGTTTGTTCTCAACTTTAAGTTTTATTTCACTTGATCAGATAGGTGAAAGGGAGTTATTTCAATCTTTGTTAACTTGTCAAGATTATTTTGCATCCCAGGATGTTGTTTATTTTAGAGAAAGTTTCCATGGTCTTCAGAATAGAATGTATATATTTTTGTGTGTGTTTAGATAGAATATCCAATAGATACTCATTAAGTCCATTTGATGTATGGTATCAATTAATTCTATATTCCTTATTAATTTTTTTGTTCAAATGACCTGCCAGCTGGAGAAAATGCACAAAATGCTGGTCAGGACACCTGAATAAGCTGCCAGCATGACATTTCAAAAATGTCAAAGTTAAATATTTAAGATTTTTCTTTCAAGTCTATTGTTAATACTTTGATGCTTTCAAATCTTGAAATAAGTCACAATGGAGAATTTATCCTATGAAAATGGAGAAACACAAGAATGAGGAAGAACAGGAGGAGGATGTTATAGATTTTCCTTGTGTTGTGTGTATTTTGATGTTAATTCTGCTTTCTCAAAAGGGGCTGCCCCTAACAAAGAGTAGATCACATACTCAGGTTATCTCACTGAACTGTCTCCCCATTCTAACTGGTCAAAGAAGGGCTAGAGCTTATGATTGGGCAGTGAAAGGTAAAGGGAGATCTAGAGGTCTCTGAGCAGAGTGGAAGGAGAATGAGAGAGAGGGGATGAAGGAGAAAGAAATGAAAGCCAATATGGAGTAGAAACACATGACCAGGAAAAACTGCAAGACAAATAGTAATAGATCTGCCCAATTTAGGCATATAGCTTATAAATATAATAACCGGGTTGTGTGGTTTTTATAGACTTAATAAGGTTGAAAATTACTGCAACAAATTGGCGCCCAACGTGGGGCTTAGAATCCAATTAACCTGAGATAAAAGTCTAATCCACCCCTCAAATAAACTCCTGGGGCTGTGATTTAAGGTTGAAGCAGTATGTGGATTAAAAAAAGCTAACTGGTCTTAGAGATCTACAGAGAGCTGCTGAGAGCTGCTGAGAGGCTCCCTCCCCAAACCCCAAGTGGTCAAGGGCAGCCAGGTGTGGTACCCCAGACAAAGCTGGGACTTAGGTAGCACCAGTGGCAGGTTACCTGAGCTTAGGGAGGAACAGGGGACCCTGGAGTGCAACTGCCTGCAGGCTGATCTGAGCATCTATACCCAAGGGAGCTTTTCCATTCTCACTTACCCATATCTAAACAGAAACACAGGACAGCCAGACCCATGCTACTGACTGCTTGCATTGAACGTTGCCTGAAATCAGTGCACACACTGCTGGCTACAACCCAAACAAAAGACGGAGAACTAGCTCAGAAACACAGAAGCCTCAGGTCTTTCTACACTTAGCCCCTCCCTGCAAATAAAACAGAGAGGACTGCAGTGTCCTGAAATGAACAGCAGATGGAGACAAAAGTACGAAAAGCTCTGGATCAGGTAATAAGAATTACATATATATATATATATATATATATATATATATATATATATAAATTATATATATATAATTTAAATATAAGAAATAGGGAAATACAGAAAATAACTTTTGGGTTTTATGGGATAATATTTTGAATGGTGTGACAGGAATGAATTTAAAGAAATAGATATTTTGTCAATTACTGTTATTACAACATTAAATATTTTGATTTACCATGTCAATTCAAAAGACAGGAATCTAGATTTAAAAAAAAAAAAAAAACATGAGCCTTTGAAAAGGGATTAGTAGAAATGCATATAAGTTGGGGACAGGAGCTGGAAAAGATGATAGAACAAAAGATGCAAAGATTCATTGATGAGACTGAGCAACAAAATGATAAACTTAAACTTGGCAATACGGCCTAGAGAAAACATTAGAGCTAAAGGTTTGGGATTTTATAGGTCAAAATAAGCATCAGAGAGAAGAGAATGACAGTTGGAGACAGGAGCTGGAAAAGATGTTAGAACAATTAAACATCACTGCTCTGTAAACAGATGTTGTGAGACCAGATAACAAGGCTTAAGCAAATTCTATAGACAATTCACAAAGTTTAAAAGGGGGCCAAATTCAAGTATTTTGGCAAACTTCTCTAGACAATAAAAGGCCCAAGCTAAGAATACTAGTAAACAATACTGAGATTGAAGGAACGGATGACATTGGAGCATATGTCACCATTATCTCTACAAAATCTTAGCCTGCAGGCTGGCCACTTCAAGAGGTAGACATCAATTTCAAGGAGTTGGGAATTTATCCCAAATAAAGCAAAGAACCAGATGGCTTAAATGTACGGAGTAGGAAAATTAAGGCCAGACATGATTGATATAGCCATAAACTTATGGGAAAATAGATCTGTTACAGCAATGGAAAACACAAATTAATATTCCCTCAGTTTCAAAGGCTGGCTACAAAACCAGTCAGGCCCCTGTGCTAGAATAGCTAATCCAAGAGTAGCTCAGCATATGGAGGAATCCACTGGAATTCTCTGGCATCTGTTTTTAAAGAAGTCTGTCAAATGGAGGATGTTAACAGATCTCAAAGCAATCAATAAGATTATTCACCCAGTGGGTTTTTCTTGCCTGAGAAATGGCATAACCTAGTGATTGATTTAAAGGATTGTTCTTTTTACAATTCCTCTATTTGAATATAATAAGAAAAGGTTTGCTTTCTCAGTACCTAACTTTAATAGAAGTTACCCAATAAAAAGATATTATTGAAAAGTCTTGACATAAGGAATATTAAATATCCCTACCTTGTACCAATATTTTGTACAATAGCCATTAGAGATGATGTTTAAATTCTTAAAGAATTTCCTCAATCCATTATTTATCATTATATGAATGATATTCTATTGGCTGATTCAGATATAAATACCCTGGAAGAAAATGTTTAATGAAATAAGAAAAAACTTGCCTTCCACTTTACAAAGTTCAGTATACTGAAGTATGTGCTTTATACTATAGAAACATATTCAGGATTTCAATGGACAACTGTCTTTTGCTTCAGAAAAGGTTAATTTTGTAATTACACATTTGTTAAAAGTGATGTCTATTATGGGAATACTCATAGAAATTAAAATGTACAATGTCTGGCATATACCTCTAATAAGATAAGGCAATTTTTTCCATATTATAATATAAGACATGATACAGGCATATCACATAATATTACAAGACAAGCAATTGTAGAGAGATCTAATCGTACTTTAAAACTCTAAATCATACTTTCAAGCTTTTGTGTAACAGACAAAAAGCCCCTAGAGATAGAAAACAATGCTTTACTATCTTTAATTTTTTAAATGTTAATGAAAACTGTGGCTGCTGAAAGACATTGAATAATGGGAAAAATAGCCATACTAGGCCAGCCTATTTATTTTAAGGATGTTCTAACATCAGAATGGAAAAACAGAAAATGCATTATGCTGGAAATATAAGGTTATTTATATGTGGAATTTATATGTGGAAATATAAGCACAACCTTATATTTCCACAGGAAGAGAAAAGCTATGGTTTCCTTTCAAGTTGATAATAATCAGACTTGATAGAGAGAGACCCCTAGAGACCTTGACTATAGACAAGAAGACAGAAATTGGCAAATAAACAAAATAGGTGTACATAGTGATATACATGTCTCCGTATACAGGGACAGCTCTGGGACCAGCTGGGACTTAAATGTCTATATACAGCCAATAATAATTATTGGGTAAAAAATTCTCATGGTTTATTGTTACTTACATTCTTTAGATGGCATGAAGGAAAATTTATATTTTAGTTTGATTATGTGATCAAACTAACCTCTAAAGAAAGACAGCTGTCTTTCTTTATTATTCTTCCTTACCTGATCAGTGCACCCTGCATGTTACATATGGATGTTTTTACAGAACTGTATGTTGCTTGTAAGGTTTGTATATGGCAGAATTAAAGAGAAGACAGCCCTGACAAAAGTCTCACTTTGAGATGCTGAGATTCTGGGACCTTCCATTCCAGCTCCTTTCTTGATTCTACCTCAATTGCATTAAAGCTGTTTCTTCTACTGACTTGCTTCCAGGACACTTCGAGAACAGCCAGCTCACCCAACCAGCCTTTCAGACTGCAGAAGTCAGGACATCAGCTAAACCATGAACTTTCTCAGCACAATGAGACTGGAAGGCAAATGATGACAGCTAGTCTTCCTTTGACAAAACCATTTTTTCCATTTCCCCCGTGGACTCCCAGAAGGAAATATTTACCCCAGTTCTGCAAGAAGCAAGCAAAAGAAGATCATTATTCCAGTCACTTAGATTGGGGTGGATGTTACTTTATAAATTATAAGTAGATTTTTTTTCATTTTAAGGGGTTGTTTGGACGGGGGAAACTAGAGAACTCAGACTCAGGGATTTCTACCTTTTTTTTTCTCTATTCCTCTTTCTTAGGTAAAGAAAAGGGATGAAAGGGAAAAAAGAGGTATATTAATATTGTAGAAATTAGAGAAATAGACAAATAGAAATAGGTTATTCAATTTACTCTTAAACAAAACATTGTATAGCCATAATCTTACATTTTTAAAAATCTTTATAATTGATGCAAATTGAAGCTATAAATTTTACATTGAACTTTTACAGAATTTATAGATTGATTCAGGTTTAAGGTTTTCATTAGTATATATTTCTTATATTGATACAAAATTTGAAATTAATAATAATACTCTTTGATGGATAATGTGCCTATACAACTCATTTAAAAATATAAGGTTTAGACCCATTTTTATAACAACTGCCATCATAAAATGTTTAGAAAAATAAAGTAATGGAAGTTAAGGGCCAAATAATCAACTTATTGTTATATTAGATTTGGATATAAATATATTGAGGTACTTCTCCAATATTCAAATAGAAGTAGCTAAGAGTAGACAAGTTTAACTATTCAAATTTACTTAATATAGATCAATATCTTCAAAAAACATCAAAAATCCACAAAATCTGGCATTTAATCATTTCATTATTATTAGAAATTTTGACTAGAAACATATCTGCTCCCTATAATATCTCCTTCATGGTTCAAAGAAGAAACTGAGCATCAAAACCTTCATCTGGCATTGCTTCCATTATGGCAAGGTAGCCAGTAGATAAAAAGTGCCTTATTCATTTACAGACAAAAATTATTGTCCAGAAAAGAATACACAGTGTGAGATAGTAGACATCTTGGCTCTTCCAAGACAGAGTAAGCTAGTCCTTCATAGTCCCTGCTTTATTTGTGGTCTGTCAAATGAGCCTGAGCCAGAGCTGAGAGTTGTATATCTTCATCTAAAGGAAACCAAGAAGCAGACTGACTCTTCCACATTGGGTAGAGCTTCAAAGCCCACCCTCACAGTGACACACCTGCTCCAACAAGACCACATCTTCTAACAGTACCAATCCCTAGGGGCCAAGCATTCTTAAACCACCACAAATACTTTTACCCAGCTTTGAAACTGGAAAGATATTCCCGCTGATGCAATGGTAGTATGGATACACTGTAGATAGCCAACTGTTCCTGAGTGGATTTAAGGTCTACTTCCCAGGAGGAATCTGTGCCTGGTACTCTAAATCTGGCCAAGAACCTATATCTAGTAAGTTCATAGCTCCTCAGTTATACTAATTACTATTAATATATTTTTGCTAATTTATATATCATACTGACTTCTAAAAACATATTTGCACAACCATGGTTTAGAGGCAGCTTTCAGCCTTCAACGGGGAATTTTATTCTTCCAGTGGATAATAATTAAAATGGACAATAATAGCTAATCAAAATGGAGGGTAACCTTAAATTGCTTAGCCCTAAATAGAATATCTTTATTGAAGCTCCTCCCCATATAGCTCAGGAAGCATGTAGAAATATCCTAAGAGACTTAAGTTGAAAAGAACTGTTTTGAAGCAAGAACAAGACCATTGCACCCATGACTCAAAGTAGCTGTGATTATCGACAGATCTGCAAAAGATCAAACCAGTTAAAATTTCAACATAGATGGCGTCAAGTCTCATGAAGCTCCATTCCTAGTTTACCATCTTTGGCTACTGAAAGCTACTAGAAAAGAGAGACTATGCTTTCTTCAGGGACATGGTCCCTGTTCGGTTTCTTGTATCCCAGTGGAGATTCTTAAATACATACACATTAGTAAAACAAGGATTTGACTAAATATTCTTCAGTCTCCAGGTATTCATGTAGTTTCTGTTGGTGTAGGCTTCTAGTTTTATTTTATTATGTTAAGATACATGAAATAATTCCAATTCATTTGTATTTGTTAGGATATGCTCTGTGGTTTAGTTTAGAGATAGTCCCTTAGGCTACTGACAAGTATGTGTGTGCAGTCCACATTCATTGGCTGGAATATGTAGGTATCTGTCAAGTCAATTTTTTGTGATGAAATTGAACTCTAATGTTTTTTAATTGGTTTTTCAGTTTGAATAATATACTAGTGATGAGCATAGGACTTAAACTGGCTATTTTTATATCAAGACAAATGTGACCTTTAATGATCATAGTTTATAACCAAGTTTATCAAAACAGAAAAGAGTTCTCTCTTATGCAGAAGGATACCCAAATGAAACAAGAAAGAATGTTACCTTCCTAACACTTATGCCACTATTGTCCTGGAGAAAAATCAACATTTCTTCATGAAGGGGAGGGTGAAAGAGAACCCACCCTTTTTACACTGATTATTGGAAAATATCACTTTTTTAGAGGAGATTTGTCACTTTCTTCAGTGGGGTAACCACAAAAGATATACTAATAAAAAAGAAAAACTAAAATGTAAACAGAAAAAATTCAATCACTTATCTTGCTTGAGCTAAAGAAACACAGCTAAAGAAAAATATATTTATGAAAAACAGAATGTTTAAAAATATATAACCATTAAGTTCTAGGTCAGCCTGCTCTACTTAGAAAATTTTAAGGTAGCTATAGAAAAACCCCATCTCAAAAAATTTATTAAGCAAAAAATAATTAATAATAGCAAAATGTGATCATTTTCAACTACTCTTGATATAAAGGAAATATACAATGTTTACCAGGAATATTCAGTTATCATAAAGATCCACCAAGATACTCCATGTTCAGGAGACGACATTGAAAAATTGTTTGAATATAAAATCCTCTTTTAGACACCTTATAGGGAATACAGGAGACAAAAAAATCACAAAAAGAATAAGCTGGTTTTCTTATCAAATAAATTAGAAAATAAAAGGAGAAAGGGAAGGAAGAAGAAAAGAAGAGAGGTAACTGAACACTTATGGAAGCCAAGTAGCAACCAATAGCACCAGGTGCAAAGCTATGTCTTTCCCCTATATGTTTGCATATCAAGGCCCCTAAGATGGCTGAAATTGCAGGAAAACAATCCAAGGATAGAGAACTGGTACCATTATTGTTCATATATGTTACTGGATCAAAATGAAAGACCCATTAAGAAGATTGACTTAGCTCTTCTTTTATAGATACATGGACATGTTGTAGGAAGACTTTAGAAAGATCACACATACATACATGCATACATACACATACATATGTATATACATTAATACATACATACAGGGATATTTGGATATATATTTTATATTTTCCATAAAAGTGAATGGGGGTAAATTGTGGGCATCTCATTTCTGTTTATATTGTATTCTAGGATTCTTTTGGGGGTTTGACTGTTATTTACTTCCTTATGTAGAGTCATTGGGGAAAATAAACATGCAGGCATCTGAGGTTACAGTTTTATGCTCATTGCAGTAAAAATTATAATCAAGTGCACAATAGTTTCCTAAGCCTAATGAGTCTCTTGTGCCACAGACAGTTACAATAATTGTGGAGTGAACTACAAGGTTGCCCTCTTGAAGTGCAGCCTTCTGGTTGGCTTCAGAAACCACAGAAGAATCATCTTGTGAAGTGTTGCTGAGGCTTTTCTGAGCCTACCGCTTCAGATCTCAAATTGTATTTTTCTGTTTTCATGATTTGTTTTAATTAACTTTCACTTTACATTTCTCTGTTTTATTTTCTTCGAGAGAATTTAATGCTCACTGTTCCTCTTGAGATCTATTTTATTTTCCCAATTCCCAGTATTTTCATGTACTTCTTCCTTAATATCTCCGTGTCAAGACCAAATAATACTGACTCAAGGTTTGGAATGTTCAGTAAATGAAGTTATGTGTATTGTGATAGATGTAAATAAAACATTAGGCATCTTAAAGATGTTCTGAGCTGCAAGTGGTGATGCACATGTTTGATCCCAGCACTTAAGAGACAGACAGGGGGATCTCTGCGAGTTCCTTTACAACCTGGTCTACATAGAGACTTGATGGAAAGCTAGTCTTGCATGGTGACACCCTGTCTCAAGGAGAAAATAGAGGTAGCATGCTAGACATCAGCCACTGCGATGAGGTGAGAAATTACCCATAGATCACCCACCTTGAGATCACTCAGTAAGAAATGTTAACACATTTTATCTACAAAATTTAAATCTCAAGACAGCGGTTAAAATTCCTTAAATCATATAATCTTAATGTGATGAAGATTGGGATCAGGTTTATTTATTTAAAGAGTCCATAGTTTCTTATATTTGTTTACAAAGCATGCACTTGTGTGCGCACATGTGAGTGTGTGTGCGTGCACATGAGAGAGTGTGCAAGAAAGAAAGGAAGATGATTAGATAGACAGACAGATAAATGACAAAAAGACATTATTAAATGTGCTATAATACTAAGGCAGTCTAGATGAGAATTGAAAAGTGGGTCTTCAAAGAAAGTAAGTAGAATAGCATTTTTTTCATGGAAATCCCTCTCTGGCATTTCTTGGGAAATTATTTTGTTCAAAGTCCTGGACACTAAAAAAAAAAAAGCTGAGCAATTAGGGAAATTGGGGAAAATATTGTCATCCTAAGCAAATTAAAGCACAGTCATCAATGTAGAGGTCTTCTGTGAGCCAAAGAGTTCCTTCAGCCCCAAGTTGGAATGCAGGTGAGAAATATGGACACAGAGTTAAAGGTTCAGAAACACAGAGAGAAACCCTGGGTCCTGATTAGCCTATCTTGATTGGTTTCCATGCCACCAGCATGCCCAAGGCCCTGTGTGCTAATAACGGTAAGCCATCCTAGTAGCTGAAATACACATTGGTAAGTTTTAGGCATAGTCTTCCATAGTTTATTAAGTAATTTTGAATACCAAGAATGTTAGAATGAAGCATAAGTTCATCTCATTCTGTGTGAGCTGTACATATTACATTGTTCTTTACCAGTACCTTGAGCATTGCCACAGCATAAATGGCAATAGATGCCAACCTTTTTTTAATGATACATGGGGTGGAAATTTGACTCAAAGGCCAACGGTACGTGCTGTTCTTATAGTGAAACCCCAACTGAGTTGCCAGCACAATCAGGCAATTGAGAACCATCTCTAACTGTGGCTCCATAGGATCTAACACCCTCTTCTGGCCTCTATATGTACACATACAGATGTATGTCAGACATACAGACAAACACACACACACACACACACACACACACTTTTTCAAAATAAACAATGAATGACTGTATAGTAGATTAGTATTTAACAACCAGTTCTCCATGGAAACAAGAACCTTGACCTGTAGTATCTCCCAGACTCCATGATATAAACCCCCTCTGACATGGCTAACTTTAAACAACAAACATGATGTCACTGGATGCTGGGTCCAGCACAAGAGTGGAAGGAAAACACTCAACAGTGAGTGAAACTCTCTCATTTTATCAGAGCAAGATTATAAAGCAAAGGGTTTTAATGGTGAGAATGTTCGTCATCGATTAGAACATTATACATGCAATTTCTATAGCAACAATCAACACTTTTGCATCAGTTGAGTGCCTAAAAATGAGGAGGAAAACCCTGGGAGATGAATGGATCAATTTGCAGAAGCATGACCATATTGCATGCTATATCAAGATGCCCTTGATCTTGGTTTAGTAAGAATGCATGGGGAGCAGATAAGGCTGTGTGCTGGGCAAAACTAACATAGCCCCAGTGGGCTGCACTTTGAGTAGGAGAAGCAGGCTATGAACCCATGTCAAATGTGATGGTTGTTTGTTGCTACCAGGAAGAAATTACCAAAGGGGCTGCGGCTCCTGAATGGGTGATCTGAAGTGGAAACTTAAGGTACTTCGGAAAGTTGACTGTATTGGATGGTGTTTTGCTGGGGCAAACAAGTGAAGGAGTGTTTTCCTGAAGGGGACACAGGCAAGACTAAGGCAGACTTGTGAAAGAAAGTTTCACTAAAGCAGATGCAGAATGGATGTTCTGCTAAAGCACGCATGTGAAAGGACGTGATGAAGGATTCTTTGCTAGCAACATGCATGTATTGGTCCTTCTTACACTGTGTAGTTGAACTGCATTTGTTGGGACTCCATAAAGAGAAAAACACACACACAAGGAAAAATAAATCTTTCAGTGGTGTGCTACAGTTTCTTGCCACTTCTGTGGTCTCAGACTGATTGGCAGAGTGATGTCCACTGAGACGGACAAACATGCGAAAGCAAGATCCATGGAAGATGTGATGTTTGGAGAGAGTATAAATAGAACTTGAAGGATAGTGTCAGAGGCTGAACTTGGCTTGCTTGTATATGCTTCTTTTTCTCACATCATGACATTCCCCTCCCTGTGAGACGCACAGCCCAGAACTTCTCCTGGCATCCCTCCTGGTCCTCCTGCTGACGAGAGCCTAGGCTGAAGCCTGGCTGTGTCTGCTAAGTAGTGCCACCGCTGCTGATTCATGTTTGCTATGCAGACTCTACCGAACTGGTCTGCCAGTGTAGACACAAAGTATCTGTGAGCGGAACTTGAGCAGCCTCTGCCAACTTACAAATAACACAGATGGGAGGTGCTTCAAAGAACCTTTCTAAACAGGTCCACTTCCCCATGTTCTTTTTATACTACCTCTGGTGGGCAGTGGGTGGGCTACAAGGAAGAATAAAGCATTTAAGAACCATCATTAAGATAGGTTTTGAAAAGAAATGAATGTTACAGTGTTGTAAGGGGAACAAAGTCGTGTCATGAGGGAAGCGTGTAAGAAGGCAAGGGTGGGTGAATTTAGAAATACATTTTCTGAGGCTACCAGGGGCACAAAAGAGGCACGGAAGTGCTTCTTCTCTTAGCGGAAGTGCTTCTTCTCTTAGCAGAAGTGCTTCTTCTCTTAGCGGAAATGCTTCTTCTCTTAGTCCCATCTCCACATCACTATGGCCATATCAGCCTCTTTTGTGAATTTTAAAATATATTTTTTATTTACTATCCATATATATAACATGTTTTGATCAACCCATCTCCATCCTACAATTACTATCCTATCCCTGCCACAGTTTCCTCCAAACATACCTCTCTCTGTCTCTCTCTGTTTCTCTCTGTATGTCTGTCTCTGTCTGTCTCTCTGTTTCTGTGTCTCTGTGTCTCTGTCTCTGTGTGTGTGCGCGCCCATGCACACATTTGCCTGTGCATCTCTGTATTATGTCTCTATATATCTCTGTCTCTATTTCTGTCTTTATCTCTCTGTCTCTCTATCTCTACCTCTCTCCCAACCCTCACTGAGTCAATTTACTAGCACCAATATGTGCATGGGTATTGGACCATCTTCAGAAGCAGGGGGTAACCCCTGGACAAACTTGAGGCAGAACCACTCAGACATCCAATTTCCTCCAGACAGTCACTGTGAGATAATACTTGTCCTCTAAAATGCCTGCTTTGGCTCATTTGGAACACATTCATCGATTTCTAATGCTGCTCACAGCAAACATTGCGGCTGCCTAAATAGACAAATGCAGAAGAATGTCACAAGCGATTCAGCACTCATCACGCCATCGGGCATCTATCTGTGACAGAAGTGCCCTGCATCACTTTATTGACAAGCACACCATCAAAACTAGTTACCAACATGAATGCAGGATGAATCTGGAAGACTGGAAAGATTAAAGCAATTGGAGCCAAATGGAACTAGTCTCATCAGAAAAAGAAATGTGATCTCTCTTCTTGTAGAATTTTAGGAGAAGCAAAATTGGAAAACTGTTCAGATTTCCAGCATGAAATTTCCTTTGCAAGAGAAAATGCTTGAGAAGAAAAAAAAATTTCTAAGGAATTTTGGACAATAAAACACACTGGAGTGTATTAAAAGGAACAATCAATGAAGTTGTACATGTTTCCCTAAGAAGAAAATTGTTTTAAGGCAGCAAAAGAGTGCCTATTTACATAAAATTCAGTAAGAGGTCAGGAGGGATTGATTCTGCTACAGTATAGGAGTAGAAAAGGAGATTTCTGTTGACCTAAAAAAATTCTCTGTTTCAGCAACATACTTAACAAATTCTGTTTTAAAGGCAAATGTGCTGCAGCAGAAGGAATCTGTAGCAAAATGGAAGCAGTTCTAACTTCAGAGGCAAAAAGCACAGCCAGGACAGAGGAAATGGGAAACAGAGGAAAGCATCAGACTTGCAGTGGACCTCTTCCATCAGACGTGCAGTCAACTTCCTCCATCAGACTTGCAGTCGACCTCCTCCATCACATTGCCTGCACCCCTGCAGCAGAGATGTAGCCTTGTTTCTTCTACATGTGTGTAACACTGTGTCAATGAAAATAATACAAAATAAGCAACATGTAGCAAAGGTCAGGCTTAAAATTCTTTGTGAACAAATCACAGAGGCCACTGAAATCTGAAAGGAGCATTTCTATTTCTGAAAGATGTGGACGATGCTTATTCTCTTGTTTGCAAATTGTCAGCCACTATTGTGAGAGTGATGACTTAAGCACTTTCCTTACCACTGTTACAACATACCTGACAAATGTGACTCAAGGGTGGGGTTGTTTGGCTCATAACTGATGGGCATACTTTACTGTGATGAGATAGGCTTAAATAACAGCGGGAGCCCATGAATGCTGGAGCTCAGCCACCTTTAGTTCTTTCAGCAGCCTGGGACCACACTCACAAATGGATACTGCCCACCTTGTGATGTCCTACCACCTCACTTAACCTAATCCAGAAAACTGCTCAAAGACATACAGATTTCCAAAGTGATTCTAGAACCTACCAAGTGGATGATTGCTATTAACCATCACAGATAATTAATGTTATTATTATATACTTTTATGGTGTGAAACTTTTATGGTATCAAAAGCTTTGAATGGTTTTGTTTTGTGTATTTTCTTTTAGCAAATGGTAATAGCATTGTGGAGGTCGTATTACTATGCCATGAAGTGTGTGAACATATCATGTTAGTTTGTAACGTGAACAGACCATGCATAGCAGCTTTTATTAAGGTTTTATTTTCCTGACAATCTCTGGAAATCTTAATACAAGTTTACCATGGAATTAATTTGCTGTTTATTATTTAGTAGCATAATACATAAAAGAAGTGCTACAAGAAAAGACAGAGCTGTGTTTTCTATTTGTATACTAGCTTATTATTTTATCCATGGTGGGTACATCAACAGGATGTGTGCCAGCATGTAATACAGAAAACCTTTTACTATATTGTCTATATTCTCATTTAAAAAGTAAATGGCCTCTGGGGGGGGAACATATATCACAGTTGTAGAAAAGCATTGTGGAAAGAAATTGTGTAAGAAACATCCATGCCTGGCAAGTGGTAAGGTTCTAAATGTTAATAATTAGAGTAGCTACTTTGTTAAAATAATAGTATTAAAATAATTAAATTAGTTCTTAATTAAATTAAGTTAATTTAGTTCTTGTTAAGAACTAAGAAGAGACGTGCCTGGCACCAGGAATCCGGCAGGTGAATCACCCACACAGGGAACGAGCAGACAGTCTGGCTCCCTGTCCCTCTGGCCACAATAATACCTGTGGAGCTTTGATTGATTTTCTCCAACCTCCATCTTTATCCACTGCTACAGGAAGCCAGAGCATCCTTCCCAAATCCTACAGAACCGGGACGGTGCTTGCTCACTAGCAGTCAACCTGCCCCAAGCATGTCAGAATGAAACTGAGAGATTCTGCCATGGCCATGGAGCCCCGTACGATTGACACCTCGGTTTCTCCACACTGCTCATTCTCTGGATTTCCTTTCTCTGAAGCAGTTAAACGCACATCAAAATCAGAGACTCTAACACGCACAGCCCAGCTTCACAGGGGTTTGTACAGACCATCCTTTTGCTGAGAACACCTTTCCCTGGTCCCTGCCAGGTCCTTTCCAGCCCATGATTGCACATGAGTACAATATTAAAATGACTTTATCACTTCAAGGCTGGTGATAAATCATCTTGTGAAGCCAGATCTGCTAGAGTTGGACTACAGGGATGAAAGATGAAGTCACTAACTTCTGTCCCCAGAAAATGTTCCAGTCATAGGATTAACCTGGGTTTTGATGTCGTCATCAGCATTGGCATAGCTCCATAAGTTCCCCTCAAAGTCTGTATGTTGAGGACTTGGTTCCGAGGGTAGCAATACTCGGAGAGTCCTGGCGAAGGTGATGCCTGGGCCAGGGACTCAGATCATCCTCTTTGTCCCCCTGAATTATAACGGAAGTGATTTTAAGCCATCCTTTGTCTCAGTCACAGCATGCCTCAATCTGTGCTCCCTCCAGTATTGGATAGGGCATCCAATATGAATTGTCATTACATTATAAATAGCATACTGTGTATAGTAGAAATATGAGATGTTTCCATTGACTGTACACACAACACTAGGCTAGGAAAAAGGCATGTTGCCCATACCAAACAATTGCATGTCTTTTATAATTGAATTCATCTTTGTTACTAATGGGGGAGTGCAGACTGTGCAGGTTAGGGGGAAAAAATCTTACAGGATCACTATCAGGTCATGTGCCAGCAAGAGACACAGGCTGTGCCTCCAAGTCATGTTCCAACCTCAGACCCAGGTTGTGAGGAGTTCTAGCTGATCCACAGGTTTAAAATTCTGGGTTCACACGGCCCCTTCTTGGGCTTGGTGTTTGTGAAGATGGTACATAGAACCTACACCATAGAGGTAAAGGGGTGCTTAGATTTGATTTCTATTGCTTAGAGCTTTACATGAATTCTAGAGATCCAGATTTAAGCCTTCATGCTTGCTCAGCAAGTGCTTCACCCTTCAATCCCTTTCCCAAGCCAAAGGCTGGCATTTTTCATGGAAGCTTCATCACAAAGTTGTGGTTGGTCATGAACTCACTCTTTCCCAGAGGAAAGAGGCAGACAGAATGCTCCCAGTGTCCAACCACAGGCTAGTCTAAACAAGGACAACATAAAGGTTTTAAGATGACATAGGAAGGGCCACAGCCGCACATGTCCTCCTGCCCTGCTGATGTCACTCAGCAAAGTAAGCAGAGGAAGAACCCATGCTGCTGTCTGATAGCTCCTATGAGGTCATCACGTTTCCGGTCACAAAGATTGCATTTGACTGAAGATATTAACAATCTGCTTCTTACATAACAGCCAAATAAACAAATATGAGTTTCATCATGCTTAAAAGATCAATATACAATCACTGCAGTCAAGAACTACCACACAGACGGCAGCCTCTGTGACATTTTCTTTTGGAATGATACCCGTCCCTCCCTGTTCCTGGAGTAGCTCTGCAGACAGAGGAAACATTGAACTCCTTTGAAGTTTTATCAACCATACCTCTCTGCTCGCAGTGCTTGACTTGAACATGCTTGCCCCTAGGACGTCTACGTGCTTCAGTAGAAGGGCTGCTTTATTTGACCTGGGATGTAATTTCAGATATATGAGACAGTGAAAGCAAATATTTTAAGTATCTGAGGTTTGCAGACTGGCACAGAGGGCCCCTCAGCAAAGGGTGGAAGATATGTAGAAAAACACCAAGGAAGTCCACCCAGTCCTTGGCTGACTAAGCTACACTGACCCTACTATGGTCCCTCAGATGCTAGCGTTAAAATTTTCAATGATGGTAATATTTTTTTAATATAGTTAAGAGCTCAGTTGGCTCACTCTACAAAAATAAACAGGATTCATAGAACCTAGAAAGTCAGTACCCAATAACAACAGGACAAAGGAAAAAGAGAAAAAAAAATGCCATAAGCCATTAGTGGTTAAGCTTCTTTATTAACCAAACTGCTCACTCTTCTAAGAAAAGCTTATGAGATGAGACAAAGGAAAATGTGCAGGAAGTGTTCTGCATATAGCATCAAGCAGAAAACAGAAAATGCCTGTGAAGATATAATATTTCAGACTTAGTACTAAAAGGCCTTGAGTAACCATTCATTAAGAGTTAAAGGAAGCCAGATATTAGTGGTAAACATCCGTAATTCCAACAACTTGGAAAGCAAAGTTAGAGGAACATGAATTTGTGGTTGTCTAGGCAACATAACATGATCTGTCCAAATCCTTTCTAAAGTATTAATTAATTAGTTGTTAATTAATTAAATAATTAATACTTTTGACAACTGTACCTTACCAGTTAGACAGTATAACTAAAAAGGCATAAATTATAAAATAAAATTTAGAATAAATTCAGGCACTAAAGAATATAAAAACCAAAACAAAGAAGGGTTCAACAGAGAAATTAGGAGTCAGAAGAAACAATGAGAACACTGGAATATGTTTCAAATGAGGCTGTGAAGACTGGGAACAGAATTGTAAATGAGTGAAAAAGAATGAGCCAGTTCTGAGGGGTATGGAGAGTCTATTCAATACAATAATACACACATAATAGGCATTTCCAGAGAAATGTCAAACATTTGTAAAACAGAAAGTAAATTTTCCAGACCTTGCAAAACACTACAAGTTAAATAAACCTATGTTTATTTATAGTAGAGTAATATACAGGTAATGATAGCCAAAGCCTCAAGATAGGAATAACCAGGCACAAGGCTCTTCGATACAATTGACAGCTGATTTATTAACAAATTATAGAAGCAAAAGAAAAGAGAATAAAGACATTGAACCATTATGATTAAAAACTAAATAAATAACTGTTGACCAATAATTGTGTATTTTGACAAACTGGTTTAGAAATTGAAACATTTCATTCCTAGGAAGCCACTCTGGGCACTCTGGCCAGGGAAACAGGTAGGCTAATTGCAGATCTTTCATCTATCACATCTCTCCTCTTCTCCAAATTCAATTAATTCCCAAATCATAATCTTAGCTCTAAACTCTGCAGCAAACCTCCTGCTGAGGTGTCTCTTTTTCTCTGCCCCCCTCTCCAATAGATTGCACAGATATAGATCTCCAAATTTCCTTGCTCCTATACATTGCTTTATCCCAGTCCTCAACTACAACAGATAACCCCTGGGAATCTACATGCTACTGCAGACATCAAAGCAGGAAAGCTAAATGCAGATCATCTCCTTTCCCTAGATTCCTCCAAATTCACTGCAAGCCTATCCCCAGTTCTATAGCAGACCATCTCCTGTGTCCTGTCTGTTCCATGCCCAGGAGACCGGAGTACTAAGCACATCCTGGTGGAACACCTGCATCCCTTCTTCCTGTAGACCATTCCCATTCAGCTTCCAAAACCTAGAAACACATTTTTCCTGAAACCCAGGTCCTCCAGACAAAACCAAACAGAGTAATAGTGAAACTAACCAATGCTATTAATCAGATGGACCTAATATATCTAAAGAACATTTCACCCAAACTCAAAAGTATATACCTTCTTCTCAGCACCTCATGGAACCTTCTCCAAAACTGATCATACAGTAGGTCAGAAAGCAAGCCTCAACAGATACAAGAAAATTAAAATAGTACCTCATATCTTTTTTTTTCTTTTTTTTAAACGACTTTATTTTGCAAAACAAAGATACATGTAAAGATTTTAAACATTTTTTGCTTAAAATTATACATTTTTGTCAGTACTGTTTTTTCAGACATTAAAATAAATTTTACATAAAACCATGTGAATATGTTTTTTAGTCAGTACTTGATTTTTTTCAAGGGCTTGACAGTATGCGTTGAAAACGTACTAGTTGCAATAAGCATAAAGTACATGCAAAACAAAACGCAACATGGAAATAGTCAAAGTCTTCTTGTTTTGTAAATATATGTATATTTTTTTGTTTTCTTTATTTCTTGGACTTCATACAGTCTGTGAGTTGTTTCTGGGGAGTGCAAGCCTCTGGGGTTACCATCCCACTATCAGTGACTGCATATTATGTCTGTTCTTTTGTGACTGGGTTATCTCACTCAGGATGATCTTCTCTAGATGCAGCCATTTTCTTAAGAATTTGGTTAAGTCATTGTTTCTGGTGGCTGAGTAGTATTCCATTGTGTATATGTACCACAATTTTTGTATCCATTCGTCTTCTGAAGGACATCTGGGTTCCTTCCAGGTTCTGGCTATTATAAATAGAGCCGCTATGAACATTGTGGTGCATATATCTTTGTTGTGTATTAAAGTGTCTCTGGGGTATATGCCCAGAAGTGGAATAGCTGGGTCTTCAAATAGTACTATATCCAATTTTCTGAGGTATCGCCAGACAGATTTCCAGAGTGGTTATATTAGCTTGCAACCCCACCAACAGTGGAGAAGTGTTCCTATTTCTCCGCAGCCTCGCCAGCATCTGCTGTCATCTGAGTTTTGGATCTTGGCCAATCTGACTGGTGTGAGGTGAAATCTTAGGGTTGTTTTGATTTGCATTTCCCTGATGGCTAAGGATGTCGAGCACTTCCTCAGATGTTTTTCGGCCATTCGGTGTTCCTCAACTGAAAATGATTTGTTTAGCTCTGTACCCCATTTTTTAATAGGGTTATTTGATTCTCTGGTGTCTAGCTTTTTGAGTTCTTTGTACACCTTGGATATTAGGCCTCTATCTGATGTGGTGT
Source organism: Micromys minutus (assembly GCF_963924665.1). NCBI lineage: Eukaryota > Metazoa > Chordata > Mammalia > Rodentia > Muridae > Micromys > Micromys minutus. The sequence goes on along the minus strand of NC_137969.1, from coordinate 31,893,368 downwards.
TGGTAAAGATCTTTTCCCATTCTGTTGGTTGCCGTTTTCTTTTCTTGACGATGTCCTTAGCCTTACAGAAACTTTGCAATCTCATTAAGTCCCATTTGTTAATCTTTGACCTTAGAGCTTGAGCCATTGGTGTTTTGTTCAGGAAATTTTCTCCTGTGCCTATGTGTTCTAAGGTTTTCCCTACTTTCTCATCTAATAGTTCCAGTGTATCTGGTTTAATGTGGAGATCTTTAATCCACTTACACTTGAGCTTTGTACAAGGAGATAAGAACGGGTCTATTTTCATTCTTTTGCATGCTGAGTGCCAGTTGGACCAGCACCATTTGTTGAATAGGCTGTCCTTTTTCCATTGAATGTTTACTGCTCCTTTGTCAAAAATCAGGTGACCATATACATGAGGGCTCATTTCTGGATCTTCTATTCTATTCCATTGATCCACTTGCCTATTTCTGTACCAGTACCATGCAGTTTTCAGCACAATTGCTTTGTAATATAGCTTGAGGTCAGGGATAGTGATTCCCGCAGATGTTTTTTTGTTGTTGAGGATGGATTTCGCTATTCTAGGTCTTTTGTTATTCCATATGAAATTGCACATTGATCTTTCCAATTACATGAAGAACTGGGTTGGAATTTTGATGGGGATTGCATTGAATCTGTAGATTGCTTTTGGTAATATGGCCATTTTTAAGATGTTGATCTTTCCAATCCATGAGCATGGGAGATCTTTCCATTTTCTGAGATCCTCCTCAATTTCTTTCTTTAGAGGTTTGAAGTTCTTGTCATACAGGTCCTTCACTTGCTTAGTTAGAGTCACACCAAGGTATTTCATAGTTATGGGAGAGCTGGGTTCTGGTGTTGCCAGGTTGTCTTGGTTTCCTTGGGATATACTCTTTCACTTTCCTCTTGCCATTTTGTTGTCAGTGATATGTTCTTACCTTTCCCTTGTATCTGGTCTGTGTCCCTGGTTCTCCCCTGGTTGAGGTGTCAGATGGGTCAAGCCCTGTTTTATGCCTCAGAGTCATCGGGTGTGAGCAGAAGTTCCAACGTTCTGTTTCTGTTTGCTGGATCAGGCACAGTTGCTCAGCCTCTATGAGCCGCCATTCCGCCTGGCAGGTAGGCCAGGCTCCACTCTGCGTCCGGAAGTCGTTCCCGAGTGGAAACAGAAGTTCTAATTTTCTGTTTCCAATCACAGTTGCTCAGCCTTTATGAGCTGCTGTTCCGCCTGGCAGGTAGGCCAGGCTCCGCTCTGCGTCCGGAAGTAGCCTCTGGGTGGAAACAGAAGTTCTAATTTTCTGTTCCCAATCGCTGGATCGGGCACGGCGGGGCAGGGCGAGTTATGGTGTGCACTTTCCGTGTGCACTCCGCAGAGATCTCTCTGCTCCCTTGCAGTCTTGGTCTCCCACTCACCAGTTTCTCAGCCTCTATGAGCCGCTGTTCCGCCTGGCAGGTAGGCCAGGCTCCGCTCTGTGTCCGGAAGTCGCCTCCGGGTGGAAACAGAAGTTCTAATTTTCTGTTCCCAATCGCTGTTGCTCAGCCTCTATGAGCCGCCGTTCCGCCTCAAAATCAGTTTTTATAGCTCTCCTTTACATTTATTATTTGTCAGTTTTAACTTAGATTAATGATCTGATTATTTCTGCCATAGCACTGAGAAATTCTTAAATCCAAATATGTACTTAAATTTTTATTAGTTCTTTGAGTAAGGATTTAGACAATGCATTTTAATCATATTTACCCTCTCTAGAAACTCCTCCAAGTTCCATCATTATTCAATACACATACAAGTATGTTCTTTAGAAAAACCAAACTAAACTAAACCAAGCAAAAGCAAAAAACTACCAAGTCCAATTTGTTCTGCTTATATACTTTTGAGTGTGTGGCCTTTCACTGGAGGGTGTTGGATCTACAAAGAATTGAACCCATAAAAGAGAACCAAGTCTCCTTTTTCCCGTAGCTATCAATTGTCAATAGCCCTGTGATGGGTTGTATATGCTTAGCCCAGGGAGTGGGACTATTAGTGGCACTATTAAGAAGTATGGCCTTGTTGGAGTAAGTGTGTCATTGTGGGTGTGGTCTTTGAGACCCTCATCCTAGTACCATTCAGAGGAAGATGTAGAACTTTCACTGACCCCTGTACCATGCCTGTCTGGATCCTGCCATGCTCCCACCTTGATGATGATGGACTGAACCCCTGAATCTGAATAGAAGAATCTGAAACTAAATGTTGTCCTCATAAAAGTTGGCTTCGTCTTTTATGGTGCCCATTCACAGCAGTAAAACCCTAACTAAGACAAGCCCCTTAGCCAGAGGTGGGACCTTGTGTCTACCCTGACTCTCCATGCTGCTGTCTTGTCTGGCTTGAACTTGGGCCAGTCTTGTGCACACTGTCACAGCTACTGAATTCTCAAATGCAACTGCCCTGTTGTGTTCAGAAAGAGTTGTTTCCTTGTAGCCACCAATGCATCTGGTTCGTTTGTTCCCCTCTTCTGAAATGATTCCTGAGCACTTGGAAGAAAATGATTCAACATCGATGTTGCCTTTAGTGCTGAGAATTCCACAGTTTCTTATTCTCTGGACCCTTACCAGTTGTGAATTTCTCTGTTACTTACCATCCACTGAAGAAAGAAACATCTTTTGAGAGATTGACTAAGCTATGAGAATAATGCTAGGTCGTTAGGAGTTGGTCATAATGCCATACTTCATCTGTTTAGCAAAATAATAGCACTGGCTTCTCCCTGGGTTTATGAACTGCCCAGCCACAGATTCTTGGCTCTGATGATGGTGCCGGATATGGGTTCTATCTTGTGAAACAAGCCTTAAATCCAAACAGAAAAGTGTCCGGTTTGTTCACTGTATTCCTGACACTTTCGGCAGTGGACTGTGTCACCATGCCAGTTGTTATTGTCTGTCACAGTGTCCACAGCTTGTTGAGACTGATGACCCCATTTTCCCCCCAGCAGCAAGCAGAGCACAGTCCAACACTGTGAAATCTCGGCAGCAGAGATGAAGATTGCAATTAAGGAAGAGCTTGATTTCTCCATGTTCTGTGACTCAGGTATGGGGTGCCTTTAGCAAATAGGGTTTTGACTATCAGGTTCTGGAGGGAAACCAAGAGCAGCAGCACTCCTCTTTAATACTTGAGGTCTACGATCGGTGTGGCTATGTTAGAATTTGCTGTTGTTATTTTTTAAATCAAAGCTATTTATCCTGGCAAAGATTCATATTTCTTGAACCTTCCATTCATGCCAATTAGCAAATCATGTCAGATTATGAAATCAAACTCCACTAATGGGACATGCAGTCACCACCTGTACCAGAGATTACAGAATCCATCTTGGGTCTAGTGTGCCTGGTAGCTTGGTTTAGGCTCTGGTGCACCCTTTTTGAAAAAACATTTTTTTTTTTGCCAAGTTATTTTAACTGTGTATGTTGCTTTGTGTGACACCCAGAATACTTTTTTTTTTTTTTTTTTTTTTTTTTTTTTGTTTCTAGCAACTACTTCTTCCTCTAGTCATCCCTAGATGACTAGAATAGATCAGAATTGATTCTGATGAGTATAAAGACATGGATTCACACAGTAGCTAATTAAAAAAAATCATTTATAAAGGAAGAACATAAGGGATTTAAATGAATCAATATTGTCATTAAAAGATATTAACGACAATGCATTGCTCAAACCATCATTTTGTTTATAGCAAGATGCCCCCAGCCTCACTCCCAAACTGACCAACAGAGTCTTTACCATTCATTACCCATTATATAGCATTTAAACTATGTGTTTCCTTGAGATGCTAGCTTAAAAATAGACTTATTTCTGCTATTGTCCCCAAGAGTTTTAAGGACCTCAGCTTGGGCCAAACCAAGATTTGAGGGCTTTGATACTGAAAAGAATTTCAGGACTAGCCAGTTTATGAAGCAGAGTTACAGATCTTATTGAGGATAATTTAATAGGAGCTTAAGCAGGACTAGAAAGAAAAGAAATCCCTCGAAGAAAAAAGACACACCTAAGTGGGTGTAGACTCCTCTAGAATGAGGCACAAACAGAGATGACTGTTTCTGTAATAGTCATGCACTGGATTTCGGTGGGATCCGAAGCTGCTCTTTCATCACTTTGTGGTTCTTGGCATCCGATGTCTTTGAGATCAGTGGAACATTTTTCTGGTCCTGTTCAACCTGGGTCAGGGAGCTAAGGTCCTGGAAACTCTAATGTCACCAAGGCTGCCAGAGCCAAGGGGTTTGCATTCTTTCTCTTGCAAATTCCAAGAATAAAATTCATGGACCACAGAGGGTGGATTTTAGAAAGAAGTATTTTATCTTATTGAGCTTAAGTGAGAGAGCAGGGTGTAGCAGGAGCTCATTGATATTCCACTGAGCCTTAGTGACTCTGGTTCACAAAGCTTCACTAGGAGGAGGAAAGGAGCTGGGGTGGCACATTAGACTGTTTTCTATCTCAGCCACATCCTCAGGATGGTTTTCCCAGAAACTGATATCCCTTTAGGGGAAAGAAGGTAAGAAAAAACTGTACCCTATTTCTGAATGTTCAACTTCTGGCTTTGAGACCTGGAGATATTTTTGGTTCAGACTCTTCTGGTGTCTCTTACCTCTGCAATGTATAAGAATAACTAGAGGCTCATGAATATTCCTGGCTTTTAGTCAAGGAAAAAACACATCAACTCTTCTTCTCCTCCTTCTTCTTCCTTCTGCCTCTCCTCCTTCTGCTTCTCCTCCTCCTCTCCTTCCTCTCCCCTCCCATCCTCCCTTTGGTAGCGATGCGCACATCCTCTTACTTTAAACTTCCTATCTAATCTGTTCCTCCTGTTCTCATCAGCACCTGGCAGGATTGGAATTCCCTTGAGGGAGAATCCAGCTCTTGGGGATAAAGGGAATGGGATTTCTTTACCCAGTGTTGCTAGGGATTCTCAAATAATGTCATGGAAAGGACTCCCAACCTGGAATTAGGATCTGAATCAGAACCCATGGAGGAAAGCTGCTATGGTCTGCTTCCTCTGGCTGGCTGAGCTACCGGATGCAGTCTAGACCCTCATGCCCAGGAGTGGTTCCACCTGAAGTGGTCTGAGCCCTTCCACATCAATCATGTTAATCCAGAAATGCCCCCCTCTCTCAGATCTACCGATAGGCCAATCTGATGGAAGCAATCCCTTGACTGATATTTCTTCTTCCCAGGTGAGTCTAATTCAGGGAAAGTAGATAAAATCTAACCAGCCCCAAAGGAATGTTATTGATTCCATATTTGTAGCTTTAAAACTGGAAATTTGGATTCTCTCTTGGCTAGAGGCTTTAATCAGATTCCAGGATGATGTGACTCCTTTCCTTTTTCTGTCTTCCATGATCTCTCCATCTTTCTATTCTATGTCAACATAATACCATTGCACTGGCTTGTTTTATGTCAACTTGACACAGGCTAGAGTCATCTGAAAGGAGGGAACCTCAACTGGAAAAGTGTTTTCATAAGATCAGGCAGTAAAGTATTTTCTTAATTAGTGATTAGAGGAGAAGGTCCACTGTGGGTGGTGCTGTCCCTGGGCTGGTGGGCCTGAGTTCTTTAATAAAGTGGGCTGAGCAAGTCCTGAAATGCAGTTCAGTAAGCAACACTCTTTCCTGGCCTTTGCATCAGCTCCTGACTCCAGGTTCCCGCCCTGTTTGATTTCCTGCTCTAACTTACTTCCAAGATGAACAGGGATGTGGAGGTGTAAGCCAAGCAAACCCTTTCTGTCCCAATTTTCTTTCAGTCATGGGGTTTCATCACAGCAATAATAACCTTAACTAAGCCAGCTGTCATCTATAGCTGTAACCTGAGTTTTTATTACAGATTCCCTTCTCTTTTCACAACTATCTGAAATGATCCAACTGAGCAAGTATATGATATACTGACACCGGTACTCCTAAAATCAGAGTATAGTTTGCATCAATTTGGAAATGAAATGGGCCCTTTAATTGGAGCCCACATAAGGAGCATAAACTTGGCTTCCCTTTGTATCTTGAGCTAGCTTTCTTGGAATTCTCTTTCGAGTAATGTTCCACTGTGATTATATATGGATTCAGTCTTTGGAAAAGTTTAATCAGAGCTGAGACTACAGATGAGCCAGCTCCAAGCTTCAGACACTTTGGAAAATACATGGTAAGACCCAAATAGCAATTTATATGCAGCTTAATTATATGATGGGCCAGAAACAGCCACGGCCTGAGGGGCCATGGGTGTCCTGGGAGGCAATGGGGCAGGGCAGAGAGGCCGAGCTCATGGACATTCCTCACAGGCACATAGAGAGTTCAGGCCATCACTCATGGGCACACAGAAAGTTCAGACAGAAAGCACCAAAAATGTGAGAGGAAAACATTGGAGGCACTTTCCATGTGTCACTCCTGGTCCAGCAGACCTGCTCGTTAGGGTGAGAATGGGGAAGCTGACAAAAATAACGAGGTGTGATGATGATCACACACTACTTTCTAAAGAAATATGGAGGGACAAAGATGTCTGCCAAGCTGTGCAGGCCCCGGGTGAGTGTGAACTGTTTGATTTTGGAACTGCAGTTTTCTTCTGTTTTTTTCCTCTTTTCTTCCTTTCCTCCCTCCTTTCTTGCTTATTTTCCTCCTTCCTTTTTTCTTTATTGCTTTCCTGCAGACAACAGGTGCTTTCTAACACAAGGCCAGTGCACTATCAATGATCCACACTACAGAGCTGGGATTTTTGAGACAGGATCCGGCTCTGTAGCTAAGACTGGCCTAAAATCTATGACTGTCTCTACCTCCAGAGTGCTGGGGTTACAGGCACCCACCACCATTTCTGTTGCATTACTGTAGTTTTCTGGGTGGGGAAAACGAATAGAACACATGTGTAGGCCTTACATGCTGTTAAGTGACTAACACATATCACAGACTAAAGGTGATCCCCACAGGCTGCTGGGAACCATTAAATTCAGCAGGATAGATCACTGAGCACATGCATGAGACCAGACAGACACCACCTCCCATCAGCCACCTGGCCCTTTATGTAGACACAAAGTAAATGAATCAGCCATTTTTCTAACACTTCCTTGTGCTACTGGAGGAAGGTGAGCCAGTTGGGTGCAGTTCAAAGCCTGCTAGAGTAGAAGACCTGTCCAAGAGAAGGATGGAGGTACTGTCCCTCTGCCCTCTCTATACCTCTAACTATTATACAAAGAGCCTCAAAGCATGGAGTCAACCAACAAAGAAAAGTCACTGAATACATACAGTTTCACTTTGCCAGGAGAATATGCTTCTGCCAAAGGTCTTACTAAAGCGAGCTTCATGATGTTTGAAGATGTTTACAACTTAAAACCACAGTGTTAGAGCGGGCCTGAGGCCTCATGAATGCAGCCAGGCAGTCCAAGGTATTTAGGAAAGGCAAATGGTTTTTCTCCTGCAGAAGATGCTTCACTGCACATGGTCAGGCAGGCAAGCATCCCGTTGGGTTTCAGTCCTGAGGCATCCCAATGTTTTATGTGAGAAGTTTGAGCTCAGTTGCACATTCTTCAATGTTTGGACACTTTAAAGCTTTGAAATAGATATGCAAAGAGCAACGTTTGAGAGCAGGACACAACCTTAGATTGCATGGACTGGTCTTGAGGGAAATGTTGATTGGGCAGGAGGGTTTTCAAGATGGCATCTTCATACAGAGTTTTTGTTACAGGAAGTCCTCATTTCTCATTTAACTCCTTGATAGAAAAGACAGTCCATTTAATTTACATCTCCCAGACTGGTGAGAGTTTGTTTTGGTTTTTGTTTTGTTTTTTTAAGAGTAGGCAATAAGGGAAAGATTAGGAAAAATGGACTGATGACTTAAACAATAGGAAAGGTAACACATAGCAAGTTTGAACTGGCAGAAGAGACAGTAACTGAAGTTAAAAATAATAAAGCAAATTAAAACAAGTTTTTAATGTTTTTATCAAAATATAGGGATATAACATAAAAATAGTAACAATAGTCCAAAATTCAAGATTATGCCATTATGAGCCTAGGAAAGAAGACTGGCAGTGAATCTTCCATGAGGCTGATTAACTTCTGATTAGATAGACATAAGTCGATGTGGAGAGACTGAAGTGCAGGCTCAGAACCTGTTAAAATGTATCTTTGGGCTGCTGTTTCCCAGTTAATAGCCATCCTTTGCAACCTCTGTGTCTCACCTAATACCTTTGTGATTCTGAAGTGACACTGCTGGCTATATCTTAGCCAGCCACTGGCTGTCACCAATCTCAAAGCTAAGAATGTCATCAGACTATACCCCAGGTAGCAGAGATCTCCTGCTTGGTTGTATCCACCTACCTGAATATATATTTATTAAATTTTAAATCATTTTCATTAGATATTCTCTGTATTTACATTTCAAATATTATCACCTTTCCCCACACTCCAGTCCCCCATCCCCTTGCTTCCATGAAGATGCTCCTACTCCCAACCACCCACTCCCTCCTCAGAGCCTTAGCATTTCCCTACACTGGGAAAATGAGCCTTCATTGGACCAGAGGGCTCCCCTTTCATTGATGTCAAACAATGCTAATCTGCTACATATGCAACTGGAGCCATGGGTCTCACCATTTGTAATTGGTTGGTGTTTTAGTCTCTGGGAGCTCTCTAGGGTTTGGTTGGTTGACATTGTTGTTCTTCCCATGGGGTCGAAAACTATTTCAGCTCCTTCAGTCTTTACTCTAGCTCCTCTATTGAGGTCTCCTTGCTCAATCTGATGTTTAGCTGCAAGCATCCTCATCTGTATCAGTTTGGTTCTGGCAGATTCTCTGAGGAGACATCCATATCAGGCTCCTCTTAGTAAGCACTGCTTGGCATCAGCAGTAGTGACTGGGTTTGGTGGCTGCATATGGGATGGATCCCCAGGTGAAGCAGATTCTGGATAATCTTTTCTTCAGTCTCTGCTCCTCTATTTTTTCCTTTATTTCCTTCCATGAGTATTCTGTTCTATCTTCTAAGAAGGACTGAGGCATCCACATTTTGGCCTTCCTTCTTTTTGAGCTTCACAAAGTCTGTGAATTGGTTCTTGGGGGGGGGAGCTTTTGGGAATAGTATCTGATTATCAGTGAATGCATATCATGTATGTTCTTTTGTGACTGGGTTACCTCACTCAGGATGATATTTTTTAGTTCCATTTATTAGCCTAAGAATTTTTATGAAGTTATTGTTTTTAATAGCTGAATAGTATTCCATTGTATAAATCTACCACTATTTCTGTATCCATTTCTCTGTTGAAAGACATCTGGGTTCTTTCCATTTTCTGGCTATCATAAATAAGGCTGCTATGAACATGGTTGACCATGTGTCCTTGTTATATGTTGGAACATCTTTTGGATATATGCCCAAGAGTGGTATACCTGGGTCCTCAGGTAATACTATGTCCAATTTTCTGAGCAATTACCTGACTTATTTCTAGAGTGGTTGTACCAGGTTGCAATCCCACTAACAATGGAGAAGTGTTCCTTTTTCTCCACATCCTCACCAGCATCTGCTGTCACCTGAGATTTTTTTGATCTTAGCCATTCTGACTGGTGTGAGGTAGAATCTCAGTGTTGTTTTGATTTGCATTTCTCTGACGACTAGGGATGTTGAACATTTCTTTGGGTGCTTCTTGGACATTTGGTATTCCTTAGTTGAGAAGTCTTTGTTAGTCTTTGCATCTCATTTTTAATAGAGATGCAAATAATAATTTGCATTCTCTGGAATCTAACTTCTTGTGTTTTTTTGTATATATTGGATATTAGCCCTCTATCAGATGTAGGATTAATAAACATCTTTTCTCAGTCTGTTGGTTGCTGTTTTATCCTATTGACAGTGTCCTTTGCCTTACAGATGCTTTCAATTTTATGAAGTTTCATTTGTAGATTCTTGATCTTAGAGCATAAGCCACTGGTGTTCTGTTCAGAAAAATTCCCCCAGTGCCTATATGTTCTAAACTTTTTCCCACTTTTTCTTCTGTTAGTTTCAGTGTACCTGGTTTTATGTGGAGGTCTTTGATCCACTTGAACTTGTGCTTTGTACAATGAGATAAGAATAGGTTGATTTCCATTTTTCAACATGGTGACTGCCAGTTGAACCAACACCATTAGTTGAAAATTCTGTCTTTTTTTTTATTTAATGTTTTTAGTTCCTTTGTTAAAGATGAAGTGGCCATAAGTGTGTGGGTTCATTTCTGGGTCTTCAATTCTATTCCATTGATACACTTGCCTGTCTCTGTACCAACATGTTTTAATTTCTTTCTTGGTCCTTTATTGGTTGTATAAAGGAGGGATAGTGATTTATTTGAGTTAATTTTTATATCTAGTTACTTTGCTTAAATAGTTTATCAGTTATAGGAGGTTTCTTGTAGAATTTTGGGGGTCACATATACATACATACATTCATATATATATATATATATATATATATATATATATATATATATATGTATATATATATACTGTCATATCAGATGCAAATAGTGATATTTTGACTTCTTCCTTTCCAAGTTGTATCCCCTTGATCACCTTTAGTTTTCTTATTTCTCTATTTAGAACTTAAAGTACTATATTGAAGATATATGGAGACAGTTGGGAGCTCAGTCTTGTCTCTGATTTTAGTGGAATCACATTATGTTTCTCGCCATTTAATTTGATGTTGGCTATTGACTTGCTGTATATTTATTTTATTATGTTTAGATATGTGCCTTGTATCCCTAATCTCTCTAAAGCTTTTAACATGAAGGGATTTCGGATTTTGTCAAAGGATTTTTTTTAGCATCCAATAAAATAGTCATGTGATTTTTTTTCTTTTCGTTTCTTTATATGGTTAGATTTTTGTATATTGAACATCTCTGCATCATTGGGCTAAAGCCTACTTGATCATGATAGTTGATGATTTTGATGTGTTGCTGGATTTGCTTTGCTAGTATTTTATGGGCTATTTTTATATCAATGCTCATAAGAGAAATTGGTATGAAATTCTTTTCTTTTTGAGTATTTTGTTTTTTGTATCAGGGCAACTCTGGCCTTATAGAATGAGTTTAGCAGTGTTCCTTCTCCTTTTATTTTGTGGAATATTTTGAAGAATATGGGTATTTGTTTTTCTTTGAAAGTCTGGAAGAAATTTGTTCTAACACCATTTGGCCTTGGTCTTTATTTGGTTGGGAGACTGCTTCTATTTTCTTAGTCCTATTTTAAATAGAACTATTTAAATAGTTTATCTGTTCTCACCATGACTTTGGTAAGTGGTATCTGTGTAGAAAATCACCCATTTCATTAAGATTTCCCAATTTTGAGATAAGAGGTAATGGTTTTTTGATTTTCCTTGTTGTCTGTTGTTATGTATCCTTTTTCCACTTCTCATTTTATTTGGATACTGTTTCTCTGTCTTTTAGTTTGGTTAACTAAAAGGTTTTTTAAATTATTTTTATTTTCTCAAAGAAGTAGATCTTCTTTTTGTTGATTCTTTGTATTTTTAGTTTGTTTCTCAATGACAAATTTTAGCCCTGACTTTGATCATTTTCTGACTTCTACTCCTCTTGAGTCTGCTTCTCTCTTTATTCCCCCTACAGTGTTGAGATGTACTTTTAAATTGCAGGTATGAGAACTTTATAATTTCTTTATAGAGGCACTGTGTTATTGTGTTTCATAAATGTGATTATGTTGTGCCTTCATTTTCATTGAATTTTAGAAAGTCTTTGATTTCTTTACTTATTTCTTTCTGGACTCAGAAATCATTGAGAAGAGAATTGTTTGGTTTTTATGAGTGTGTAGACTGTGTTGTTTCTGTTGTGGTTGAAGTCCAGCTTTAATCCATGATGGTCTGATAAGATATGAGGTACTAGAGCCTGGCCCAACAGCCAGCCGGAAAGGCGGCTCGAACAGGCTGAGCAACTGGTGAGTGGGAGACCTAGGCTGCGGGGGAGCAGAGGGATCTCTGCGGAGTGCACACGGAAAGGGCACCCCCTGCCCTGACCTGCCCTGTCTTCCCCGATCCAGTGACTGGGAACAGATCTTAGGAACTTCTGTTCCCACCCTGAGACGACTTCAGGACACAGAGCAGAGCCTGGCCCAACAGCCAGCCGGAAAGGCGGCTCGAACAGGCTGAGAAACTGCGACCTGGAACAGATCTTAGGAACTTCTGTTCCCACCCGGAGATGACTTCAGGACGCAGAGCGGAGCCTGGCCCAGCTGCCACCCGGAACCTGGGCTGCCGGGGAGTAGAGAGATCTCTGCGGAGTGCACACGGAAAGGGTACCAGGGACACAGACCAGATACAAGGGAAAGGCAAGAACATATCACTGACAACAAAATGGCAAGAGGAAAGAGAAAGAGTATATCCCAAGGAAACCAAGACAATCTAGCAACACCAGAACCCAGCTCTCTGATAGTAGCAAACATCAGAATTCCAAACACTCCAGAGAAAGAAGACACAGACCTGAAATCATGCCTCAAGACGCTGATAGAGTTACTTAAACAAGAAAGGGAGGAAAAGCAAAAAGATTCAGAAGCTTTTAAAGAAGAAACAAGAAAAACACTCAAAGAACTCAAAGAACAAGACGAAAACAGAACCAAAGAAATAAAGGAATGAAAGAGGGAAATTAAAACAGAAATTGACACAATAAAGAAAGCGCTAAAAGAGATAACCCTAGAGTCAGAACACCAAAAAAAGAAATCAGGAGTCACAGAAGGAAGCATTTTCAACGGATTACAAGAGATCGAGGAGAGAATCTCGGGGGCAGAAGACAACATTGCAAACATAGACAAAACAGCCAGAGAAGATGCAAAAAACAAAAAGCTCCTAACCCAAAATGTCCAGGAAATACAAGACACAATGAGAAGACCGAACCTAAGGATAATAGGAATAGAAGAGGGAGAAGAGTATCAACTAAGAGGCACAGTAAATATCTTCAACAAAATCATAGAAGAAAACTTCCCTACCCTCAAGAATGAGATGACCACGAGCATAAAAGAAGCCTTCAGAACTCCAAATAGGTTGGACCAGAAAAGAAATACCTCCCGACACATAATAGTAAAAACATCAAGTGCCCAAAGTAAAGAAAGAATACTAAAAGCAGTAAGGGAAAAAGGTCAGGTAACATATAAAGGCAGACCAATCAGACTCACACCCGATTTCTCAACAGAGACTATGAAAGCTAGAAGAGTCTGGACAGACATCATGCACTCCTTAAGAGAGCACAAGTGCCAGCCCAAGCTGCTATACCCAGCAAAACTATCAATCACCATCGATGGAGAGACAAAGATATTTCAAGACAAATCAAAATTCACACAATATCTGACCACAAACCCAGCACTACAACGAATTATAGGTGGAAAACCCAATACAAGGAGGGAAAATACAGCCTAATAAAAACAAGAAAACTCCTAAACAAGAAAACTAAAAGAAGAAAAAAAACACAGACACAACTCAACCAAAAAAAGCAAAAATGGCAGGAAACAGAAACAATTATTCCTTGATATCTATTAACATAAATGGTCTCAACTCCCCAATAAAGAGACATACACTATCAGACTGGATACATAAACAAAATCCAGCCTTTTGCTGCATACAGGAAACTCATCTCAGAGACAGAGACAGACACTATCTCAGAGTAAAAGGGTGGGAAAAAAACTTCCAAGCAAACAGCTCCAAGAAGCAAGCTGGAGTGGCTATTCTAATATCGAATAAAGTAAACTTCCAACCAAAAGTTATCAAAAAAGATAAAGAAGGACACTTTTTACTCATTACCGGGGAAATCTGTCAGGAGGAACTCTCAATCCTTAACATATATGCTCCAAATAAAAAATCACCCACATTCATAAAAGAAACTCTACTAAAGCTCAAAAAATACATTTCACCCCACACAATAATAGTGGGAGACTTTAACACCCCACTCTCACCAATGGACAGATCAGGGAAACAGAAACTGAACAAGGACACTGCAAAACTAGCAGAGACTTTGAACCAACTAGAATTAATAGATATATACAGAACATACTATCCTAAAGTAAAAGGATACACCTTCTTCTCACCACCCCATGGCACCTTCTCGAAAATTGACCACATAATTGGACACAGAACGAGCCTTCATCGATATAAGAAGATTGAAATACTCCCATGCATCCTCTCAGATCACCATGGTCTACGGCTGGTCTTTAACAACAACAAAGACAACAAAATGCCCACATACACATGGAAACTAAACAACGCTCTGTTAAAGGATAGCAGGGTCAAAGAAGAAATAAAGAAAGAAATTAAGGATTTTCTAGAATTCAACGAAAACGAAAACACAACATACCCAAACCTATGGGATGCAATGAAAGCAGTATTGAGAGGAAAACTCATAGCCCTAAGTGCTTCCACAAAGAAACTGGAGAGAGCTCACATCAGCAACCTGACAACACAGCTAAAAGCCCTAGAACAAAAGGAAGCAGATATACCCAAAAAGAGTAGACGGCAAAAAATAATCAAAATTAGCGCAGAAATAGACCAAATAGAAACAAAAAGAACCATTGAAAAAATCAACAAAACCAAGAGTTTGTTCTTTGAGAAAATCAACAAGATTGATAAACCCCTAGCCAGACTAACTAGAGGGCAAAGAGAGAGTATCCAAATTAACAAAATCAGAAAAAAAAGTGAAGACATAGCAACTGAAACTGAGGAAATTCAAGAAATCATCAGATCCTACTACAAAAACTTATACTCCACAAAATTGGAAAATCTGGAGGAAATGGATGAATTCCTAGACAGATACAAGGTCCCAAAGTTAAACCAGGACCAAGTAAACCATCTAAATAACCCTATAACACCTAAAAAAATAGAAGAAGTCATCAAAAGCCTCCCAACCAAAAAAAGCCCAGGTCCAGACGGGTTCAGCGCAGAATTTTATCAGACTTTTATTGAGGATATAACACAAATACTCGCCAAACTATTCCAAAGGAAAGAATCAGATGGAATATTACCCAACTCATTTTTTGAGGCTACAATAACCCTCGTACCTAAACCACACAAAGACCCTACAAGGAAAGAGAACTTCAGACCTATCTCACTTATGAACATTGATGCAAAAATACTCAACAAAATCCTCACAAAACGAATCCAAGAACACATCAAAACGATCATTCATCATGACCAAGTAGGCTTCATCCCTGGGATGCAGGGATGGTTTAACATAAGGAAATCCATCAACGTAATCCACCATATAAACAAACTCAAAGACCAAAATCACATGGTTTTATCACTAGACGCTGAGAAAGCATTTGACAAAATCCAACACCCCTTCATGTTAAAAGTCCTGGAAAGAACAGGAATCCATGGCCCATACTTAAACATAATAAAAGCAATATACAGCAAACCAACAGCCAACATCAAACTTAATGGCGAGAAACTTAAAGCAATCCCACTAAAATCAGGGACTCGACAAGGCTGCCAACTCTCCCCCTACCTATTCAACATAGTACTGGAAGTCCTGGATGAAGCAATTAGACAGCAAAAGGAGATCAAGGGGATACAAATCGGAAAGGAAGAGATAAAAACATCACTCTTTGCCGATGACATGATAGTGTACTTGAGTGACCCCAAAAATTCCACCAGAGAACTCCTACAGCTGATAAACAAGTTCAGCAAAGTGGCTGGATACAAAATTAACTCAAACAAATCAGTAGCCTTTTTGTACTCAAAGGACAAACATGTGGAGAAAGAAATTAGGGAAAACGTACCCTTCACAATCGTTAAAAAAACTATGAAATACCTTGGTGTGACTCTAACTAAGCAAGTGAAGGACCTGTATGACAAGAACTTCAAACCTCTAAAGAAAGAAATTGAGGAGGATCTCAGAAAATGGAAAGATCTCCCATGCTCATGGATTAGAAAAATCAACATCTTAAAAATGGCCATCCTACCAAAAGCAATCTACAGATTCAATGCAATCCCCATCAAAATTCCAACCCAGTTCTTCATGGAATTGGAAAGATCAATGTGCAATTTCATATGGAATAACAAAAGACCTAGAATAGTGAAATCCATCCTCAACAACAAAAAAACATCTGCGGGAATCACTATCCCTGACCTCAAGCTATATTACAAGGCAATTGTGCTGAAAACTGCATGGTACTGGTACAGAAATAGGCATGTGGATCAATGGAATAGAATAGAAGATCCAGAAATGAGCCCTCATGTATATGGTCACCTGATTTTTGACAAAGGAGCAGTAAACATTCAATGGAAAAAGAACAGCCTATTCAACAAATGGTGCTGGTCCAACTGGCACTCAGCATGCAAAAGAATGAAAATAGACCCGTTCTTTTATCTCCTTGTACAAAGCTCAAGTGTAAGTGGATCAAAGATCTCCACATTAAACCAGATACACTGAAACTATTAGATGAGAAAGTAGGGAAAACCTTAGAACACATAGGTACAGGAGAAAATTTCCTGAACAAAACACCAATGGCTCAAGCTCTAAGGTCAAAGATTAACAAATGGGACTTAATGAGATTGCAAAGTTTCTGTAAGGCTAAGGACATCGTCAAGAAAACAAAACGGCAACCAACAGAATGGGAAAAGATCTTTACCAACACCACATCAGATAGAGGCCTAATATCCAAGGTGTACAAGGAACTCAAAAAGCTAGACATCAGAGAATCAAATAACCCTATTAAAAAATGGGGTACAGAGCTAAACAAAACGTTTTCAGTTGAGGAACACCAAATGGCCGAGAAACATCTGAGGAAGTGCTCGACATCCTTAGCCATCAGGGAAATGCAAATCAAAACAGCCCTGAGATTCCACCTCACACCAGTCAGATTGGCCAAGATCCAAAACTCAGATAACAGCATATGCTGGCGAGGCTGTGGAGAAAGAGGAACACTTCTCCACTGTTGGTGGGGTTGCAAGCTAATACAACCACTCTGGAAATTTGTCTGGCGATACCTCAGAAAACTGGATATAGTACTACCTGAAGACCCAGCTATTCCACTTCTGGGCATATACCCCAGAGACACTTTAATACACAACAAAGATATATGCACCACAATGTTCATAGCGGCTCTATTTATAATAGCCAGAAGCTGGAAGGAACCCAGATGTCCTTCAGAAGACGAATGGATACAAAAATTGTGGTACATATACACAATGGAATACTACTCAGCCACCAGAAACAATGACTTAACCAAATTCTTAAGAAAATGGCTGCATCTAGAGAAGATCATCCTGAGTGAGATAACCCAGTCACAAAAGAACAGACATAATATGCAGTCACTGATAGTGGGATGCTAACCCCAGAGGCTTGCACTCCCCCAGAAACAACTCACAGACTGTATGAAGTCCAAGAAATAAAGAAAACAAAAAAATATATACATATATTTACAAACAAGAAGACTTTGACTGTTTCCATGTTTCGTTTTGTTTTGCATGTACTTTACGCTTATTGTAACTATTGGGTTTTCAATGCGTACTGTCGGGCCCTTGAAAAAATTCAAGTACTAACTAAAAAAATATATATTCACATGGTTTTATGTGAAAAATTATTTTAATGTCTGAAAAAACAGTACTGACAAAAAAGTATAATTTTAAGCAAAAAATGTTTAAAATCTGTACATTTATCTTTGTTTTGTAAAATAAAGTCGTTTTAAAAAAACTGATTTTGATGATCTTATGATTATATGTGTATGTACCGTCTACTTGTTTTCTATATCATCATTTACTTGATACTAAATTGACTTGGAAGTAAGTACTCATAGAAAGCCATTACATTTCTTCAGCTTGCTGCTTCTTTATAATGACACTGGAGTTATAATGACAAAAGTCCTAACTCCAACTGCACCAACAACTAAAGTTAGTCACACATTCATTATAACAATAAAAATGGCAGAATAATGGTGAAAAACAAAGAGGGAATATTTTAGCAGTATGGTCATTTGGGGAAAACAAATAAATGTGGCTAATGGCCCTAGATCTATTCTTGAAAATATTAACATGAGTTTTTACACCTAAAGTTTAAAAATCATTGTAGAAGATGAGATACACATAGTCACACAGTTCTGGTCAAGATCTTCATCTCAATTCTCGTTCTACAAGACCGTCCCTATTGCTCAGAGAGCTCTTCCTTCTCTCGCTTAAGCTCTCATTTGTGAATCTACATTGTACTCCCAAAACTCACTTTCTTTGGACCATAAATTTCACTCTTCACATTTGTGAGCAAACCTAAAAGTTCTGTATGGCTTTGGTGAATGTCGTATTTTCTGGGACCCTGGCCCTTCTGCCCCCAAGAACTGAGAAAGCCTCCATCACTCAAAAGGACAACTCAAATTTTCTCATATAAAAAAATTTGTCCCTGGTTGACAGGGACAAATGTGAGAGGCTCTTAGAAATTTCTGGATAGGCAATATGCAACACTAAACTGCACACAGGGGCAGATATACAGCAAATGTCCATGCTCACAAAGGATCTACATGTTTATCTCAGCTTCTATAACCATAATCCCTTGCAATCTTATATCCACTTTGTGTAAAATCACTTTCTTCAAGGATTCTTAAGTGATGGGCTTGCTCAACTCTGCATCCTCTGATATATAAAAAAATACATTTAATATTCAGCACAGCTCAAGAGCTTCAGCCCTTCTATGCATTTTGAGACTTGGTAATAACCAGGGAAGTACTAAATGTGTCACTCTTTCCTCTATTGGTCTCATGGTAAGGGACAAAATCCTTGCTGGGTGGAAACAGAATTCAGAGTCACTATATTATAGCACCTGAAATTATTGTTTCATTACACAAGTATCATTCCCTGCATCTAGAAAGACACTCAAAATCTTTTCACAACCACTTGAGTGTAGTTACGAACTTCTTGCAAAAAAGGGCATTTTATGTTTCATCATTTTTCACGGTTATATTTTAAAGTATACTTTTTTTATTTATATTAGAAAGAGAGAGGAGGAGAGAGACAGAAAGACAGAGAGAGACAGAGAGACAAAGACAGAGAGCGAATGCAGAGGACACCTTGGTAGATTCTTTTCTCTCCTTTCACTTTACATTGATTTGAAGGATCAAATCTAGGTAAGTGTTTTTTATCTACTCTGTCCTCTCGCTGCCCCTCCACTATTGATTCTTAATGTCTCCACAAACGTCTACACTAATAATTAAAATGAGTTCACTATCATAAGAAGGAAAGGACAGTGTGACAATAACCCAAAAGGACAGTTCTGTATCACTTATTGTCATAAGGCACAGTTAAAAGAAATGAAACATAAAACAGGCCAGCATAAAATTATAAAACATAAAAAATTATGATTTTTAAAAAATGCAGTCCAGTCAACTGTAGGTTGCCAGGAGAAATAAGATTCTTTTCCATTGATAAGAATCTAAAATAATATAAATCACAAAAGAGAATAATAAAGATTTTATTCCTTCATTTCAGCTCCATTATAGTTTTGTTTTTTGGATTGCTTTTGTTTATTTTTTTTTATTTTTCATGTGCATAAATTTGATTTTCTCAATATTGGAGTAGCAAGGACCATTTAAATGTTTGAAAAAAAATCCAGCATCTGTTATTCCGTTGAGGCAGTGGGTGTGAAAGTCAGACATTCTTTTGCATTCCACTAGCCATTAGTGGAATAAGATTTCAATATGAATAGTGTTATGTGACACTCTTCCTAGGGAAACATACAAAGATACCTGCGCACCCGAGTTAGGAACTGATGACAATCCAAAGAAAGAATACTATCGAAGCCCAACTTGACGAGATGATGAGAGGATGAGGAGGGGTTACTGCTGGAGATTACTTACAGGACTTAGATTGTAGATAAACTGGTGCAAAGACAGATGAGTCCCCAAAGCCCACCCCAGCATGGTTGATAGCTAACAAAATCTGGATACCTGGGTGTTAATACTGAAGCTTAATACACAACTTGTAGGTTCACAGGCTGGACCGTGTCTCTTCCGGGAACCTCAGTTGGTTTGAGTGTCCTCTAGGCATCTTGAATGATCTCTTTCTATATTAGTGGCTCTGAAAGTCTGAGGGTATCTCCCAGCAGTTTCTACTGCTCATATTCCCTTGGAGATGGAGGGACTTAGTGAATCTGACCAGGTTCAGGAACTTCCTGAAGCCTTCGAGTTGTTTACTTCCTGAGTTTTAAAAGCTTCCTAACAATATGGAAAGGTTTACCTTCCTTTTGAAATGGGGGTTTGCAAGAGCTTCCCTTCAAAATATAATGTTTTTTTATCTCAGAGGAAATTGCTATTCAACTGGTCACTAAATACATTTGGCATACTAACCACATAGAGTTGTTTTGGTTTTGGGGTTAGGAGGGTTTGTAGCCTGAAATTTTCTCTTTTCTTCTGTTTAAAATTATGTCAAATCATTCTAATGCAGTGTTAGTTAATATGTAAACAACATTGTTGTATGTAAAATAAAGTACACTTTAAAAATTAAAGACAAGAATGCACACATGACCTGAGTGAGGCTTCCTGTACCACACAATTCTTGAGTCGCGTGCAGACAAATGACATCCTAGTTCTCCCAGGAAGAACAGGAATGAGAAACTTAAAATAGAGAGTCCACTGAGCTGGTTATGACCATGTGAGGAGTAAGTGGTTCTAGATCTTACTCTTTTTTAATAAAAGCTATGGTTAATCTGAGAAGGACCATGATACATAGCTTCAGTGACAGTAACACAGGAGATGTGCTGGGGTCTGAAGGGTCAAATGCAGAGTCTAAGACTACTTCCAGGGTCTTCATCTCCTTCTCTGTCTCAACCACCAGTGACCTTTGAACCTTCTTTTATGGATGTTGAAGACTCTACTGGGCTTCCTCATAGTGGACACTCTATACTCTGATGATATAGATACTCTTTCCCTGAGCTTCAGCCTACAATAAACAGCCCCTCCAAATACTCACTGGTGTGTTTCCAGCATATCTGTACTTGCTGCCACCACAGTGTCCTCTTCCCCATTTCTCTGCTCGAAATCCTGCCCTCTTCCAACACTAGTAACACTCTCATACTTTCTCAAGTTTTTATCTCTACTGACCCCTTTCTACCCACCAACCAGTATGGGCTTCGCTTGGTCAGTTAACCCACATCATATGAAAAATCCACTAGCTTCCAATTTGTTTAGAAGTTAAATAAAGTCTTAGGTACTTTCTGGTTTCAAAACAACCGTGTGTGTGTGTGTGTGTGTGTGTGTGTGTGTGTGTGTGTGTGTGTGTGTATTTATTATTGGAGTATGTTTGTGTGTGTTCTCAGTGGAGAATTTCAGAGCTCCCTGAGGCTATCTAAATCCATAAATGTTCAAGTTTTTATTATAAATATTAAAACGGGATAGTATTCATCCTCCTATGAACTATGAATTATCTCTAGAAGTTGTTAAACTGCACTGGTTAGGACACAGTGACAAGAAAGTCTGTGTACTCAGTGCAGACAGAACTTACATTTTACCACTTAAATATGTTCAACCTGCAGCTTGTTGAATCTGCAAATGTGGAATTAAAAATGAACAGGTGCAGAGGCCACATTGGATTGATTACCCTCTAACAAAATAGTAATGATACAGATGCCATTAAATGGGAAAAACTATATTCTAATTTTTACATGTGACCTTCTCGGCTCTCAGGGAAATGTGATTACATGAGACCACTTACCCAGAATATCCCTTGTTGCTGACCGAACTCTTACTACACTTCCCTCTATGGCCAGGATAGCTGGGCCTCTGTATACATGCCATGCTCTAGCCCCTGACTCTGAGAGGAAAGAACACCTAAGGGAAGGCATCAATATCTGCCTGGTGCAGCTTGGGTAAGAAGAAGGAGGGAGTCAATGGAAAAAGAATCTGCAGATCACACCTACCTTGAACCAATTGCAGTAGGCTGAGACGTGGCAGCAAGTTCCCTCCCCTTTAATGATAGCTGCATTTTCAGCATGACCTGAATGTATTTCCGGAACAAGACCCCTATCAGCAGCACACCAACACACTGCCAGGTATATTCTCCACGGACAGTGCTGCAGGCTGGTTTAGGAGAAGGAAACCTGGGGAGATTATCTTTAGTGTGGATCCTATGCCCCACATCATTCCCAGTTAATGGCCTTAACTGGCTTGAGACATTTACCACTCAGACCTGAAGTCCTCTGATACAGAGATGCGATGGCTCTAAGTGCCTCTATCAGCTCAGACTCATCATTACTCAAAGTCAGTTCAATATCACAAACATTTTCCCAAATCTATTTCGGTTACCCTGGTGATTTCCTGTGCTGCGCTGTACATTAGGGTATGGAAATGTCATTGCTAATGAAGCTGGAAACAGAAACAGTGAATATGTGCCAAGCTCTCATTGAAGATCCTGCCCAGGCATTTGTAGAAACAGATGGAATACACTCAGAGGAGCCATGATGGTGACTTACATTGCTTCCTGAGAGCACTCAGGCCTCGTCCCTGATTGAGTAGCTCTAGAGGGGAGACTAGGCGCCATGAGCATGGGGTGTAGAACATGGTTTTCAGGTGCCATCCTGACTCATGTCACATGTAGATGCCACCATGAGAGCTGCAGACTCAGGGTAATACAATTTTTCTTGGCATGTGCTTTTGGCAGCTTGAGACCAACTTCATTACAGAAGAAATACTTTTTCTTTTTCTTTTCCTTTTTTTTTTAAATTTATAACACAAGCAGGTGGCTTTAAGTCTTTCCAGTGGAAACTGGTAAGATGTTGCTATTCTTCATGGCAGTAAAACTCTACCAAAGCAAAAGCAAGAGTATTTATTCATGCATCTGTGCGTGTGTGCACGTGTGTGCACATGAGCTGTTACAATGCTCCTCTGTGAGCACGTAGAGCTCAGAAGAGGCATCAGGTGGCCTCTTCCATTATTCTCCACTTATTCCTTTGAGAGCATCTCTCCCTAAACCCAGGCTTATCTTTTCTCATCTAGGCTGGGAGCCAGCAAGTCCCACTGAGCCTCCCGTCTCCACCTGCTTCAGAGCTGAGGTTACAGGCAAGTGGGGAACCCCACCTGTAAATGGTGTTGTCCTTGATTGTGCAGCAAGTACTCTTAATCACTGAGCCATCTCTCCAACTCCTCAGAATTAGGATTTGTAATGCCTTTGGTTTATTAACAAGACATTTGGGTGCCTCATTTTAACCTATGAAATACCAAGGGCAATCTCTGGAAATCTCAAACCTTGCATGTGAATGTGTGCACACATATGTTTGTGTTTGGGTATATGTATCTAATCAACTGACAGCACAGGAGCAGATATCTCCAGCATGTGTCAGGACTCCCAGGTGGTGACACCTGTGGACATCTTTGGTCTTTGAGTTGATTGGTAACTGATAGGAAGCAGTAACTCAGTAGCAAGGCAAAAGCATCACCCTGGAGGCTAGGATACCACTGCCAGATCTTCCCCAACCTCCCCTTTGCTCTCAGCATAGTCCTCTCCAGCTGTACTCACAGATTCCCTAAGCTCTCCAGATCTGACATTCACTTCATGAATGTGTGAGGTTGTCCCTGCACAGCTCCCATGCCTCCACCCTACCATCATTTGTGGAAAATGTCCCTGGAGCCAAATCTTCATCTAGATGTTGAAAGAAGTAAAAAATAAAAATTAGTCCTTAACTGGTTGAGTGCATTTTTTTAAATCGAACCATAATACTGTCTCTCTTAATATGATTGAAAATATATATCAGATCTGTATGTAATATATCTGTATTGCTATATATGTTTACACACACACACTCACACTCATATCCTACACAAACTTACACAACCAAACCTCAGAACACAAATTTTACTCCACTCTTTTGAGCCATCCCTTCCACCACCTATATCCCATCATGGGATGCTCTTGATTGGGTCCTCTGTTGAGAATTGACCTGCACAATTTGTTCAGTTAGATAAGGATGCTTGAAGTGGCTGTTTCTGGTTGTTTCATGTGATGCAGACTCACATGGGGTTCTGCTGAGGTAAGACCCCTGGGAGGACACATGATGTTTACAGAGAGTATAAGTAGGACAATGACGGAGGCACCTGCATAGCTTGCTAGGCTTTATTGGCCTCACATCTTCACTGATCTTCACCTTTTTGAGAGAGGCAAGCAGAGAACTTCTCCTGTCATCCAAGCTGGTTCTGATAGCTTTCACTGACTCATGACCAATCAGTGGAAGCCTGGCTGTTTCTGCTGGATCTCTTTGATCACCACTGCTGCTGAATGGTGTTTGGTGTCCTGACACTACTTAACTGGACTGCTGGTATCCTGACAAACAAAGATTATAATTGCCCCCAAAGAACTAAGTCTAAACAAGACCATATACCCTTGTCTTATTTACTATCTTTTCTCTCCTATCTTTGGGCTGGAAGGGAGACATTGAAGCATTTGAGAACCCTTATTAAAAGTAGGTTTTGAAAATATTAAGCCTACAGATTCTCTCCCCCAAAGCACATTTTGGAAGACTCCAGCTCGACTGAACAAACACAATCTTTTCAATCATTAACAACAGGCTCCAATGTTACTCCAAGACATTTATCTGTCCCTGCTTCACAGTACCTGATCTGACTGATGGGCTCAGCATCTTCTAGTTAATAGAGTGTCATCATGAGACCCATTTAGAAAACATTTACATGGCTCAAAAAGATTATGTGCAGAGATAATTCACAAAAATTGTTAGGACTATTTTTCACAAATTACTATTCAACATACAACAATTAAAAAATAAAATGATGTTCTTAGCAAATAACAACCCCCCAAAATTTAAATTTTAAACACTTTATGAGTGTTGTGAAATGGACTATGTATTTATTACCAAGATAGTGAAATCTTCAAATATGAAACAAAACTTTATGTCAGGGGTTCTTACCCTAAGTGTCACAATCCCTTTAGGAGTTGCCTAAGACCATCAGAAAACATGGATATTTATATTACAATTCTTAACAGTAGCAAAATTACACTTATGAAGTAGCAATGAAAATGATTTTGTGTTGGAGATCACTACATAAAAAAATGGATTAAAGAGTCACAGCATTACGAAGGTTGAGAGAACCAGTGCTGTATGTGCCATATATTTGTTATATATATATATATATATATGTACATATATATAGATATATAGATAGATAGATAAAGATATAGCTATAGATATAGATATAGATATAGATATATAGATATATAGATATACACTTTGAGGATACAATATAATATTTTAATTTATATACATACATGAAATCATATCAATATATTTAAAAAGACAACTATTCTCATGTAACCAGAATACATTATATATAAGAGCTAGGTTTGAAACAGGTATAAATGTTGACCAGAGGACATTTATATGCATGGCATTATTTATATAAACTGAAGTACTTTTTAGCCATAAAACCACGTCATTCTTGTAATTGAGACAGCTGCCATGGAGGACCTTTGGGGCATGACACTAAGTGCAATGAGCAAGGCCCAGTGAGATAAACATTTTTTCAACTTATTTATTTGTATTCCTTAATCCTTTTACAGTCCAGACTTCATCTCTTTCCCAGTCTGTCCCCTGACCGCTCCACATCCCATACCTCCTCCACCACCACCCCTGTCTCCAAAAGTATGTCCTCACCTTACCAGATGTCCCCACTCCCTGGGGACTCAAGTCTCTCAAGGGTTAGGTGTATCTTCTCTCACTGAGGCCAAACCAGGCATCCTCTGCTGTATAAGTGTCAGGGGCCTCATATCAGCTGGTATATGCTGCCTGGTTGGTGGCTCAGTGTCTGAGAGGAGGTAAACATTTATAAACACAGGTGAGTAGAGTCTAAAAATATTTAACTCAAGAAATCAAAAGCACACCAATGGTATATTTTTGATATTTAGAAATCAACAAAACATCTTCTTATGAGTAAAGAAAGGGAAGATGAATATCTTGAAGAAGCACAGTTAGAGAGATAACAATCTAGTGGTCAGCACAATTTGGGTTCTCTTGTAGTCAATGGCATAGTTACATTTCTAAGAATAATTTCAGAAAGGCATAATCAGAAAAGTCCTCAAGATGTATTCTTTGGACATGTGACACTTCTAGCAAAAACTCTATTAAGAATACATTTTATTTAAAATATAATTATTTCAAACATGCTGAGAAAGAAAGTAGGGGAAAGATACCCTTCACAATAGTCACAAAAAATATGAAATACTTTGGTGTGACTCTAACTAAGCAAGTGAAGGACCTATATGACAAGAACTTCAAATCCATGAAGAAATAAATTGAAGAAGTTCTCAGAAGGTGGAAAGATCTCCCATGCACATGGATTGAAAGACCAACATTGTAAAAATGGCCATCTTACCAAAATTAATCTAAAGATTCAATGCAATCCCCATCAAAATTTCAACCCAATTCTTCATAGAGCTGGAAAGAACAATTTGTAAATTCATCTAGAATAACAAAAAACCTAGAATATCGAAATCCACCCTCAACAACAAGAAAACATCTGTAGGAATCACCATCCCTGACCTCAAGCTATATTACAAGGCAACTGTTTTAAAAACTTCATGGTACTGGTACAGAGATAGGCAGGTTGATCAAAGGAACAGAATATAAGATCCAGAAATGAACCCTCACACATATGGTCACTTGATTTTTGACAAAGGATCTGAAAACATTCAATGGAAAAAGGACAGCCTCTTCAACAAATGGTGTTGGCTCAACTGGCAGTCAGTATGCAGAAGAATGAAAGTAGACCCTTTTTTATCTCCTTTTACAAAGCTCAAGTGCAAGTGGATCAAAGATCTCCACATAAGACCAGGTACACTGAAACTATTAGAAGAGAAAGTAGGGAAAACCTTAGAACACATAGACACAGGGGAAATTTTCCTGAACAGAACGCCAATGGCTTGTGTTCTAAGACCAAGGATCAAGAAGTGGGACTTGATGAAATTGCAAGGTTTCTATAAGGCTAAGGACACTGTCAAGAAAATAAAATGGCGGCCAACAAATTGGAAAAAGATCTTTACCAACCTCACATCTGATAGAGGTATAATATTCAATATATACAAAGAACTCAAGAAGTTAGACTCCAGAGAATCAAACAATCCTATTAAAATGGAGTACAGGGGTAAACAAAATGTTCTCAATTGAGGAATAACCAATGGCTAAGAAGCATCTAAGGAAGTGCTCCGCATCCTTAATCATCAGGGAAATGCAAATCAAAACAACCCTGAGATTCCACCTCATACCAGTCAGAATGGCTAAGATCAAAAACTCTTGACAGCAGATGCTGGTGAGGATGCGGAAAAAGAGGAACACTTCTCCACTATTGGTGGGTTGTAAGCTGGTACAACCACTCTGGAAATCAGTCCGGTTGTTCCTCAGAAAATTGGACATAGTCCTACCTGAAGACCCAGTTATTCCACGTCTGGGCATATACCCCAGAGATGCTTTAACATACAATAAGGACACATGCACCACAATGTTCATAGCAGCCCTATTTATAATAGCCAGAAGCTGGAAAGAAATCAAATGTCCTTCAATAGGTGAATGGATACAAAAATTGTAGTATATTTGCATAATGGAGTACTACTCAGCTATTAGAAACAATGACTTTATGAAATTTTTATGAAAATGGATGCATCTAGAGAATAACATCCTGAGTGAAGTTACCCAGTCACAAAAAGGCAGACATAATATGCAGTCACTGATAATTGAATACTAGCCCCAGAAAGCTCTGAATACCCCAGAAACAACTCTCAGGCCATATGAAGCTCAAGAATAACAAAGGCCAAATAGTGAAAACCTCAGTTCTTCTTAGGAAAAAATATATATGTATAGCACCCTCTCAGAGCATGGTACACATGGACTTTAAATCATTAGTAACCCAAGAACTAAGAATATATATAGCCTTGTGGCAACTTTTGGTATTCAAAGATCATTATGTATAA
Source organism: Micromys minutus (assembly GCF_963924665.1). Classification (NCBI taxonomy): domain Eukaryota; kingdom Metazoa; phylum Chordata; class Mammalia; order Rodentia; family Muridae; genus Micromys; species Micromys minutus. The sequence goes on along the minus strand of NC_137969.1, from coordinate 31,865,501 downwards.
TTTATACACACTAAGAAAACTCTGTTTCCTTGTTACATTCTGTTGTACATGTACTTTATTCTTATGGTAACTAGTGGGATTTCAATGCATGCTATCAAACCTCTAAAAGAATTGCCAAAATGTTTTTAAAAATCTGTACATGTATCCCTTTTCTTTAAATAAAGTTGTAAGGAAAAAATAAATAAAATATCATAATTTATTAAGTTACTTCTTACTTGGAACATATATTATGGTGTAGCCATTAGAGAAGAACCATTCTTAAATTCTGGTGTAAAAGAAACAAATGGGTACCTTAATCTACAAACACACACACACACACACACACACACACACACACACACACACATACTCTCTCTCTCTCTCTCTCTCTCTCTCTCTCTCTCTCTCTCTCTCTCTCTCTCTCTCTCTCTCTCTCTCTCTCTCTCTTGAGCATGCATGTGCAAGTGTGACTAGGCATACTTGCCCCTGCACTGACTCCTCTATTTAATTTCTTCATTTCACAAATATTTATCCAGTTAGAAAGATGCATATACTGTATTTCCAAATACAATAGAAATCCAGGCCATAAAGGAAACAAATTGGTCATCCAAGTTCACAAAATACATGTTAGCTTAACACTAGTGAGCATGAGTAATTTCAGCAGCCTGCCTGAATCCAGAGTCAACTGTTATACAGAACAACCCTGTTGGCAATGCTCTGCAAGCCCAGAGAACTTCAGCACATGTTAGCCCAGGAACTTGCAGGCCCTAGAGTGTCTCCAGTTCAGGCACTCTGTCTTGTACTCATGGACAGATGCAGCAGGAGGTGGAAAAACATAGAATCAGAATTTCTCTGATTCTAAGTCACTCAGCCAGCCACCAACCACAGACTTCGAGACAACCACATAGGCTAAGCATCCTTCCAGTCCCTGAATCTTTCATGGTATAGGATGGTACTATGGGTCAAATTATGTTCCTTCAAATTTTAGAAACTGAAATCTTAATGTACCAGTATCTCAGGATATGACTTTATTCAGGATGGTTGGAGAGGCGATTAATATAAAACTATCAGAACTATATCATTCTGAACAGGGGCACATTGGAACAAGTCACACCTGGAAAGAAGAGGGTCTGGAGACCCAGGCAAATTATAGCTGTGAAAAGAAATACTTGGAAGAAATCCTTTCTTGCCATTATTTGCTATATTTACATCAGGTCTAACTGTCCCATTGAGAAAAATGTAGGCTGTTTCTGAAGCTATCCTGAACAGGGGTAGCTACTAAGCCAGCTCTGACATGAGCACATATAGAATTGCCATACTTCCTTTCTAAGGGTCAGATACATGTGTTGAAAGGGTGTGCCTTTCAACAATGGCTTATAGGACCAGGTCGTCCAACACTGCCCATATTGTACCAGAAAGGCAGAGAATCCAGGAGATGTTCAGCCAACAAGACTGGGTGCCTTAAAAGTCCCAATTTGGGGCTACAGTCCTGGGAAGTTCCTAGAGAGCTATTGGTCTTCAGTCTATGTAGGAATCATGAAGATACAGGTTCTAATACCAACAAAGGAATATGTTAGCAACAGGGTGGATAAGAGCAAGCCAGCAAAAAGCAGAAGCTTCCTTCTGACATGTCCTTTCCAAAGTAGGCTGCCACCAGAACGTGTGGCCCAGGTTTAGGGTGGGTCTTCCCAACTCACATGATCTGATTAAGAAAATCGCTCACAGTTGGACTCACTTGTTTGAGTTTTAGCTTACTCTAGATGTAGTCAAGTTGACAATCAAGATTAGCCATCACAAATCATGTAAACTTCATGGAGTGGCCAGCAGATTCAGAAAAGCCTTGTCTTGATATCACTCAGCAGAGAGGAGAGGGTGTTGGCTTGGGGGACTTCCATACTTTGTGTGTGTGAGCATTTTTATGTTCAGTATTTGATTTTAAACATTAAATAAGGGGTACATATTTTAAAATATGTAAACCCATCTGCCTAAGTGGGTGAGAAAATTGAGGTTTGTGTTTTGCCTTTTCTTTTCTGTACTCTTCCTTGGGGGAGAGAAACAGGAATGACATTGCCAAATCCTCTAATCACTGATACTTGGCTGAGAACTCAGCAGTGAGGAGGGTACCTCTGAGTCCTGGGCTAGACCTCTCTGCCTGCAGCACAGAGGTGTCCCCTATACAAACTTACCTTCAAGGACCCTTTAGCTGGCCTTAGGCCACTATCAAATGTGCCTCTTCCAAGCTGTCAAGCCAAAACTCCTGCTTGTCAAACAGTTCATCTCACCCGGACCAAAATGGCACATAAAATGTCATATCCTGAAAAATTTCCTTGAAATCTGCCCAATGTTTGCCATCCATTTCTGTACACACTAGAAACCAATTGCTTGCAGGTAGAACCAGGACCAGGCCCTGGACTACATCTGTGAAACCTGCAGATAGAGCCCAAAAGAGATGCCTGCTTCTCCTTATTGAGGATTGGTGCTCACCTTCCTGACCAGAGGGGAATGATAGGGGGACATAACGATGCATGCTACTTTAGCATAATGTAGTATTATCGGATGAAAACAATCATAAATGTTTTGAACTTAACTTCCCAGAAGAGCTACACACAGGCTACCCATGGGCCAAGCCCCTGAACTGAGGCTGTAGATAAGGAGGCTGAGGATGTCAACTGTCTGGTGAGACCCACATGAGAAGGGACTTCTTCTTCATCCCGATATGCATTTCTCTTTTTGTTTTTCATTAGTTTACATCCATGAATGCACACATGTATAATTTTATTTTTAGATTATTAAAATCCTATTTTAACTGAAGAGAGTCAGAAGAGGGACTATGGATACACAGATTTGGGTAGTAAAAAAAAAATCTGTACTTTGTAACTGCACAAAGCATCCTCATTATTTTTAAAAGGTAGACTGGTATTTCATTTAACCTGATTTAAAAACAAAAACAAAAACAAAAAACAAAAAATCAGTGATCTCTCAGGGCCACATGTTTCCAAATACTATAAACCCACAGAGAGATTTCCAAGAATGCCAGATGGCATGGTTTGGATCTTCTCCTCCTTTTGTTTCCTCTTCCTCTTCTTTCTTTTAGTTACATCCCAAATGCTGCCCCCTCATAGTCCCCCATCTCAGAGCCCCTCTTCACTCCCTCCTCTTCTCCTGAGAGAGGAAAGACCCCCCTCCCAGGTATTACCTCACCCTAGCACATCAAGTCTCTACAGGATTAGGTGAATTCTCTCCCACTGAGGAAGGACAGATTAACCCTCTCCCAGGTGTCTTGGTCTAGCCCATGTATGCTCTTTGGTTGGTGGTTCAGTCTTTGAGAACTTCCAGGATTCCACGTTTGTTGATTCTATTGGTCTTCCTGTAGGATTTTTATTCCCTTCAGGACCTTCAATTCTTCTCCCAACTTTTCCATAAGGGTCCCTGACTTCCATCTAATGTTTGGCTGTGAGTATATGCATCTATTTCAGACAGATGCTGGGTTGAGTCTCTCAGAGGATAGTGATGCTAGGCTCTGCAATCATAACAGAATATTGTTAATAGTGTCAGGAGTTGGTGCCTACTCATGAAATGGGTCTTAAGTTGGGCCCATCACTAATCAGCCATTCCTTTGTTTTCTACCCTATCTTTGTCCCCGAATTTCTTTTATATAGGAAAAATTTGTGGCCAAACATTTTGTGGGTGAGTTGGTATCCTTATCCTTCTGCTTGGGAGCCTACCTAGCTACTGGAGGGGGGCCCTTCTGGTTTCATGTCCGCACTGTTAGGCTTCTCAGCTAAGGTCACCCACATTGGCTCATGGGAACCTTCACCATCCCAGGTGTCTGGAATTTCCTAGAGACTCCCTCCATCACCCCCTGCAGCTGTAGATTTCCATTCATTCTCCTGGTCCTCTGGGCTCTATTGTCTCTTTCCATAGCTGATCCTTCCACTCTATTCCTTGGCCCTCCCCTCTCCCACCCAGGTCCCTCCTTCACCCTGTCTCCTAAGTCTATTTTGTTACTTCTTCTATTCATGCATCATTACTTGGGCCTTTCTTCTGTAACTTCTTTGGATCTGTGGAGTTTACTACGGGTATCCTGTACTTTATGGCTAATATCCACTTTTAAGTAAGTACATACCATGCATGTTCTTTTGTGTCATGGCTACCTCACTTGGGATGATATTTTCTAGTTCCATCCTTGCCTGTAAAATTCATGATGTCCTTTGTTTTAAATAGCCAATTAGTATTCCATTGTGTAAATGAACCACATTATTTGTATATGTCCTTTGTAGAGAAACATATGGGTTTTTTCTAGTTTCTGGCTATTACAAACAAGTGGAGCATGCGCTCTTGTCATATGCTGGAGCATCTTTTGGGTATATGCCCAGGAGCAGTATAGCTGGGTTTTCAGGTATAACTATTGCCAGTTTTCTGAGAAAATGCCAGATTGGTTTCCAGAGTGGTTAGACTAGTTTCCAATCCCACCAGCAATTGGGGGAGTGTTTCTTTTTCTCCACATCCTCAGGCACATGATCTGTCGCTTGAGTTTTTATCTCAGCCATTCAGAGGGATATAAGATGGAATCTCAGGGTTGTTTTGATTTGCATTTCCCTGATAACTAAGGATGCTGACATTTTTTTTTTAAGTGCTCCTCGACCATTCCAGATTTCTCTGCTGAGAATTCTATGTTTAGCTCTGTATCCTATTATTTAATTGGGTTACTTGGTTTGTTGGAGTCTAACTTCTTGAGTTCTTCATATATTTTGGGTATTAACCCTCTGTCAGAAGTAGGTTAGTAAAGATCTTTTCCTAATGTGTAGGCTGCTGTTTCGTCCTATTGATAGTGTCCTTTCTCCTTTAGCTTTTCAGTTTCATGAGATCCCATTTATCAAAGGTTGATCTTAAAGCCTGAGCCATTGGTGTTCTGTTTGAGAAATTGTCTCCTATACCAATGTTTTCAAGGCTATTTCCACTTTCTCTTTTATTAGATTTAGTGATTGGAGTAAAATAGAGAAGATGGAGGAGGATATGTTCCTTTCTCTTTCCATCACTTGAGAAAGATCTAAAAATCAGAAGCAAAGTTTAGTCTTCTTGCTGGCCATAAACCATGAGCTGATGTTTCAACTTCTTTGAGCTGTTGGCTCAGCTATGGTGGGGATTTATCTCCTGATGCACAGAGCTGAGGCAAAAATGATAGATAGCATGAAAGGAACTAGACATGGTTGTCCCCAGGAACATAGGATAGGCCACAGGGGTGATCTTTCCTGAGGATGGAACACAGGCATCCACAGCACGCTACAGCGTGTTAACTAGAGATGAGTATCACTTTAGTGCAAGCTGACATCCTTGGGTGTCCCAGCAGCTGTGTACTTCTCTAAGGACTCTCCTGAACTTACCACCCAGGCATGAGCTCTCTGCAATACACAGAGAATACACAGCTGCTGTGACCTCCTCATTTCTCAAATTCAACGAGTCTTCCTATGCTACTATATTTTCCTTATAAATAAAGTCCTGCAATTATTTGCAGATTTGAATAAATCACATCCAGAATTTTTGCAATTGAACCAGAAGAATTGTGCACACCCTCCACCACAGCTCTTGTGTTAATTTAGTGGATTTCTTGCTGGAATGCCACAACCATGTGAATACCAGACTTCCTTTGCATTTAGAACCACCTCCTTCCACAGCCCGCAGAAAACATCTTGGTCGAAGCAAAGGAATGTGAAACCCAAGACAGCCTTGTTCCACCCTCAGGGAAAAAAAAGATTCATTACCTGTGGCAGAAATACAAGTTGACCAGACAATTTGTCTGACAAGTTATGGGTGAACTGTGAGACATAAAAACAAAGTCAGGAGTCCTGAACTGTGCTGGAAACCTTAGGAGTAACTAGTCATATCTTTCACTTACAGGGTAATTTGCAATTCACCAAACAGTTTCACAACATCTGAATGGAATCATTAATAAAAATGAAAGGACCCCTTCACACAGACCTTGAGATGAACACGTCTTCCCCACACTTTGACTCATTTCCTCTTTAAAGGCTTTGCATTGGTGCTAACTCCATCTTCAAATGCAAAACAACAAACAACAACAAACAATCAAAAAACCCAAAGATACAGCAGAGTTCAATAATATTGCCTCAAATGAGGAAACAAAGATAGAACCCTAGATTTGGAAGGTCTATGCTTGTTTTAAATTTCTTTGTCACATCATCCCATTTAAACATGACTCCAATAACCACCAAGGGTGACTATTAGAAGCACTACCAAAACAGAGACTTGCATAGGCCAGGCATGTAATTCTAGTCAGGAAGCTGGGACAGGAAGGTTATAAGTTCAGTGGCAGCCTGGGCTACATAGTAAATTCAAGGCTAGCCTGGATTAAAAGTGAGACTTTCAAAAACAAAACTTAAAGGAGATACTAGTGATTTCTAGATAGTGTGTGCTGCTATGTGGAGGGTATATCTCAACAAGCTTGTTGAGCAAGTTTCCCATCCTTGAATCACATAGATAAGACTAACTGAAAGCCAGAGCTCCCTAGCAGGTCTTCTATCTGCAGGCAGGAGTTTCAAAGAGCTCACAACCCAGGCATGCTGCACTCAATTAGTGTGTGCCAGATGTCTTGCTTTCCCTCTGTGCCACAGCTAGGAGTGCAATAAAAAAAATTTTCCCTTAATCTCTACCACACAGCTCTTCAAGTTCATCTTGTGGTGTTCGTGAGTGCCACATAGTATCACATAGCTGGACAATCAAAGGCAGGCTGCTCAGACCTCATAGAGCAGTGATCCTCAACCTCCCTTAATGCTTCAGTCCTTTAATATACTTCCTCATGTGGTGGGGATCCCAGTCATGAGGAAATTTATTTACTAATTCATAACTGTTATTTTGTTACCATTATGAATTATAATATAAATATATGATATGGGTCATATTTGATATCTGACACTCCTCCCTCCAATGGGTCACAACCTACATTGTAAGAACCACTGCCATAGAGAGTCCTCATTCACATTTCTACTCTCAAAGCAAGCCTTGACAGTACCAGTTCCACCAATCCCCCATCTCTGCTGTTACTGCTGAGTCTACCCTAGCCATGGGCTTCTGATCCATTGCAACAGCCTCCTTCTAATCCTGTTTCTATGATGAGGACAATTCCCCACAAAGCACCAAGGCAATTTTGTATGTCGCTCAACAAAATCTAAACTCTGAATGCATTGCGCACATTCTCGACTATTTCTGTTCGTTTTTCTGGCTCCACCCACTTCGACTTGTTCTTTCCTCGGACCTAGGATTGCTCAGAATATGAAATCTAAAACAAAAACTTCACCAACACAAGGCCGTCCAGTTACAAACACAGATTCCTTGGCCCTACTCATAGCTCTGGAATCAGATTTTCCATGGTCAGGGCCCCAAAGGGATGCAGGATGAGCTGATCTGTTTGGACCACTGATCTAACCCACATTTATTTTGAGCGTATCCCTTACTCAGGAGCTTTGGCATTATAGTTGCCTACACTTAAAATGCACGTGCTCCTGAGTCACCTCTGCTGGGGTAAACATTTGCCTGCTTTCTGTTTATCTTCTGCCCTGTCTTACTCAGTGAACATGCAAAGTAAATAGGAACATGGCATCAGGCCTGCTTGACAGTTTCCCAAAACAGGTCATTTTCTACATACCATCAAACACATGCCTGAGTCCAGAAGGCATCTGCTTCTACTAACTGCACATGGAAACTCCACATCACAGATAAGAAAACGGATGGGCTAATTTGGTTACCAAAGTCAAGGCATTGGGAAAGCTAGGGCCTGCTAATCCACTGCTGTCTTACTTAGGATTTCTATTGCTGTGAAGGGAAAGCTTATCATTTTGGCTGCCTTACGCTTTAGAGGTTTAGCCCATTGTCATCATGTTGGTAAGCCTGATGGCAGGCAAGCAGACGTGCCACTGAAAAAGTTGCTGGGCATTCTACTTTCAGATCAGCAGGCAGAAAGAAGGGAGAATGACATTGGGCCTGGCTTGAGCTTCTGAAACCTCAAAGCCCAACCCCAGTGAATACTTCCTCCAAAAAGGCAACACATACTCCAACAAGCCCATACACCCTAATAGTGGCACTCTCTATGACCCTGTGGGGACAGTATCATAAAATGAGAATTATACAGACACTCTCCTTCATGGCTAGCTGGGGCCCAGAGCTGCAAATGTGCACAGGACAGACACCCGCAGGTGACAGCCACCTGTGCCTGTCTATTGATGCATCTGATTTGAGTGGCTGGCCTTGGCATTCTTATTTGGTAAGAACTATGGTTTGTGTTTAAATTTATAAAAATACAGAAAAAAAATGGGAGGAACATCTTATGAGAGGGTGTTGAATAATTGCCTAGACTTGACCTTGGCACTCAGATAACCTAGCAATACAGCATAAAAGATTTTGAACAGTTTTAAGCTTTGATCACTCTGATGTGTAACTTGGGTTGGTTTTTTCATTTTTAACATTCCTCTTTATCCTGCACTTTTTCAGCTACAATTTTCCTTCCTTAACTTTAAAAGGGTTGACTGTTTTCGAGGGGGGAAAAATGCCTAAACCAAAATCTTTCTGAGAAAGAATTACTTAAGAAGCAACAATTGTGCTCTGGGTTCCTGCCATATCCAGTGTTGCAGACTTTGGGGAGTAGTCCTAATTCCCTGTATAGACTTCTCTTTGGTTGTTTGAAGTCCGCACTTGCATTCTGCTCTAATGGCTTGAAATCCGAGACCCCAGTGACTGCAAAGCTTTTGTTCCCACACTCAAGGATTTCAAATTCAGAACAGCTGGACCCAAACTGCTTCTGCATATTCTTCCTCTTGCATTATCTTCATTTATTTCTGGGACCAACTGACGAGATGCTTTTCTCTTTTATAATTGAATATAAATAAACAAAAACTAATAAAAATTAATGTATCAACAGGGACTAAAATTTAACAGGACACTTTTATCTCACTGTGGCTCAGGAAGCCACACACTCAAAGCTGTGATGCGTTGATTCCATGGCCTACTTTCCCTGTATTATTTCAGAGACCCCAAACATCCTACAACCTATATGGAGAAAAAATTATGTACACCATCAGCTAATAAGATTAACTTCTCATGATGTTATGTGGCTTGACCAAGAAGAGAAAAGACACAAATTGCCAAGGTTTGGAATTTCACTTAGAGATCTGATGTGTCACATCAAGAGGCTCAGTTGAACACTGGGATCATTCAATCTACCTTCTCCTCTCTAGTCACATTCTGTTTGCAAGCCCAGGAGAGTTTTCTCCTTGTGATCATCATATCTCAAGGTACCTTGACATGTAGTTCCAGCGTTTGTGAGGCTCCTGCTGTCCTCTGACTGTCCCTGCCAGCGAGACAAAGGCTTGGAGAATTGAAGCTGCAACAGGTACGGTTCTGTTCAGGATGCTTCTGAGCTTCTGCTACTGTTCACAATGTCAACAGAAACTACAATCCTGGGTTCCTTGACTCTGCTGGGGCTTTGGCCATCCTCACCTCTGTGAGACATGACTCTTTTTGGACTCAGCCTCAAGCTTCCTTCAGCTGTATTTACTCATCTCAAAGGATTTAGAGCTAGCCTAGTCTCCTTGGCAACCCCTAAAACAACTTATACCATTTGATATCTGGTGGCACTTCTGTCTCTAAGGACAGAATACCAGTTGGCTCTTCTCATTCCCTTCAAATATCAGCCAGCCTCAGTCTCCCTAACCTGTAAGCTTATGTTTTCTTTTCTTATTAAGCTCTGTCCCCTGATTCTCCCTGGGGACTCCAAGTAATATCTGTGGGTCTCACTTGACATGCCCTCTCTTCTCATGATATCTATACAATTACATACATCACCCAAAGACCTTGGCCCAATGAAATAACCAAAAAAAAGTTCTTTTGAACAGCAGCCTCTGCCCTGGAGAAATGAGAAGATGGTGTCTCCCTTATCTCTCTGTAACTCACTAGAACTAAGGAACCACTTCCTCAACAGAACAGAGAAGAACATAGGATACAGAACAAAAATGCTGAGTATGTGTTGGGGCGGCGTGTCAAAAATAGAAGTGAGCTTGTCATACTGAAAGTCGAAGCTCCTGTGTATGAAGTTAAGTGACAATTTCAACAAATGTGTCTGAACCTAAGTTTGAAGCCTCTGACTTGTACCAGAAAATTCTGAACGTGCTCTGGACAAAGCAGGTTCCAAGATAGATGTGATTTTCAGGATCCAGAGGAATGAAGAAAGGAGGTCAAAGGGCCTGTCAGAAACCTTTGGCAGGTCGAATGTTCCAGCCATTCAATAGGAACAAAGGAAAGAACTATCTATGGCACAAGAGGATAGTGAAAATATTCAGCCTTGAGATGTCACCAACTACCTTTCGGAAGTGCATTCTTTAAGGCTTACAACCTTCCAACATCTTCTGAGTTGGAGAATGCAGAATGAGAAGGAGTGCCCCCTAGAGGCCAGACAGATGGACTTCACACTTGAGAAAAGGTGTGAAATGAGACCATGATCAATGGCTAGAGAAATACATTTCTAACAGATACGGACAGCTTTTTAGTTTTATAAAAGTCGTGGAGGATGAAGCCAAAACAGTGCTTCGAGAAAAGCTGGTAGCATCCAAACTACATTTTTTAAAAGCTGAACATCTCATGTGCATTTCATGAAAGCAGCAACTGAGCAATATGAGACCAAAGCAAAAAGCTGGAGGGGTACGATGAGACCAGAAGTCAGTAAGCTGACCCCCCAAAAGATATGTAACTGAATCAGAAGCTGATTGTCAAGCCAGACATGGTGGCATACGCCTTAATACTAGCAACGCCAGGTAGGTCACTATGAGTTCAAGGCTAGCCTGGTCTACACAGTGAGTTCCAGGATAGTCAGTGATATGCACCAACCAACCCACCACCAGAAAAGGGGAGGGGAGAAACTGTGTGAGGAGAGGACTGAGAGAAGGCACTGCATTTGAAATGTAAAGTAGATAAGTTAATTAATTAATGGGGGAGTAAGAAAATATAGTAATAATATTACCCAGCTGCAAACTTTGTGTTCTAGTAGATGAACTTGCCAGAGAAGATGCAATAATGATATTACAGTTATAGGGGTAGCCAACCACTCTTTGATTGGATTTGAAGCCAATCACTCTTTGATTAGATTGTATACCCAGAAGGGAATACACACATAATACCATAACCCTAGTTGAAAATCTATGGAAGCAGAAGCTGTGAACCCTAAGAAAACTGACTGGTGGTCTACTGACACAGTATCAAACTACCTTCAAAATATTTACATTTGAACCTATACACAAAATGTTATTCTTAGCTTTAATCTTTTTCCAATGATATGTGATAAATGCAGAAACTCTTGACTACACAAGATGCTGGGTATACATGAGAATGTTTAGCACTGAACAAGACATTGTGTCTTCTCTAAGCATCAGGCAACATCAAGGAGGGAAAGAATGTAAGGGAGGAGAAGCAAAATGACATCTTCTGGGCAAGATACAGCCACAACTGTCAAAGTCAAGCAGCTGTGGATGCTTGCACTGTGTTCACACACGGATGGGCCTGTCAATAGTCAGGTGTGATTGAGAGTTCTGTCTATTAGATAGATTAGATTGAGATACTGCTGCCGTTAGATTCAGAGAGTCAGGAAGAACCATTGTCTTTGGTTGTGCTCTCTCTGGTGACACCATCATGATCCAATGGACAATTCCAATCCTAGGGTCAGACAGCTGGCTCTTGTTAAAGTAAATGGGTCAAAAAAGTTGTGAATTCAGACTGGGACTAGTTGAAGAGGAGGAGGGTTTTCCAGGCCAACATATAAGCTTTCTCAGGGGGTCATTTCCCAACTCTTTTGAGGAGACAAACCACAGTCCGAAAGAACTTCCGAGAAGTAGGAATGCAGGAACCTTCATTAGACACATGGATGGCGAATTATATAGAAAGGCTCTTCCAAGGATGGAACTAATCGTTAAATAAAACAAGTAGAGGGTTTCTCATTGTCGGAGAAAGGAGAAGGCTAGACGAAATGCTGTGGTTTGGACTCTATCAAGAGAAATTGGTATGAACTCCAGCTTGTTATAATATAAACCAGACAAACTCCAAAGTGAATATAGCTCTCTCTCTCTCTCACTCTCTCTCTCTCTCTCTCTCTCTCTCTCTCTCTCTCTCTCTCTCTCTGTCTGTCTGTCTGTATGTCTGTGTGTGTGTGTGTGTGGTTCATATGTTTACAGATATTGTCTATCCCTGTGTACTGAAAGAGCCTACAATTAGGAAAGATATTCAGGAATTAAGATCTTGACTCCAGATTTAAAACTGTTCTCCAACCAGAGGAAGCAGTGCCCCCGTGCCAGATGGGAAAGGGATGTTCTCTAGGATAAAGGATTAAAAAAAAAATAGGAGAGGGATCTGGATAGTCTTCCTGTGACTGGGATGAAATAGGTACAGAACAGACAGAAGTATGTCAGGGGATGAGTCAAAAGTGCATAGAAGCCAAACTGAAAGTCCACCCAATTATTTAGCCCTTTAACAATTTCTGCAACAAATTAAATACAATTGTGTTCTATCAGACTCCCACATCAAGTCTCACTAATTCTTCTTGACATACAGAAACAGGCATGAAAGGACACAACTACCAAGCAGAGAAACAATCGTCAAGAAAGGCAGAGGGGCTGAAGTCAGGCATGGCTTCCTTAGAACCATCCTAATGATCGAAGAATCTTGTCTGATGGTTTTTCCAGCAATTGCCTACGGACACTGCTCATGGTGAGCAAGAGCTTTAAGCAAAAACAGGTTATATTCCTAGCTTCAGGTTTCTGCCAACAAAGACTTACCAGGCATGAAATAGTTTTAATTATGCCCACAGATGCTTTGAAGTTCCCTACATAAAGCAAGTAAGACTGATTTCCAACCTTGGCATGCTGGCATGAGAGATTGGACCTAGGGGAACAGGAGGAAACAGAAGTCATATGACAGCACAGAAATCAGCCACATGATCCAGGTTAATCAACCTCACAAGTAACCACTGCTGCTATGTGATGATGAAAAAGCCAGGTTCCCTCTGGAGAGTTCCAGCATCTATAGCCTGTCTATTCATGAAAAAGCCCTGGACAAAGCCAACATTAGAATATTCTGACCTTTTCAACCTTTTTATCATTCCCAAGGACAGGAAAGATGAAGACAGATTAGAAACTCAAAGACAGAAGATTAGGAAAAGGTGATCACCTCTCCCAGCTTTCTCGGGATCACCAGGGTTCCTAGGATATGGAACTTAAAAATTGTGTGTGTGTGTGTGTGTGTGTGTGTGTGTGTGTGTGTGTGTGTGCACATGTGAGCATGTGTGTTTTGTCTGCATGTATGGGCACCATGTACACTAGAGGTTTTGGGAGCCAGAAGAGGTTGTCAGCTTCCTGGCACTGGAATTAGAGATGGTTATGAGTCACCATGTGAGTGCTGAGAACCAAACCCAGTTCCTTCGCAAGACCAGCAAGTACTCTTAACCACTGAGCCCTCTCTCACAGGACATTCATTTTAGAGTAGAAGTAACAGGGATAAGCGCGACACTCAGAAGCTTGACAGCAAAACACAAGGGGGAATTCTGGGTGGGATTCAGTGAGAAACGGGTTATATGAACAAGCCCTGTGGTGTCTCTGACACTGTTGAGCCAATATTAACTTTCCTTTCTTCCCCTTAAACAAGGAAGAGTGATACAGGGTCTTGCTATTTGGTCCAGGCTAACCTTGAACTTAGGACCTTGTGCCTCAGTCTTTTAAGCACTGAGATAAGAGATTCGAGCCAGCAATCTCGCTTGGTATTAATCTGAAATGTTATAAGGTGAGGGGACGCAGAAGTAGAGGTATGATGACAGAGATCAGTGTCTATGTTTGTCTCTCTGATTCTGTCTGTCTGTCTGTCTGCCTGCCTGCCTGCCTGCCTGCCTGCCTTCCTCCCAGTCTGTCTGAATGTGCACAATAAAGCCTGGAAAAGCACAAGCTCTTACAGCAATGAGTATTAGATGAGTGCTGGAAATGTGAGTGGAGTTTTTAACCTTATTCATTTTAAATGTCTCAAAATACATTAATTTTAATAAAAACACATGTATTTATTTTATTCAACATTGACATTAAAATAATGCATAGCAATAAAGCAAAAATATATGGCTTGGTAAATAATTATAAACAAATGCCTGAGAAATTGCCAAACAGCTAAAATAAAATGTATTTCCAGGAGAAGAAGCCCCATGGGCTCTCTTAGCTAATTGAGAGAAACAAAGACTGAAGTGATCAAGCACCAGCAAACACTCACAGTATCTATGATTTCATTTGCATTTTCAATAAAGAACATTCTAGCACAGTTATAAAACCACCCCTACCAACCATCCATCATTAGGATGAAAGTACCCATGCTATCTGAGACAGAACACAGCTCATGAAACTCGGGGACTTTTAGCAGTCTTCAAATGCAGACCTAGCTCACTCCTTCAAGCTGTACATTTACCTACATTTCCCTGCACACCTAAACACAGCAGTACCACTCAGAGCAGCTCCACACCCAGATTCACCACTGGAAATGTCAGGCCATTGACCTCTGCCCTTCCATTTGGTTGATAGATATGAATCGCAGTTGACCCAGGCAGCAGTGTTAAGACATAGGAGGAACTAGACTGCTATTCAATAATACTAACTACAATAGGGTGTTAGAGAAATGACTCAGACTCTGCTAGAAGACTCAGGATTGGTTCCCAGATCATCCATGGCAGCTCACAACTGTCTATAACTCCAGTCCCAGATGAGCCAACACTCTTAGGAACCTTTGTGGGCACTTCACACACAGACACACTTGCAGGTAAAATATCCACACACATTTGTTTAAAAATCAATAACACAAGTGCCCTGCTCTGTGTGGCTTGTTCCTGGGAATCTGACTGGGACAAGGAAGAAATAAAGACATGACACACACTGAAGAAACCACAGGGAGGGGTAGGAGGGAGGGAAGGAGAAAGAAAGAGTAGAGAGAAAGAAAGAGGAAGTGAGACCTAGAGGGCTGGATGGGCTGGCTCTGATGGAGGACATATGAATGACATGTACCAAATGCAAAAGCTGAGCATGTTTACCATTTACAGCATAAGCTAGTCTCGGTATGGGGTCTCTGTAGGGAAGCAGTCTCCAGCTGCAGCCATACAGGAGAACACTGCAGGGAAACTTTTGGTACTGGTCAGTCACTGGTAAACACTGGTACTTGGACTGGAAGAGGGCTTTGCCATTTTTCTGAGCCTCCTCCAGGGAAGGCTTCACCACTTCCAGAGGGGCTGAGGCACTGGGGTCCTTGACAACAGTCACTTGGGACTTTATCTACTCCCCACGAGAAGGAAAACTCCAAAACATTCAGAAAACAGCGCACTGAGTATCTGCTTGATCAAGACAAACTGAAGAAAGCACATTTTAAAGTCAGAAGATGATATTAAGGTCTCTAGGGGAAACACACACACACACACATACACACACACACTACCAAAACAGCAGATCTGCAGACTGCATGAAGGATAAACCTGCTGGGGTCCTGTCCTCTACCACTTAGGCTGGTGTGAAGTAGAGAGCTGATCTTCAGGAAGACTATATACTTCTATCAGAGAGAGTAGAAAAATCCCTTCTTCAAACCTAAAAGCCCTCCACCCCCACTGACTAAGCAAGGGGTGATTCCCCAAACCATGAGAACGCCCCATGAGAGCTGACTGAACACAAACTGACCGGACACAAAAATAAACTGAGACAAAGACTGCAGGACACTGTCAGGGAAGGAGCCTGAATCCTGCAAGATGAGAACACTCGGCTGGAAAGGTAAATACAGACACCGTGGGCCCTCAGAGCCTCGGAGGGGTCAAGCTCATGTGTGGAACGCCTGCTGTGCAGCGTGTTAGGAAGACAGGGTGAATCACGTGTTCAGAAAGCACCTTATGGTGAAGGCTGGTGATGTCCTAAGAGAGAGCTGATCCCTACACAAAATCCCAGGAACCAGCAGAAAGGCATCACACATACAGACAGTCTGCTCTGCTCTGACACACTTGACAACCAGAGACACACTTTATTGAGCCCATTCTGGTCTAAGAACTTTGAATGCCAGCTGACCTCCCATGAGCAGAAATAGCTCCAAAAGGCAATTTAAAATGAGAAATGACACCTCTATGGCCCAGCAAGAAAGAACTAGGAATGGCTGGTAAGGTTCTTTATCCTGGTTGTGCTTTTTAAGTCTCATGTTTTAAATCTTGACTTTTGTAAAAAAAAAAAAAAAAAAAAAAAAAAAAAAAAAAAAAAAAAAAAGGCTTCTTTTTAACTTTCTTGATGACATTTTATAATGGTTTTATCTTTTTTCTACACCCATGGTATGCCATTATTTGTCTCTTTCAAGCTATATGCATTCTCAGCCATTACCATTCTATTGCCTACCTCCATTCCACTCCTGCTGGGAGAGCAGAGAATGTGTGCTGTGTTCATTTGTGCACCGCCTTTTTTATAAGAGTGAGAGCAGTTTTTCTCTTAACCTAGCTCTCAAATCATCGAGACTGACTTTATGCCTATTTATCAAGTTTTGAGGGCACAACAACCGATCAGTATTACTCTGATTTAGTCTTAATCTGGCAACCCCCAGCCAAAATCCCAGTGACATTTGCATTTTACTACTGATCTGGCTCTCTAGGCTCCATGTCTTTTCTCATGGTGAATCCAGGACTCTCTTCTGCTTTCTCCCCCAGCAAGGAGGAAGTCCAGCCCTATTCTCTCCCCTGGGTAGTCACTGGCTGAGTTGATCAGTTGGCTTTATTGACCAATCAGAGCATAAATGGGAGCAATGTTTACACAATGTTGAGCCAGGAGATTCTTAGAATAAGTATTGCAACCGCAACCGGATCTGGGGGCACATAAATCAACATTTGGATATTACAAGGATATTCTTACACAGGACACAAGAACATGCCTACAGCAGAAGCCAGAAGAAAGTGTGAGATCCTCTGGACTTGGAGTTACAGACATATGTGAGCTTCCTCGTAGGTGTGGAGAATTGATCCTGGGTCCTCTGGAACCAGTTAAATGTTAACTGCTGAGCCATCTCTCCAGCCCACCTGTCTACTTTTTACCTCTCCATTGCAATTTACTTCCACTTTAATTAGAATTTCTAAACTCCATTTATCCTAACAGTTTTCTTTGATTTTTGTTTCTTAACCTTATTAAGGATGTAATGGACCTCAGGTACTCTAACTGCATCTGAATGATGTGTTATGTTTATTATTGGCATTGCTTCTCCCCTCTAAACACTACGTTCACTATGAGAATGAATGGTCCTTAGGCCACAGCGCTATAATCTTTTGACACTAATTTTAGCTATCCAAATGCTAGCAGGTGAAGACTGTTATACATATGCTTAAAATAATAATATTTCTGGTAATCCCTGGGAATAGTTTTAAAAATTAAAAAAAAGAGAGAGTCAGCAATTATTGCTCAGTAGTAAGTGTAAATTTTAATGGATTCAAATCTCCAGTGAAATGATTCAAACAAATTAGATCAAAATGTAAGACCCAATCATCTGTTGCTTGCAAAAGCCATTCCTTACTAGCAAAGAGTCACACAGTGGAAACCCAAAGGAGGGAGTACAGTGCGGAAAGCAAGGGGTAGCAGGAGGTACACAAGAGTAGCCATTCTTAGTTTCAACAAAGCCAACTTCAAGCCAAGAGTGTCAAACGGGGTTTAAAGGAAGGTCACTGCACACTAATAAAAGGAATACTTCACCAAGAAGATGTAAAACTCATGTGTCAAATACATGTTCATCCAATCTCATGAAACAAACACTACTGACTATAAAGGTCCAGATACAATCATTGTGGGAGACTTCAATACCACTCTCTTATCAATAGGTTGTCCAGACCCCCAAAAGAAAAATCACAGTGAGAAAGTCAAACTCAAGGTCAAATGGATTTTACTGAAGTCTGCAGAATATTCTACACACCCTCTCCAGAACACATGCTCTCCTGGCAACAGTAGAACTTTCCCTATGGTAGGCAACTTTCTGGACCATAAGTCAATGTTTAACAAAATGAAAGAACTATAATTTCATGTACCTTATCAGATCATAATGGAAAAAAACTAAATACTGAGAAAAAGAATAAGTGTAAAAACTATGCATGTAGCTTGAACTACTCTTGAAGGATGAGTAGATCATCAAATAAGTCAGGAAATAAATGTAAAAACTCTTAGAATCAGGTGGAAATAAAAACATGACTTACTGCAACCTTGAGATACAGAAAAGACAGCTCTAAAATGAAGCTTCACACACACACACACACACACACACACACACACACACACACACACACCCAGAGAAATCTTAACCAAATAGCTCAAGATCTTAGAAACACAAGAAAAAGGAAAGCCAAAAGGAGCAGATAAAAACAAACAGTAAAAATCAATGAAAAGATTGATTTTAAAGGAACTAGAAAATAATACAATGAACTACTATGATGAAAACTTGGTTTCTTGAAAAAGAAAACAAATTGGACAACTCCCTAGCCACAGGAGCCAAGAGGATAGAGAAAACTCAAACTAATTAAGAAAATTTAATGTGAAAAGATAAAGACCCCAACAGATATAAATGAAATCCAGAGTATTATTATGGAATACTTTGAAGAAAATCTATATTTTAACATAGTGGAAAATTCAAAGTAAGTGTGTAAATTTATCAACATGTATGACCTGACAAAGTTAAACCAAGAGGATATAAACAGACTTATCACACAGGTAATGAAAGTGAAGAAGGAACAGACCATCTTCTTAGCTACAGCACAGAGTACTGTTGAATGCAATTCTAAATAAAATACTTGCAAAAATGGAACATAAACAGGACTATCAATAGACACAAATATTACCTTTGGCAATATTCAAAATCCCTTCATGTCAGAAGAAACTAGAAATAGAGAAAAATTCCTCACTGTAATAAAACCCGTATATTGCAAACCTATAACAATGTTACAATATATAGGAAAAATGAAATTATTTTCTGTAAATTTAGAAATAAAATATTTAGTCCATTACTATTCACCACTGCTCTTGACATCCTAACAGAGAAATAAGAGAAAGGAAAAAAGTGAAGTGTTATGAGTTGAAAGAATCTAATTAGCTCTATGTGCAGATGACATACTCTAAACACCCTGAAGTCTCTATCAGAAATTCTTAGATCTGAAACTATTGGCCAACTAGCAAGGTACAAAATCAATACTCAAAAGCAAATGGCTTTTCTGTATACCAATAACAATCATGCTGAGAAAGAAATCAGGAAAACAATCCCATTCAGAAGAGCCTCAAAAAACACACAGGCATAAAGCCAATGAAAAGGCTAAAGACATTTATGATTAAAACTCTGAAGAACTAGAACATGGAAACCTATAAACCCGCCCCTGAACTGGCTGCGTTAATGCTGTGGAAAGGACTGTGCTACCAAAAGCGAGCTGCACACCCACTGCAGTGCTGTGCCCATCAAAGAATTCTAATGATATTCTTCACCAAAATAGGAAAAAAAAAATACCTAAGTTTGTTTGCTAAGCACAAAGCCTCTGATAGCCAAAGAAATCCCAAGGGAAAAGAGCAATATTGTTGCTATCACAATACTCAGTTCTATCAGAGAGCTCTCTGCTTGAATTAGAGCAGGCCTACACGACAAGAAGGAAACCATGTCTGGTAATGCAAACCTGGCCAAAGACCAGAGACACTTCTCTTTTCCATGAAAGGTGATGAATATGGAGACTTGCGGAGCTCAAAATGCTTAGAACAAGTGAGGGTTAATTGCTCATCCCCAGGAAGGATATTTATGCCACTCCCTTCTAGCGGGGGGGGGGGGGGTCGGGGGGTTAGGCTGCAAGATGGGCTGACATGCTTGCTGTCTTCAGGGCCTGACACAGGCACTGTAAATGTGATCCCACAGCAGCGGCCATTGCCTGGCACTGGGTCTAAACAAGACTAAGCCTGACAATTGCCAACCATGCATAAGCAAGGATAGGATAAGTCAAACCCACAGGAAAGTCGGTCTGAAGAAGTTAGAAGAGAGTGTTTGCAATACACAATGCGTAATAGCATGGAAAAGTATCCATTGCTAACCAAGCAATGGAGCAGTAATTCCCCTCTAAGCCCATGCTATCTGAGAGCGCCTTGTAACCAGATCCTCGGTCGCCACCCCTGCAGAAGGATCTGATGTGACCTGCGTTCATTCATCTCTCCAGAGCATGTATGAATAGAAACATGAATCCTCTTCTCAAGACAGAAAAGACAAGGATGGGCTCCATTTGTCTAAGATGGTAGTTTTAGAGGAAAAATCAGCACAAATTACTTTAAAACTTTCAGAATGACCCTGACCCTCCTTATGAAACAAGAAACAGGAGACAGAGGGGGCAAGTGACAAGCCTGTGGCACACAGCTGCAGGCCCACCTGCATCCTTTGCTGCATATGCAAGGTTTAACTGGTGTGTAACCGAATGCTAGCTTACAGCTGCTTTCTCACCGATCCCGGAGATCTGAGACAAGCCAGTCCTTGTCAGAAGTCTGCCGCCTGTTAGCCTAGGACAGTTTTTCACTGTTTTAAAGTCCCCGAATAATAATCCCACTTGCTTTGTACTTACTCACTGCTATTTTGTATCAAGATTGTTAATGATAAATTCCTTACCTTATACAAAAGAGAGTAGAATAATAATGGGGCAAAAAATAATATTTGTCCACTTAACCCATGAATTGGTTTCCAAAGAAAACTGATGCAGAATGTCCAGAAACACTGGGCATAATTGTTGATTCTAAAAATCATAAAAGTAAAATGAGAATGCTTTTCAAAATGCTTTGTTTTAAAAGTCTAGTTAGAAAAACATCTTATTTCTTTACGTTTATTTATAAATCATATAAAACAACATCTGTCATAGACTGAATGCCTATGATGAGTTCGGAGCATTGATTTTTGTTGTTTTTGTTGTTGTTTTTGTTTTGTTTTGTTTTTCATCTATTTTGGCCCACTTTGCAGAGGAAGAAACTGAGGCCAGTGAAGGTAGGTAATGCTGTCGTTCTGTGCCTTTAACTGGAGTTTAATTCCCATTGTGAGGTATTAAACTGTAGAAACAATCTATGCTGGTCAGAGGTGGGGGTTTTGGTATATTGATTAAGAATTAATACAGTTTGTAGAGTTTAACTCCAATTACTAAATCCTGGTGGCTTTATGAAATTGGGTGGGAGGTAAGGACAGAGGGAGGAAGAGACAGACAGATAGACAGTCAGACAGACATGTGATGGCTTGAATGTGAATGCCTTCCTCCATTGGTTCATTTAAATACTGGAACTCCAGTTAGTGGAACTGTTTGGGAAGAAGTAGAAGATATGGACCTGTTAGAGAAAGTATGTCACAGCACAGAGACTGAGGTTTCCAGAGCACCACTCTCTCCTCCCCTCCACCCCTCCCCCATTTTGTGCTTGTGGATCAAATGTGAGTTTTCAGCTTTAGATCTAGTGTGATACATGCCTGACACCATGACCCGCCCTCCTCCATGATGGTCATAGAATCTAACCCTCTGTAACTATAAACCCCCAATACATTTTTTCTTCTACAAGTTGTCTTGATAAGGGTGTCTTATCATAGCAATAAAAAGTAACAGACCAGAACAACATACACACACATGCATGTAAACACATACACACACACACTGCCTCTGGCTACCAAGTGCTCAGTATTGGGACTCTATAGCAAGAAAGTAATTACCAGATGAAGTCCTTTAACTGAAACCTGCAGAATTAAAAGCTTAATCTTCTTCACAATGTGTGCAGTCTTGAGAGCCCTGTGATTAGCAAAAGAACACAGACTACTGCAGACAATTATCCCACAGATAGTAAGGATAAGGAAGACACTCCCTCTTTAACTCTAGGACTACAGTACCTCACCATGAGTACACCTCACCCACCATGGTGTAAAATGGGGACTTGAGGCTGGAAGATGGAGGATCATGGAGGGTAAGGGAGACTGGTCTTTGACTGGGCATCAATCTCTGCAGCCAGTAGAAATGCAGCCTCACACAAACTACCCCAACAGACACACAATTTTCCCAGGAGTCCTCTTATCCTTGCCATGATGTTTTAATCCAGACAGTCCATGCTAATATCACATGAAATTGTTGATTCAAGAGGGTCCTGCATAACTAGATGCAGTGTCAGATTGGAAACCCTTTCTTGCATTCTCTGCAACAACAATTTTCTACTTGCTTTGTTTTCAACATGTCTAGCAAACTCATTAATATCAGAGATGACCCGTGGTCCACTTGGATGAGGACAGGATTAAAACTGATATACAAAGAGGGTGATATGCCCTGAGGTCATCTGATAGTACAGCCAAGATGCTGAACAGAACCCTTTTGACCTCTATTTTCATGCTTTGACCTTGAGATGCCATGGCCAAATATATTGGAACAGGACCATGTACAGAGCATGTCAAAGGCCTTTTCACCCCATTTACTTGTCAGTATCCTGGGAAACAGGGAGTAAACACGAAGTCAACAGGACCAGAAAATAAACCCTATGCAATTAATTATTGTAAGAAGTCTGTGTGGGTCCAAAGACTAAGGAATAACAAGGACAGGGCTGGGTGGATAAACATGGCTTTCTGTGGGTTGTGTTCTTCCAAATTTCTTCTCCATGCTAAGTCCAAGTGCAACTTAATACTTAAAATGCAGAGCTGTTTAACAAAGTCATACTGATGAAACGTTGTCTTGAGATTGCCAGGGGAGTCTGCTAACAGACCCGTACCTGGAAAACTTCCTTCTTGACCCCTAGTGGGTGTGGGTGTGGGTGTGGTGTGCGTTCATATGAAGGCTGCTGCACCCATGAAGCTTCGGGGTGACATTGAAAATAGTACTTCATTTTCTCCTTCTGCATTGCTGTTCCTTACAATTCAGAGATTTGAAATCTTGCTTTGTCTTTTTTTTTCCCTTCACAGTGACTTGCAAACAAGAGAACTTTTCTCTTCTTAAACTTATAGTCTGATGAGAAAGCTGTGTTTCTAGTAGTGCAAAAAGTAATTTGAAATTGTAAATAAGTTCTAAGCAATGATCATGTTTTCCTAATTTCCTGAAAAGGAAAAGTCAGTAAGATATTTTGATGGACATCAAAAGAGTGGGCACATGTGTCTCCTTGCCTCAGTTCACAGAAGGCTTCTTTGGTGGATCTGTTTATCTTTGAGTGACAGTATAGTCATATCAAACATGTGAAGTGAAGTAGACCATCAAAGGGTTTATAAGTTGATTCAAACCAAAAGGTCAGAGTACCCTCAGTCTCGTGCCTGCATTTTGCAAAAATAGATGATTGCACTTGGTGATAATCTGCTATTCAGATTCTCCCCTCGGCTTATCACTGAAATGTACTGAGTTCTTTCTCCTGAATATGCTTGCTGAGCATACTCCAGACCCTGGATATGGTGAGAACACAGGGCTAGAAGATGAGAGCCAGAGTATATTCTGGGATGGATGAGTCCTGCATGTATGGTCAGCCCCAAAGCTGGATAAACTCTAAAGGGAGAGTCCATCCTGAGCACAAAAAAGACTTCTTAGTACCTCTCACAATTCCAATGTGAAATCTTGAATAGAACTGAGGTACCCTATGGGACATCAAGAGAGATTTGGTGAAGGCTCAACATAATATGGCCTGTGTTGATCAGCCTGGAAAGGTGTCACCACACCCAGAAGCTCAATAGTACGCACGCATTGTTCACAGTTGTGAAAGGTGTAAGTCCAAGATCAAGATGTCAGTTGACTCTCTGATGAGGGCTCATGTTCTGTCTCCCACATGTTCATCTTTCTTTCTTCATATATGGAAAGCAGCAGTCTCTGATATCTGCTTCTCTTTTTACAAAAACACTAATCCATTCCATTCTGGGGACCCATATCCTCATGACCTTTCATAACCCATGACATTGAGAGTTAAAGATTAAACATAGGGCTTTCAAGGGCAGAACATAATTCAGTGTACAAGGGCAGAGGAGGGAGGGAGAAGAACAGCCTGGCTATTCAGGAGGCTAAAACCCCTGCTTCCAGAACATGAAGGGAACAAATCCTGATCCTGACAGTAAAACCACACCCACTTCCAATACCACCAGACTATTCTGAGCTTATATCTTCTCCCCAGTCTACCTCTGGGAAGTTCTAAGACCAAACAAGACATTCTTCCTACATACTGCAAAAATGTAAGCTCTGACTCTCCCAGGTTTCTGTTCTTCAGGCTGTGATTCACTTAGTACAGACATACACCCAGATCCATCATTTGCCTTCGGTACTAAAGTCTTGCTCTAATCATGTTAAATCCTGTGCTATGGAGTGAGCATGAGAAAGTAGGAAAGACCAAGGCTGCTCCCAGAAACAGTTGGCTCTTCTCATCTCTCCTCCACCCCTCTTGACCATGAGAACAGCTGGACACATTTGCTCATGGAACTCCTGAGAAAGTGCTTTGAAATTTGGCATGTCCTGGTGTTGGAAGAGAGGAAGGTATCTGAAATGGAAGGATTTGAAGTTTAGACCAAGTGAGTAAATGACCTCATTTTTATAAAAGCAGGCACAACTGCTCTCAGACCCAACCTTAAAGGATACTGCTCAAACAGTATCTAGACCTGGAGTCCTAGAATTATCTTTCACCAATCAATAATCCAGACAACCAAGTCCCAGCTGGAATGGGGAGCCTTAGCCTGCATCTCCCCAGCAACAAGAGGAATCAATCTGAAGATTTTTGTTGAAGACATTTGTGCATATACCTTATGTAATAACACAGCTGTCCCCAGAAGGGCCAGAACCTAGATTTGAGGCTCACGGGTGCTTTCTGTACATCACACAATGCAGTTCCAGACAAGCCAGCCAGACAAGCAGCTGTGGTCAGTATTCTACTTATTTTCCAAATTGAAGAGAATCATTCTCCTTCATCTTTCTCAAAAGCCTACAAGCTCTGAATTACACATCTGCCAGAATCCTCACCTGGCTAAAAGAAAGCCATAGATAGACAGTAAAGTCAAGGGCCTTTCATATTCACAGAGAACAGATCAGTTCCAATTCTAGCCAAAGACCCAGGAACATTCAATGGAAGTACTCAAGCCATTAAGGTCTACAAACTAACCTCTGTATTCATCCATTCGCTTAAATAGAGCTCTTTTGTCCACTGCTAACTTCTCTGTGTGACCAACAGAAGTGCCAGAACTAGTCTTGACCACACAGTCACTCTGGTTCCAGATTTCCTTTATCTTAAGCATCAAGCCCTACATACTTTCTTATCAAATATATATATATTTATATATATATATTGGGTCTTATTCTTCAGCCTCTAGTCAATTTGGGGGTCTATACAAAGAACACATCCTCCTCAGGCATCTGCTCCCACCCCCACACTTGATCCCCACTTCTCTCAATTCACTGGTCCTGTGTCTCATTACTGGCATTTCTAGATCATTCTCTACTCTGACACCTTCTGTCAGAAGGTATCAGTTATCAAGGTGACATTCATCCATTTTTATTTGCATCAGTTGAGATGAGTATGGTTCTCTCCATCTAAGTTTATTAGCATGATGCCTTACACTGATTTTCTTACCACCCTAGAAATCCTGGATAAATCCCACTGGGTTAGAATCTGTTTTTAATAGGCAGTTACCTTCAGTCTACTGATATTTTCTGGTGGTATCTCTAGAGGGATGTCCTTGTACTGTCTTTGGCTTTTTTTCTATATCCTCAGTGGGATGTTCTTGTATTGTCTTTGCCTTTTTGTTCTATCTGTATAATGCAGGCCTCAAAGAACAAGTTATGAAATGGTCAATCCTCTTCAACGTCTGAAGGAGTTCAGAAGGTTCAGCATTGGTTTTTATTAAATAACTCTCACACATCATCGGGTAAGCTGAATGGCTCCAGACTCATTCTTACTGAGTGGTTTGGAATTCAACTTATTGCACATTAAGCTTTTCAATTTTTTTTCTTTATGATTATCCAGTTGTCTGTCTCTTTGAGGAGTTTTTGGGGTTTTTTGACTCTCTGATCTGTTGACATGTAATACACTATAATCGACCTTGATATTCCCTATTTCTATGGTCCTTGTTAAGGTATATCTGTAATTCATAATTTTATTTTCCCTTTTTCTTATTTAGTATATTAAAGGCTTATCAATTTAGCTCTGGTTATTATTTTCCCACCTTCTTGATCTATCTTTAGACTGCTAGTCATGTCTAGTTAGCATGGATATAGAAGTACATTGTTTGATTGATATCTTTCTGATGTATTACTATATATATATATATATATATATATATATATTTCGCTGCGAATGCTCTTTTTCTGAATCATGGTTATTGGATTTTGTGATTTTTTCATTCATTTAAAACATTTCTTAGTGTCTCCTTTGATCTACAGCTTACATAAAATATTTTGTTTGATTTCTCCACATGCATGACTTTTTCAGCCATCCATCTGTAACTAGATTTCTAGTCACAGTCCTTAAAGACAAATGAGATTTTCTATTATTTTAAACTAGTACTTTATTGAGATTTACTTTGTGGCCTAACATAAATAAGGCTCATCCTGCAAGGTATCCTGTATGAACTTCAGACGAACATGCACACTGTTCTTGGTACTCACTGGAGGGTTGTCAAGATATATTACTTCTGATTGTCTGTAGTGTTTTTGGTGGCTTTTGTTCCATTTATGACACTGAGTCTATATCTGTTGTGTTCATTACTGAAAGTGAATTCTGAATTGTTTGAGAGCTTTGCTTCTACATTCAGTTCTGACACTTCTGTTCCTTATATTTTATGGTTATGCTCTGGTTTTGTGTGTATTTATTACTATTATGTCTTCTTGATGAGTTTATTCTTCTTATGACAATACTGTCCTCATATCATGCAGTCAATTTTGATTTAAAATCCACTGTCTGTCTGATACTGTTAGAATTGAGATAGTAGGGCATACCTCAACCATCCTCATAGTTCAACATTATATGTCTTATATTTAAATTGGGCCTTTTGAAGATAGCATGTAATTATACCAGTTTTAATTCATTCTGTGAGTCTCTGCTTTTTCAATCAATAGCTTAATTTATATAATTTTGAGTATGTACTGTCAGAAGGTATGCTTACTACTTTTTGTTGCTGTGATAAAAACCAAAAGAAACTTAGAAAAGACTGTATTACACTTTACATTCCATCGTGGAGGTGAGCTCAAGGCAGGAACATGGAGGTGGTACTGAAGCCAACACCACAGAGGAACACTGCTGACCAGCTTGCTCCCTCTGCTTATACTCAGCTAGAGTTCTTTTGTAGTCATGGGCACCTGCCCAGAGGTGGTAATGCCTAAGTTACTGAGCCTGAACTTGTGACTCATCTGCCTAGACAGTGGCCCCATGGATATGTCTTCGGGGCCAATCTAATCGAGGCAATTCCTCAGTTGATGTTGCTCTTTAAGAACTCTCTAGTCTGTGTCAAGCTGATGACAAGTGACCATCATAGATTTAGGGCTTCTCTCTACCACTTGTCTGTTTGTCCTCTAGCTTTTTATGCTTGTGTTTCTCCACTCCCCCAACACTGCCTTTGATTTTGTTTCTAATTCGAATTACTGAAGCACTTTTAGTTGTTTTCTTTCTTCATTGATTCATACTCTAGACTTCTAAAGGCTGCAATTATGTTCCAAGTTTATGACCATGCAAGGTTAATTAGAACCAAGCCAGAATTAATGTCATGGGCAAGTCTTCTTGCAAACAGCCTAGTCCATCATTTTATGTGATTCCTACCTCAGATGATATCCTTATATACTAATTTTTACTTTGACCTCAATGTATTGGGTTCCTTCTTTCTCTTTTCCTTTCTGTTTCCCAGAGTGAATTACACACAGTGAGCTACTCCTGAGGATCCTTCTTCCTCTCACTCAGACCTGCTGATGAGCCTTTTCTAGGTTTTCCTTCTCAGCTAAGGTACTGCTTAGCTTAAGAATTTCCATCTCATTCATAGGTTTCCAGCACTTCCACCAATGCTTCAGACAATATTTTCCCGACTCTGCCTGTATCTCTGAAACGGTCTTCAACTGGCTCTGAAGTATAGCTAAGAAGGTTAGTGTTATGGTTTCGATTGTAAAAACCAGTGTCTGCGCCATCTTAGCTGGAAAAGAAGAGACCTTGCTTCAAAGTAGTAAGGGGAGTATGACAGAGAATAGTCCATGCTCTTCTCTGGCCTCCTTAGCCATACACACATATACGTGTGAGTACACATCACATGCATAACATAATATCCTCTCTCCCTTCCTCCCACCTCCCTCTCCCCCCACATACACACCAATAGTATAATATTATGTGACCCCTCTGTTCCAATGCTCTCCTCCCAATCCTCCCAATGATAAGTCTGCAGCTTTTCTGTCCACATCTAACTCAGATTTCAATAACTCACCACACGAGTCTTGGGGCTTTTGCACTTGTATGCCATAGTGTGCACAGGTCCTCCTTGGATTCCTTATCTGGATCAACCTGTCATGTTATCAGAAACACCTTCCTTGTCCATCCTGTGTAAACAATCACATTCACCTGCACCAGCTGCTTCAGCACTTGCTATTCTCTTCCTCAGCTGTGTTTTCTCCACATTGTGTGTCTATGTTTGCTTCTTCATTGTCATTTTGTTCCCCACCCCCCAACAGCAGAATATTAGTTCTATGGTCATGGAGCAACTGCTTCATTTATGCCTGTACCACCAGCACCTTAAACAAGACCTGGCAGGTCAGAGATGTGTTTAGTTTTGTGAAAGACAAGATGAGTTTACTAAGACACGGTTGAAGACAGGGTAAAAGCAGGCAAGACAGTGTTATACTCTGAAGCTGAGTACTGTGTTCCGTGAAAGCACAGCAAAGAGATGTGGCCATGACAGTCTCGGGAATTATTAAATTTTTCCTCAGAGAGGCAGACAGGTCCACTGCTCGTCAGCACCATTATTGTACCATACACAGCATCACTAAAGCAAAAGATGCTAAGCCTTCTAAGAACACTGGGAGAGCCCTCCTGAACCCTGCCCAGGGATGCCCAGTATTCCCTCCCTGTTCAAATTAACCCAGTATGCTGCCTGCTGTTGGCTGCCCCCACCACTGCCCACTGGAAGCTCCAAGGGTTGACTCTATCTCCTGGACTCTGGAACAAAGGTGTTGGAGAAGGTCTACCCTGTGATGGCTGTTGACCTCCAGCAGTGTGTAGAATGAATCCAGAAACATGGCCTAATGTGCACACTGCAGAGGTAGAATGGTGAAACCAAGAACTTACCAACAATTCTGTTCCCCCAAGAGACTTGCAGACATCTCTGTGCTCTGATCATCGTTCTTTGGAATTCAGTTTAAGGAGCAGATGTGACTTGGGTTGTGAGTTTATAATAGCCCGACCTTTGATACTACATTTTTTTGTCATTGGCTTCCTTGCATTTGAGATATCTGCACTGGATTGGAAAGATGCCTTTCTGTTTTGTTTACAGCAGATGCTAGAGAGATGTAGCCAAGAAACAAAAAGTAATGATCATCTAGCTCCATAGACTCCTGTTGGTTTAAATTCAAGTAGGTCTGAAAAATAACTAAGGACAGACACACAGAGGACTCCAAAGAGGCCATTCTGCCTGAAAGATACACAACCCTGTCTTCACATTTGTAAGCACAATGATTTTAAACTATTGTTTATTCACTTAAGTGCTATTTTTCAAAATTATTATAAGCCAGTCATGTCAAAACAATTAGCATGCAGCCTCTATCTTTAAGAGTGTTTCAGACAGGCTTAAAATAGGAGTAAATGATATTTTAAATAACTATTACAGCAAATGGAGGGTGTTTATTAATAAGCGTGGAGTATCTTCTAGTGTGTGACAAAAATATTCAAAACTGAGCTAAGGAATGGTTACACGATTCCATGAACACACTGAAGCCCAGATAACCATCCCACGTTTCAGGAGCAAACCCTGCAGCAGTTGACTGGAACCTCAATGCCATTTGAAGTGACTATACCATACCAGAGCATAGCCTCAGGTAAGGACTCTAAAGATAGAGCAGAAAACACTTGGCAGGAGAGAGGTGAGACAGGCAAAATGAGAAAGACTCCCCACAGAGGGCAGATACAAGCATAAGCAACAGTTCCCCTGTATGTATGTCCAATGGCATCTCAAATTCAGTGTGCCCAGGCCGAAGCACAAACCTCTCACTAACATCTCAGCTAAGGGTGATTCATCCATTCCAGATGCTCAATGACATAGTACTGTCCTTGATTTTTTTACCTTCCTCTCAGGACCCTTGTCTAACCTGCTGTCAGAGCTTTTGACTTTCCAACAGATACCACTGTGTTACCCCTCAGCCCACATTATGTTCCTATCCCCCTCTTCTCATGGATATCACTCACAACATCTCAAGGTTATACTCAACAGAAGCCCTAAGTAATGACTCACAAACTGACACTCACATGGTGTCACCCCTCAGAATGCTGCGGCTCTTGTTCCTGTCTTCTTGACAATACCCACCATGGGCTGGTGTCATGAGCATCCACGCAAAGCCAGATTATATACTGTGTCTGCGTTTCCTTCCTTCCTACATTCCAGCTGGCCAATGACAGTTATTTCAGTGGCAAAGGCTCTTTTATTTTTTTTAAATGTGATATCACAAAAAAGGAAAGTTTCCTAAACTTACATTCTTAATCTCCCAAAACATGAGCCGTGGGCAGAGGCTAAGATGAGTTGAAGCAGACTATGTCTAGAATAAACATCTTCGGCCAGAAGAGGGCTAGAAATGGCAAGATATCAACCAAAGCTCAGAAGCCAAGAAGAAGAAAGGGAGCTGACCTGGCTCAAACCTGCTTCATGAGCAAAAAGCAATTCATGAAGCCTAGGTGGTCCCTGACATCAAAATCTATACTCTGCTCTCATACTGGTTCGGGGGCTCTAAGGTAGCTCAGAATCTTCTAGGTAGAATATAATATATAGCACCCCTGCTGTAGCTGCACAAAATATTACAGGACTATGTGTGGCTTTCTCTTCAGCCTGGCCTGTACCAAGGCTTTATGGCTACGGCACTGGGGAGCACACCAGCAGGACCCAATGAGACCATTTCCCATGAGTTGGGAAGCCAAGTTACACTGAGAGTGAGCAAAGAGCCCAGGGACATCAAGAGGCAGCTCATTTTGAGAAGCCTAAAATATGACCTCATCTGCTCAAAATCCTTATTGCTACTCTGGAAGGTCTAAAGGGAAAACACTGCACAGGTGAGTGCTAAGGCTGGTCTCAGCTCCAATCTCTGCCATGTCTTTCCCATCCTACCTTTTACAGCAGCCAGAAATGGGAAAGAACTCGACATCCTCCCACCCTAAGAAGTCCCCTGACACTGGACAATCCTGGAGCCTCCCTGCACTTCAGGGTCCTTCAAGACTGAGATAACAAGACTGTTGTGTGTGTATTAGGGTTTCTATTGCTGTGACAAACCACCATGCTCAAAAGCAACGTGGAGAGGAAAGGTTTCATTGTATTCAGAGATTTCAGGGCAGGAACCTGGAGGTAGAAGATGATGCAGAGGCAATGGAGGAGTGCAGCTCACTGGCTTGGTTCCCATGGCTTGCTAAGCCAGCCTTCTTACAGCACCCAGAACCAACTGCCAAGAGTGAGCTGGGTCCTCTCCCTTAACCACTCTACATCTCAAAGTCAAACTGAACTGCACAGGCCCATCCAACTCCCAGAAACTATGGTCCATTCCAACAATTTTCTTGATTCCTTTTAACGCTTAACCCTTTTAACAAGGCTAACAACTCCGTTAGTCTCCTGTTTTGACCTTGCCTGAGTGAGTAGTCCCAACCCAGGTCCCCTATGACTATAGTGTTATTCCTCTGTCTAAATATGTTCTCAAGGCCACAAAATCTGTGGATTTGTTTTCTATATGATAATATGTCTATCTTCTGGATTAAGGAAAATGCAGGGAGACAAAAGAGGGAGAATATTACATTCTCAAGCAAGTCCCAACAGGGACAGCATGGTAGTTCATACCAAAGGTGAAGTGAGTGAGGTCCAGGATGATGCTTGCTGTTGACATATGAAGGACCTTACTCTCAGATTCATGGGAAAATGGCAAAGTCACACCACCGCCACCATCACCAGCCCCATCCAGGGTGAAGCACAGATCAAGATGGCAGAGACCTGCTCTGGTCTGTGTGTGAATGTTGATAGTGTATAAGGAAATATCCACCATAGCTTTCTCTCCCAAGATATTTACGACCTAAAGATCACTCCCCTACAGAGACTGCTTATACCAAGATGTTCCCAGTCCTCTTTATACAACATGTCTGTGTTTGTGTTTATCTGTGTGTAATAACTCCACCTTCCTGTTCAACCATATCTAATAAACATACTGAGTGAGCTATTGGAGTGCTGTGATTTCTCCATCAGGGAACCGAAGTCCACCTGACCTCAGTTTTTCTATGTGTCTCTATGCTTATCTTTTTTTCCTTCTCTTACCACCCCAGTCATGTCTCTCTCTCTGGATTCATGGTGGATATGGCAAACCACATCATAGCAAAAGAGCTGGAAACCACGTATATAGGGCCACTCTCTAGGAACTTCCACCAATGATCTTCCTCAGAATCACAAAATTGTCTCACATTAATGACTGTTAATATCTTAGAGGGATAAAGCAAACCCAGATTTTTAAATCTGGTTAGTCAAGCAGGAAGGTAGGAGTGGCCAAGGGCTCTAGGTCCTGTCCTAGAATAACATCAGTAGGAAAAAGAGAGATTCCCGGATTGGTACTTGTAACTGAAGTGACTAGAGAGTAGGTGAAGTATCACACAAGCAAACAGCATTTTCTGCATGTTCGACGCCCAAATCAAAGAAGGTTCCTCCCTTCACATGCCATGTTTGAATCTCCCCTGGAAAGATCTGTCATTCAGACCCAGCATACCAGACTGCTGTCCTACCTCAGCTTATGCTTCTTGTGACTATTGAAGTTGGGGTGGCCATCTCATTTTCACAGATGACTCACTTGTCAAATGCATCTCTGAGACACCAGGCCAATGAGCAAAGCAGGGACACTACAAAAAGGAGAGAACACACACACAATTATTCATTGTAATGGTACTGAGAGCAAGCAAGCAAAAACTTTAATCTTGGGGTGGGAGCAGGGAGTTGTGATATGCAACAAAGCAGAGCTTGAACAGATAGATTCAGCAGTCAGTTCACCCATACACAGCAGAATCAGGAAAGTACTCCAAGGGACCAATTCCTTTGTACAAGAACACAAGATGCAGGAGGAAGAGGGTACT
This sequence comes from Micromys minutus, assembly GCF_963924665.1. Lineage (NCBI taxonomy): Eukaryota > Metazoa > Chordata > Mammalia > Rodentia > Muridae > Micromys > Micromys minutus. The sequence goes on along the minus strand of NC_137969.1, from coordinate 31,832,202 downwards.
TCTCCACACAGCATCTCAGCATGTGCCCAAAGAAAGAAGATGAAAAGTCACACTGAGGAAACTCAGCATCCTCATCACCAAGAAGACAACTGAGGAACTGTACCTGCTCATAAACAATATGCCCAAGCCCATGGTGTGAAAAGACCACAAGACATTCTACAAAAAAATTCAATCTAGTCCTTGCCACATTGCTTATGCAGATTGGCACAAGGATGCCATCATCCCACTGAGGCATCAATCTCTTACCTACCATAGGGAAAGAAACACAGTGAATGGAGGTGAGTAGGCGGCAATAAATCCCAAGACCAGAAGGTGAGAAGCCTGCGTCAGAAGCTAGTATTCCCATAAAAGAAGAATGGGAGACCTCCATGGATTCATCAAAATTTTACTTATCTATGAATAATAAATCATAATAATTTAATTTAAAATAACTATTTTGTACCCATGCATCTTACTATATACTAAAGAGTGAAACAAATCTGCCTATGAGTGGACTTGATGCTTGTTTACTGAAGGACATAAAGTATCTTCAATGAACTTTTTACTGTATGTGTATGAGGACTTTGCCTGCACATATGTCTACTATAGCTGGTACCCACAGAGGGTAGAAAAGGGAATCAGCGTCTCTGGAACTGAAGTTACAGATGTTTTTGAGCCACCATGTTGATTCTGGGACCTGAAACCACATTCTCCACAACATGAAGTGCTCTTAACTTCTGAGCCATCTTTATAGTCCAACCTCACCCTCCATAAATATTAAGAAAAATAATCACCTAGTCAAGTTCACGCTGGCTAGATTTGACTTGTTTTTGAAGGAAAATGGATAATTGAGCCATCTTTTAAAATGGAGAGCTTAATTTATTTTATTTTTATTTTTTAGTTGTAGTTAACTAAGACTAAACAAGAACAGATTTCACATTTGGCTCTGTTTAGCATCCTGAATAAATTCCATTATTCAAGAAGTTAATAAAAATATTTTTGAAGATTTTTCTTACCAAATTATGATTTTTCTCAAACACCATTGGAATTCCTGATTCCTAAAAATTTAATGTATTTCATTTATGACATATGCGTTTTCAACGGGGATTATGAAAAGAGAGAGTAGTTCATGAAGGAGAAGGGATTGAGAAGCTATTAAACATTAATTTTAGAAAATGAAGCTATAATCTTTGACAAGAGAGAGGAGGTCAATATCATTTAGTATTTGTTATTGCCAAGTTGGTTTAGATGTTGGTGTGAGTCTCAGAATTTATTTCTTAGAGCCTCCTATAAGATTTCAGATCCTTGGCCAAGAGCATGAGCCATGATAAAGCAGGCTTGTTGGAGCATATGACCACAGTGTGCTCAGCCCATCAGAGGTACAGTGCTTGTCCAGCTAGGTCCACCAGAGAACTAGGTGAGCACCTACTGTGAGAAGCCTCATAGGTGCGAGTGACCAAGGTAGTTTCTAAGTGATATCCCCAGAGACCTTGGCCAGATCATCAGACAAATTCAGCTGAAATTGAACTAGACACATGCCCTATAATTGATCCCATTTTCAAACTGAGGCTCAAAAGCAGCAGACTAAAACTAGAATGACCTGAATCTCTTCTGAGTATGCGGCACTTATGCCATGGCTGCTCTGGGTCAAGACCCTGTCTGGTCTTTATTCTATGTGTTGCTCACACTGGGATTCTCTGTGCTCAAAAGTATGCTAAAGAAACACAGCCTTATACAAGCTCCATGACTCACACTCTCTCTCTCTCTCTCTCTCTCTCTCTCTCTCTCTCTCTCTTTCTCTCTCTCTCTCTCTCCATATATAGATGTAGATGTAGATATAGGTATATACATATGTATATGTATATGGTGGAGTATGGTTTTGAGTGATGTGTATTCAAATCCTGATTACTGTGTCTCAAAATTTGGTTTTAGTCCAGAAGTTGGCACTGTCAAGCATCTCCTGTCCCAGTGTTGTGTAAAAATTATTTTCTTTCACCTCTGATTGGTTAATAAAGACCCAATAGCTGGGCAGGAGGAGTGGGGAAGCAGTACTTCTTGTCCCAGTCAACAGTTCCAAGAGAAAGGGAAAGAGACAGAAACAGAGACACAGAGACAGAGAGAGAAAGACAGAGAGACAGACCAAGGCAGGAAGAGAAGAGATGAACTATGAGGATTCACCATGAGCAGATAGATCACCAAGTGAGACTCCATTAGTAGATGACCACTGTTGGATTAGTTGGACCAACTGCCTGCAAGCCACACTAAGAAATCCCCTTCACAAACACGTGCACGAGTGTACCTGCGAGCGCACACACACACACACACACACACACACACACACACACACATGCATGCACACATACACGCACGCATGCACACACCTTAATTTCACTCTATAAGTTCCGTTCCTCCAGAGAACCATGACTCATACATTATGTTTCTGTTCTTCAGCCTCATTGTCAAGTCTGGGTCGCCAGCATCAGTACCTTCTAGTACTTTTCAGTCTGGGTCATTGTTTAATGAAATAATGGTCATTTGAACATATATACTGTGACACCTCAGTCATCAGTCCAATAACTAACATTACTACAAAGTGTCTAACAGGCAAGTGGTGTATCCAACACTGACATGTTGAAGGATGAGATGATTACCACCCTGGGTTGGTAGCAGTGGGAGGGTCTACGTTTGCAACAGGCTACTCCAAGTAGTATGTGGTTCAAAGTTGCAGACTTATTATTTCTTAAAACCCCCTGTGTCACATTCTTACAGAATGATTGACTGTAAAAAAAAACTGTAGATTAGATAAGAATGAGTTATTGTAGTAGAATCACAGAAAAGGATGTTGAAAAGACTCACTGAGAACCTCGTGGGGTTTTTTGATGAAAGAATTCAATAGTTTTAAATGCATTTTTCTATGATCTATGACCCTATGATTTTGGATGATCAAACTGTATTTTCTGAGAAATTAAGTTAAGTTGGTTGAAATGTTGTCATGGTGAGCCATTAGTAGTTTTAAAAAAACCTTATTATCTTCTTGTTAATCTGTATCAATTATGTGATTTTGTAAAAATTACTTGTATTGAAAATCACTAATAGAGATCAACATGGCAGGCAGCTGATGAGGATGATATGGGTCGAAATCTCCCAGATGTGACCTCTTCCTGGTAACCAGTGGGTGTCTGTCCCTGTCTCTGCTACTGTTTCTCAAGATGCTTATGGGGCCTACATTGGTACTTCTTAAGTAGATAGGATATGTTGAATTAGATGGTCCATGGGGAAGGACATGTAGTCCTAGCTGACTTCTGCAGACATCATGCCCATGATAAAAATCAGACTTTACTGGCCTGTCCACCAGTATAAGGAGATATTTCAAAATAAACCCAAATGAGACTCTAGTAGTCTATATAAATACCCCCTGCCCAAAGTGATGTTATGATATTACACAGACATACACACACACACACACACACACACACACACACACACACACCACTATTATATATGCACATGCATATATACATGTATGAGTGATAAGAGTAATTTGGGGGCTTTCCTATACATGTTCTATTCCATTTTAGCTCCCCAGTAAATACACAGAGACTTTATAGTTATTAAAAGGCTTCAAGCATTATAGCTGGGTAGATACTCATCTATTCCATCCTAACTATGCTGACCTAGACTACTTCCCAGCTGTGGCCCTTCACTTGCCATCCTAGTCATGCCCTGTCTCACTCTGGATTGAGTGCATCTTCATGGAGTCTTGCTTAGTGATCTGCTCATGGTGAATCCTCACAGCCCATCCTCCATTCCATATATATATATATATATACATATGGAGAGACAGAGATAGACAGAGACAGAGAGATAGAGAGTCATGGAGCTTTCATAAGGCTGTTGCTTTCTAACATACCTGTGAATGTGAGTAGCACATAGGATAAAGACCAGACAGGGTCTCGACCCTCATAGATTCCTAGGAATTTCCATTGCACTAGGTTTCTCATTCATCCCAGAGAGGCCTCCTGATTCCAGTAGTCTCTCCTATGCTCTCTCCCTCCAACCTTCCTGCCCATTCCTGATTCCCTCCTGTTCCCATCCCATATCCCCACCCAGACCCCTTTCTTGCAGAGATATCTTGTGTATTATATGGATGCATCTCATGTCCATTAAAAAGCCTATGTACTGTGGCTGAGGTAGGAAATAGAAAGTGGGACATCTGAGAGGAGAAAGAATTCTTGGACAGAGTGAGGTGCAGAAGATTCACTGGGAAGAGGTGATGAGATGGTTGCACAGTGCCTGGGCACAGGCATCCAGCCATGTAGCAGAATGTAGGGTAGAACTCCTGAGACATTTGAAGCTATGTCTAGTCAGAGAAGAGCCTAGCTATGTACTCAAGGCATTTGTAAACATGGTTTTGGGTCTGAGTCTTATTTCTGGGAGCATGGGGCTGGGAGGAAGAACCAGGACCTAACTTCTATACTTGGCCTTTCACCTGTGATGCCTATGCTCTTTCCCCTTCTCAGTGAGACTCAAGAGACCTTGATCCCTCTGTATCACATAGCTTCTCTGGATTTATTTAACAATCCACTTAGTCTGTGGGTTGTAGCAGGGTTATCCTTTACAACTAATACCCATTTTTAAGTGAGAACATACTATGTTTACCTTTTTCAGTCTGAGTTACCTCACTCAGAATGATATTTTTCCAGTTCCATCCATTTGCCCTCAAATTTCTTGATGCCATTGTTTTTAATGGCTGAGTAATGCTCCATTGTGCAAATGTAGCACATGTTCTTTATCCATTGTTTGACTTCGAGAGAACTAGGCTGTTCCTAGTTTCTGACCATTATGAATAAAGGCTGCTATGAACATAGTTGAGCAAGTGTCCTTGTGGTATGGTGAAGCATCTTTTGGGTATGTGCTCAGGAATGGTGTAGTTAGGTCTGATGTAGATCAATTCTCAATTTTCTGAGAAGCTACCATTTTGACTTCCTAAGTGGCTGTAAAGTTTGCACGCCCACCAACAATGGAGGCGTGTTCCCCTTACTCTATATCCTCACTAGCGTGAGCTGTTGCTTGATTTTTTTTTTATGTTAGCCATTTTGACAGGTGTAAGATGGAAACTTCAAGTTGTTTTGATTTACAATTATCTGATAGATAAGAATGCCTAGCATTCCTTGAGGTGGTAGGACATTTGAGTCTCTTTAGTTGAGAATCCTCTCTTTAGATCTATTCCCCATTTTTAACTGAATTACTTGGTTTTTAATGTCTAGATTTTTATGTTCTTTATAATCACAAACAAAAACACTATCAGTTTAAAAGATGGAAGATTAACAACAACAAAAAAAACTTGTTTGCACAAAATTTTATACGCTGAATTACCAGTTAAAGCTTTGTTTGAAAAAGATTTTTTACTCTGCTGAAGACATTTAAAGGTTTTCTGAGATTACCATTGAAGTTGTCCTTTCTTCAGATCTGGCACATACCTGTCCTATCTGTGGTCCCCTTTATAACAGTCCCTCTGTTATAAGGTAGGAAGTACAGACTTGGCTAGCATGACATCAAATGCAAGCCTTCTCTTTTCTTCACACCTTAGCACAGATCTGCCTTGATTCAACCACTGAGTCGGAGTTCCTGAACTTTCCCTGAAAGACACAGCACGGACACAAATCACTTGTTCACAACATAGCTACAGCAGATGCCATGGGAACACTAGGACACCGCCAGGCTGGCCAAGGGACATGCTGCAGACCATGCATAGTTATCAGAGGTGGGTGTGATTAAGGGTGGGTGTGTCTAGACGTTCATGTGGATAGGAGGGGACGCCCATCACTGAGTAGACACAAGCACCCAAGCCTGGGAAAAGGCACAAGAAGACCATAAAGGGAACAAAAGTAGCCACCGTGGTTACTTGCAGACTTCCTCAGTGTTGATCCAGGAAGGGACTTCCGAGGCTATGTCACCAGCCCCTGACTTACAAATAGACAGAGAAGACTCCGGAAAGGGAAGTGTTCCCTTTTTGTCTCACAGTCCCTTCAATGCAGGGTTATGTGTGAAGATGCGGACTCTGTCTCAGCTACCAGGATGTGATGGACAAAGGCAGATCGGCTGAGCAAACAATGGTTTCCCTCCGTATCAGTGTGGTTAGGCATGCATGCCTGCGCAGGCTCTTCCTAGCTCGAGTGAAAGGCCACAGAGGAGCAGGGGGTCGGGCTGAAGCACACAGGGAATGTCTGCCCAGTCAGCTGAGGTAAATCTAAGGGCTCCTAACTCAGGGCCCCTTTCATCGGTAACCCTGGGAAAGTCACTAGCCCATGCCTTTCAACAACCTCATTTGGAGCTCTCTCATGGGTTCTCGGTCCCATTGTGGTGCCAAACACCTCAGTTCTTCAACATCCCTCAATGTTATCTTCCTGCTGGACACCAGCATGCGGAAACCAAAGAGTTACAAAAGTGAACTCACACAGGAAGGGCCACAAAAGTCAGAGTCGGCAAGGAGAGTGTACACAACCCCATCATAGTGCAATAGTGAAAGAGCTGCCCAGCTACGAGTGTATATAGATCAATGTGAGCATGTTGTCCTTTGAGCCACCATGGGGCCTGGTTTCATAGCTGTCAACCTGGGGCTGGGTCCTGGACAGTCTGGAATAGCCCTTGAGCCCCACCAGACCTGGACTCAGTGGTTCCAGCCAGAGCCCTCCAGCACTTGACCGAGAGTTCCAAATGGGGATGTTTGTTCACACTTCCATATCCACCCAGCAAGGCACACACTCTTTCGGAACTTCCAGAAGTACAGTAAATATAAAAAGCCAAACACAGAAGATAAGACTTGGAGTGAAGGGGCCACATCCAGTTCCCTGTTAGTACCACTGAGGTTTGATCAGAGCACTGGAACCATCCAGGGTAGATACAGCCTTCCCAAATGATGATGACCATCACAGGGGCAGGGTTCTGCTCCTCCTTCTCCCTTAACACCAGATAACTACCTCTCAAAAGGAGCCAAGCCACAGACACATGAACTTCAATACAATTGCCCAGAAGTACTGACCCCCGCTTCGGGGACCTCATTCCTGTAGCCAAAACCAAAATAAGCACAAATGTCCTATGCCTCCTGAACTCAGGGCAAATTGGGGGCAACAAAAGAATTAGTTTCAACCTTGTAGACTGATGTAGGGAAAGGACTTGAATGCTTTGTGTCTTAAAGAACTTTAATTCATGTTGGAGATGGGCTAGACTCCTGTCTCTGGTTCCACTGAGCCTTAAATTGCTCTGAACTTCCCCACAATCGAGTCTCTCCATGAGTCTGACCACGTACCCATGTCTACGTGTGCTCCCGCTATTGCACTTGCCTTGACCTGCTCGCAATCCCAGCCAAAACCTCCTGATTTGGGTGAGTCTCACTTCACCCTCCAGATGTTTGCCGTGGGTGGCCACTGCTGTTGCCAAGACAACCACACTGTCACAGGCCATTCAGACACTGGCACGTCAGACGTGTTCTACTGCATGGTGAATCAACACTCTCTGTTTCTGAAACAAAGTGAGGAAATCGAATATCAGAAACTGCTAAAGAGCAGGAGGACTGGGGAGGATGCCTGAGAGCTGACTCATGCTGTTCTCATCCACTGTAATACGGACCTGCATTAACCCTGAGATGCTAACTCAGAGCTTACCACTTCAGCAGTTGGCAGCAGATCCCTGATGGAGACTTAGGAGCCAGAATGAAGCATCACAAAGAAAGGAGAGTTACGACCCACCAACCATGGCTTCTCTCACGATTCTACCAAAGTAGGCTTGCAAATTTCTTACCTGAAAAACTCACTTTGCCCTTTGGCAGGTCAGACACAAGTACTGACTGTGCTTACAACATGGAGAAATCAAGAATCAGACCACTGTCAGACCAGGAGAAGAGCAAAGAACTGAGGCCACTCATCACTGCTAAGCAATATTCAAACATGGGGGAGGACAGGACACTATTGTATAGCTACCTAGTCCCCATCTTCCACTGCTAGAAGCCACCGTGGTTGGAGCCTGTGCAACTGAAAAACCTACAGGGGCTGGTGTTCTTCTGGAGACATGGAAGGGCCCTGCAGATTTCACTCTGGGATGATTGTTTTCCCACACATTATTGCAATGGTGGTCCCAAAGCTGAGTTTTGCAGACCTGGAAAAATACCTGATTCCCCAATGATAGTCCCTAACCATATGGTCTAATCTCACTTTACACCTCCTCTAAGCCAATAAATCCCGGGGCTAATAATTCTACAGTTCCCAGAACCACCAAGAGTTCCCTTCTCCCTGTTCCTTATTCAAAACCCAGCTCTGAGTGAATGTGAGAGAGATTTGAGGTGACAATGAGAAAGGAAGACACAGAGCCTGGAAGGGCAGCAAGCCACGGGATCTCCAACCACACACTTGACTTCAATGAACCCTGCCTTGAATGGCTTTTGGAGTCACAGGGTCTTTGTAGGAAGCAAAAATGCCAGTGACACCCATCAGCCTCCCTTAAAGCCAGAGAGTGAGGCTCATGCATCCAATTGATCCTAGAAATCCTGAGCTTAGGGGTGACTTCTCTACATTTTTCTCCACAGCTCTGTCTTATTGGACCATGGCTGGAGGTAACAGTTAAGTAGCCTAAGCTGGAAAAAAACTGAAGGGACTGATGTTCTGTAGGCAAGAAAAGACACCAAGAATTTTGTTCTTGACTGATTATCTTCTTACACATTATTCCAGCGGGGCTGCCAATCTGAGTTTTGCAGGCCTGTAGAACCAGACATAGGACTCCCCATTAGCTCTGAAGTCCACAAATGGAAAGCTTTTCACATAGTGGTACCAGGCCTCAGAAGCATCACCACTGCCCTTCCTCTGGGAGTCACTGCAGACATACTCTCATCACCATAGGCTTCTTTAAGATCCCAGCTCATGTACATGTACTGGATTGTCACTTGAATTGGCTTTTGCCTTCTTTCTTGTACCCCCATTGTTTCCAAGACCAGCCCTTGATAGGTACAGTGACAGTGAATACTGGTGAACTCCATTGATCTTTTCAGAACAGATGGATCCAAGGGCTCAGTTCTGAATATCAGCTCCCAACTATTTGTTTACAGATGTTTCCCAGGAACAAGAAGAGATGCTAATGAGCACGCTTAAGGTGAGGGTGTCTCTGAGGCAGAAAAGGGGGGGGACCCCCATTGTTATGGTATTATCTGTAATGGAAATCAGGACAGTTAGTAAGTTTGGAGCAACTGGAAGTGACACTAATATCCTTATCTCAAAAGACACAGCTACCTTGCAGTGGTCACCTCTGAGTCTCACACAACAGGATGATTATATGTGTGTTTCCATTTCCTATTGGGGCAGGAGGCTGGGGAACAGAGAAGGACAGAGTCAGGCTTGTCCGATTGATGCTGCAGCTCGAAAACACTATCTAAACAAATAAGTGTCTCTTCAGAATGAATGGGGCTGTGTTGTCCCCTGACTTCAGGAAAGGAAAATGTAATTAGCAAATGAGCAGAGAAGGGGTATGAGGGACAAGGGGGCCAAGACGGCCAGTCCCCTAAGGCCCAGACTACTGCCAGGGAAAAGTGGCCAACTGGAAACCCAGCTGGGACAAGTCGGCTACAGTGTGTCCATCTCCAAAGCAATGACTAGAAGGATCTCTGCATCCTCCCACTCAACTGCTCTGTAAAATCCAAGATAGCCATCATCCCTGCTGGACATCATTTTTACAGAGAACTCATGAGCAAAGCTCTGCACTGCTTCTACCCTCACTGCTGTGGCTCTGTTAATCCCACCTGGGATTTTCTCTGAGAAAAGAAGGCCTCATAGCCTCTGAGTTTCTCCATCAGACCTAGATCTCACAGTACTACTAATGTCAGATGCTACTTTAAGGTGCTGCCTTAAATGACATAGTAGAGCATTAAACTTAATTAACGGCACAAAAGCAAAGACCTGCATGCAAATTATATGAGCAGACTACTAGTCAGATGTAAAGAAGAGTATGTATGCATTGTTTTTTAATAGGAATCCTGAGAATTCTGGCTGTGTTGACTCCCAGGGAGCAGGGGCTTTCCAGAAGACTCTGTACCCAGCTCTGAATTTTGCATGGCTAGGGAGCTGCTGAGTGAAAGAGCCCCAGAAATCATGCTGTGTGTTTCCTAAGGACCCAGGAGACTTTCTGCTCAAATCTTTCCTGGATAAGAAAAGAGGCTGGTGGCACGAAGGAATAAGAAGTCCGGCAGCCATTTTAGAGCATGAACCACTAGCCTATTTAGCCCCCGCATTTTCCTTTACATCTGTTTCTTTAGTTCTCTGAGAAGTGGCTCTCTGTCACCCCGGACCTACATGGACTGTGGATACTATTCATGGTTTGCCCTGCCCAGCCTCCCTCAGGGCCCCCATTTTCATGTCATGGCTTCAACTACAGCAAGACTATCTCTTGTCTGCTCCTGTGTTCCTTGGTCATGTAAGCAAGTCACAAGCCACCTCAGTGGTTGGCATTTTGACACCACCATAACCCAGCCACATCACCCATCCAAGGGACCTGCTCAAGACACGTATCACTCCATTCCATCTCTGAGCTGTCATTATCATCCCTGTCGACCCTCATGCATCCCTGACTTTCCAAAAGAGACAAACTCTTGCCCTGTCTGGGAGAGTCCAGCCATACAAGAGCGACAGATAGAAGTTAGAGAAGTAGCAGACAAGTCAATGCATCTAATTTGGAGGGGCATCAAAGAGAGCACAAATAGGCTACCCTGAAAGAGACATACACAGACATACTCCACAAATATACACTCATATACTCCACACATACATAGATACATAACATACACAACACATGCATATGCACATACACACACATATACCACACATGCCCGCATACACACACATTTCTTTAGGATGTGTCTTTCTGCCAGTCTGTGTGTCATACGTGTATAGAACACATACCCACACAGCACTATGGTCAGTAATATCCTTCCATCGTGGCTCCATTAACTGAGCAAAGTGACAGTGGGTGGCTAAGCCTCAGCCCCTAGGGGAGAATCTATTCTTCCAATACTATTATCCTGTTAAATGGATATGGTATTAAAGTGCCCACTGAGCTCTTATTTTAGTCTTTGATAATTTCATGCGTCTATGATTAAACATTATACCCACTCCCATACTCCCCTGCCAACTTTTTCTAGATATCCCCTGGCATGTCCAACTCTCAACTTCATGTTCTCTCCCTCCCCACTCTGATAACCCACTAAGTCCATTAAATGGTGCCCATAATTGCATGAACATGGGGCTAACCACTAGAGCATGGGCAACCTTTGAGAGGCAGCATAAGCAAACAATGGTTCTCCCTCCCCTAGTAGCTTAGCTTGCTTGCATAGCTAAATGCTTGTTGGTCTCACATCTTCACTGATCTTCCCTTCTCTGAGAGAGGCCACAGCTGAGAGCTGGGCTCCTCTGGGTCCCTCCTGCTGACGTGAGCAGGGATGAAGCCTGGCTGTGTCTGATAGGCCCTGCCACCACTGTTGCTAACCTGACTTTACCAAACTGGACTGCGGGTGTATCTGTGAGGTGCTTTCAAGTGGACCGAGCTGCCACTGCCGCTGCCTGCTAACCTGTGAGCTGCCAAGAGCTGCCCCAAATATCCTTTCTAAACAGGTCCACTCCCCTCCTGCCCGCCCATTCTTTCTTTTCCACTACCTTTGGTGGGTGGTGGGCAACAAGTGAGGTTAAAGCATTAAAGAACCTCATTAAAAATAGGATTTAAAATTTTTAAAGTAACGTGTTCATCTGTTGATGGACAGATAGGTTGGATATATTTCCTTGCTGCAGTAAAGAGATCAGCAATAGATGTGTGAATACAGTTACCTCTATGGCGGGAATAGACTTCTGGGAGATATGGTAGCTTCATTTTTTTTAACTTTTCGGGAATCTCCAACATTATTTCCATAATGACTAAGCTAACTTGAACCCCCACCAACAGTAAATAAATGTCCTCTCTCTCTCTCCACACCCCCTGCCACATTCACTGTCAGACTTCCTGATGACAGCCACTCCGGCTGAGATGAGGCAATATCCGAAAGTAGTTTCAATTTTCATTCCCCAGATGGGAACGTCCAGGGTCACCCATCCACAGGAAGAAGCCGTGTGCCTCAGGGAAGGTGGCCACTGGGAGGTTGCTTTAGAGAAAGGTGGGAAATGAAGTGGGGCGGCTGGCAGCAGTTAGACAATAGCCCAAGGTATATGCAGGCCAAAGCACTCTTTCCTGCCCACTGTGAGACTGGCTAGTCCCCTCCTCCCCCACAGTATCTCCAGACTGGGCTCCGTGGAGGTGGCATGGGCACTCTGGCTCTCTTTTCTTGTTTGGTTTTTGTAGTAGTGGAGATTAAGCCAAGAGCCTCGCCCATGCTAGGCAAGCACACACCCCAACCCCCCCCAACTCCCCTCCCCCAAGTCACCTCACTTGGCCCTCACTGCTGTTTATTCTGTGACACAGCCTTGCGAAGTTCCCTAAGTAACCTGAAACGTTTCAGTCCTTCCGCCTGGGGTCTGCAGTATCTGGGATCGTAGGCCTGCATCAGCTGGTACGGTTGCATGTTTTCTCGTTCTCAGCAATGTGAGCTTTCGCGTCTGAGTTCAGCAAGTCTGCGCCATGGCAGTCTTTGGGTGGTAAAGTGGAACACACTTCTGATAGAGAGGGGACTTTGACATCCTTCCACCAATGGCCATAGAGCAAAAGCCGCAGCAATGGCCCTGTGCCGGGACAGGAAATCTGTCGCCATGCACTGACCACACAGTCCGAAACATCTGGTCTTGTGACTAACCCTCACAGGTTATGGAGAAAGGCTCTGTCCCATGCTACATACTTTGAAACTGGAGTTGGAAGGGCCTCGGTGTTGCTACACAACAGGCCTAGACGGAGCATCAGAATTCAAAGCAATGGGCACAAATGCTTCCGCGAGAGCAGACTGAGTCACTGGGCAAGCCCCTTCTCTCAACAGGAATTTAATGGGTTCTCATACAATAAAAAATCTCTGTGCCAGGTACTTTGTGGTTTTGATTTTCATGAGATACCAGCAGAAGGCTAAAAGGAGGCCTATAGGCATGGTTGCTTGACAGATAGACATCTCTGATAGACTGAGCTAGCTATCAAATTCGAGAGACCTCCCAGCTCTAGCCAAACTGATGGAGACACCCCTCCCCTAACAGTCTGCTGAGGTTTCTTGACAGGGATTGGTCATTTATGAAAGCGAACCATCTCTGTCTTATTCTCTTTGTCTCAGGATTATTTCCATTAAATGTCTCCAAGTTAGATCTCCAAAATGTATTTTGTTAATTGATTCTGGACTGGATAACAGTGTCAACCCAAGACTCAGCACTGAGGCAGAGCCAGGAGCTGAGCTCTGTGAACAGATGGGGCCCGCACTGCATTCTCCCTACTCCTGCCAGCGCCCAGAGAGAGGGAGAATTTGGGTACCCCCTAATATCTTTTTTTTCCCTCATCAAACTAACTAGAATCTGAAAATATCTCCAAGTTAGGTGAGATTCTAAGGGCTTCCAACCTGTGACTTTCTTTTGGTGGATCAACACTTAATAAACCTTAAGCAGAGACTGTGAGTTGTGTGGGGTAACCTATATGTAGTCTGCCCCAGTGAGACTAGGGACTCATCTGGTTTATGTGCAGCTTGTTAAAGAAGTTACTTCTTACTCTTAAATAGCTTTATACATTAGAATGTACTTCTTTGCCTATTCAGAACTAATATAACAACCACATCATAAACAGTTCCTATGTAATCTAGAGCCTTTCATAAAGAAGAAATTATTAGAATTTTGTCTTTGCTGCATTTCTTTCCGCATTTCAACAAAATATAATCTATCTTTGGCAATTGAAATGTTTTCTTTTTTCTGTAAATAGCATTTATTAAAGGTAAATCAGGCCAGATAAACAATTTAAACACATTGCTGACCCCTAAAGAAATAAAAACAGTCATTAAAATCTCCCAACTAGAAAAGCCCTGAACAGATGGTTTTAGCACCGAATTCTACCAGCCTTTCAAATAAGTTTTAACCTCAATACTCTTCATGAAATGGAAACAGAGGGAAGATTGACAACTTTATGTTATGAGGTCACAGTCATCCTGATATAAAACCACAAAATGTTTCAACAAAGAAAATGACAGACCAGTTTCCCTTATAACATAAATGCGAAATACTGAAAAACCAAATCCAAAAGCACATCGAGAAGATTATCCACCGTGATGAAGAAGGTTCATTCCCAGATGCAGGCTCACCATTCATAAATAAGATCATGTATCCTACAATATAAACTAACTGAAAGGAAAATAAAAGGCTTTTTGTATGTCAAAAAAGGCTTTTATACTTCCTAACACTCCTTTGTGTTAAAAGTCTTGGAGAGAATAGAGATACAAGGGAGATAAGTAAATGAATGAGGCCCATTTACAGCCATCTGTAGCCTTAATGCAGAGAAACTCAAAGTACTTCAGTAAAAAGGAACAAAACAAAACTGTTTCCTTAATTATGTAATATAGTACTAGCTACAGCAGTACGACATAGGACAACAGAAGAAAACCAGGGAAATACAAATTAGGAAAAACTGTACTGTTATTTGTGGCTGATCTGATATTACACATAAGTGATACTAAAAATTCTACCAGGGATCTCCCGTAACAGATAAACTCCTCATGAATGTGCCTGGATAAAGGATTAACTCAAAGAACCAGCAGCTCTCCTATATAGAAATAACAAGCAAACTGAGAAAGAAATCAGGGAAACAACAGCAGTCATAACAGGTACAACCAACATAACCAAGCAAGAAAGAGGCTTTTATGATGAGAACTTAAAGTCTTTGAATGAAGGAACTGAAGAAAATATCAGAAGATGGGAAGATCTCTAATTCTCACAGACCAGTAGGATCAACACAGGAAAAAGTCCATCTTCCCCAAAGCAGTCTACAGTTCAATGCAATCACCATCAAAATTTCAACACAATTCTTTACAGATCTTGAAAAAAACAATACTCAATTTAACGTGGGAAATCAAAAAGTCAAGAATGGCTAAAATAATTCTGAGTAATAAAAGCCCTTCCAGAGACATGACTATCTTTCATTTGGAGACGTACTGCAGAACTATAGCAATACCAACTGCATGGTAATGACCCAATAAAACAGGCACATTGATCAGTGGAATTCTACTAAGGCAAAGACAAAAACCCACACACTGAGTTTGATTTAAAAAAAAAAAAAAAAAACAGCAGCAATAGAAAGTAGAAAAATGAAAGCATGCTGAAAAAACAGTGCAGGTCAAACTAGATGTCTGCATGTAGACGAATGCAAATAGATCCATATTTATCACCCTTTAGAAAATAAAAGTCCATCCGCATCAAGATCCTCAACACAAGATCAGATACACTGAACCTCACAGAAGAGAAAATAGGAAGTGTGCTTGAACACTCTGGCACAGGAGACAACATCCTAAACAGAACATTGGTAGGGCAGACACTAAGAATGACAATAAATGGGACCTCATGAAACTGAAAAGCAAAGGACACCTACAAAACTGGAAAAGATTTTTCAACAACTACATATTTAATAGAAGGTTAGTATGTACTATACAGAGAATTCATAAAACTAGATATCAACAAAGCAAATTGCCCGGTTAAAAATGGAGTGCAAACCTAAATAGAGAAATCTAGGCCAAGACCCAGCTATATGACTCTCAATTCTTCCACGAGGACACTTGCCAAACTATGTTCATGACAGCTTCTTAATATCAAGAATCTGGAAACAACATAGTTACTCCTCAAATAATGGATGGGAGAAGAAAGCGTGGTACATTTACACGATAGAGTATTACTACTCAGCTCATAAAAAAATTCATCAGCAAATTTACTGGCAAATGAATATAATTAGAAAAAAAATCATCTTTGGTTACCTCAAGGCAGCCCAGACACAGAAAGACAAACATGTTATGCACTCACTTAAAATTGGCTATAGTGAATAACAATCAGACTACAAGAGAGGTGGGAAGAGCTCCACAGGCAGGTCCTGCAGAGCAGAGATGCTCAAGGCTTCGTCCTTCAGCAGGCTTCTTCTCCCCAGCTGCAGAAGCATGGGTGGGGTCTCGAAGCTTATCATGACTTTCCGGTAGGGAGATGTTGATTGGGACACTGGTGAAAGGTCTCTGAATCCAGGCAAGGAAAGGCTCTGACTCCAGGCACCAAGACTCTGAGGTATTCTCTGGATGCTGTGACTTTTTGTTCTGAAATTGTTCTCAATATGAACTGAAGCATCTGTGCTAGTCTTGGCAATGACTGCTTTCTTCACTTTTGACAATATTCCTTTGGCTAGTACTAGGCTAAGATGAAATGAGATAAAGTGATGCAATGTGCCCACTTCCCTCACTCCCATTCACACAAACTCATACTGGGTACTCAAGTCTCCTCACATCCATTCTCAAAAACTCACCATGGTGTAACAGACAAATTCACACTCCTTCTGTGTCCTTGCAGTTTGTTTAAATGATGTGGGAATAAAATCTCAGACCAAAATTTGTTCCCTCTGCCTCAGTAGGAAATAAAACTTTATCAAACAATAAAATCCCCACCCAACTCTTCAAAAAGAGCTGGTCTGCTTACACAGTGCCAGAATTTGTTTTGCTTCGGTTTTTAAAGCCTGGTGGTTAGCATGCTTGCCTGGGCCAGCCTCGTCCCTCCCCTTATCTTGCCAGGTTTTCTGTCTATGCAAGACTTTGAATACAGAACTGTGCTCTAACAGATGTGAGCCTCCCTTTATTTATCCAAGGACACAAATTCCAAAAGCAAGGCCACACGTTATACATCTACTTAGTTAAAAACAATTACTTCTGAGTTAAAAAGTGGTAATGATGTTGTGCAACAAAGACAATACCATATGACAGAGAAAAGCCTATATACTTCAAAGGCAGGGTGCTGGCATTGCCCACTCTTGTCAACTTCATACAAGCTGGCGTTATTGGAGAATACAGAACCTCAGCTGAAGAACTGTCTTCATCAGAGTGGCCTGCAGGTAAGCTTATGGTGCATGTTCTTGATTAATTATTGATGTAAAATAGCCCAGCCAACTAGGATGTGCCACTGTAGGCAGATGGTCTTGGGGTATGTAAGAAAACAGCTGAAGCAAGCCATGAGAAACAAGACAGCAAACAGTTGTTTCTCCTTGGTCTTGGCTTCAGTTCCTGCCTCTGGGTTCCTGCATTGAGTTCCTGCCCTAACTCCTTGAAAG
This sequence comes from Micromys minutus, assembly GCF_963924665.1. Taxonomy (NCBI): domain Eukaryota; kingdom Metazoa; phylum Chordata; class Mammalia; order Rodentia; family Muridae; genus Micromys; species Micromys minutus. The sequence continues at coordinate 31,814,955 of NC_137969.1, read as the reverse complement.
TGTTGAATTTTTTATACACCCCCAAGTGCTGAAATTTTTAAAGGCTATGGGACTTTTAAAGTTATACAATATTTATGTTGTGATCCCAACATGAGATCTTAAGGAAAACCAAGAAAGAAGACATTGTGGTTTAATAGTGATATGTTTGTGTGTTAATTTGACAAGGGATCCATTATAGGAGTTTTTTGTTGTTGTTGTTGTTTGTTTGGTTGGTTGGTTTGGTTTGGTTTGGTTTGGTTTGGTTTGGTTTGGTTTGGTTTGGTTTGGTTTGATTTGGTTTGATTTGGTTTGGTCAACTTGACATAGGCTGGATGTATCTGGAAAAATGGAGATTCAAGCGAGAATCTGCTGCTGGTAGATCAGCCTGTGGGCAAGCCTGTGGGGCATACTCTTAATTGATGTTTGATGTGGGAAGACCCATCCCATTGTGGGCAATACCATCCCTAGGCAGGTGGTCCTTGGGTATAATAGAAAGCAGGTTGAGTATGGTGGGGAACAAGCCAGAAAACAGCATTCTTCCATGGTCTTGGTTTCAATTTCTACCTCTGGGATTCTGCCTTGAGTTCCTGTCCTGGCTTCCCTTCAGTGATGAACTGTAAGCTATAAGATGAAATCATTTCTTTTCTCACCAAATTGCTTTGGGTCCTGTTATTTATCACAACAATAGGAAGCAAACTAGGACACTATCTGTACACCTCCATAGTCCTCATCTATAAAATTCTACAATATACTTGTGATGGTTTGTATATGCTTGGCCCAGGGAGTGGCACTATTAGACACTGTGGCTTTGTTGGAGGAAGTGTGTCACCCTAGGAGTGGGCTTGGATACTTTCCTCCTAGCTGCCTGAAGATACTCAGTCTGTTCCTGGCTTCCTTTGGATGAATATGTAGAACTCTCAGCTCCTCCTGCACCATGACTGCCTGGATGCTGCCATGTTCCCACCTTGATGATACTGGACTGAACCTCTGAACCTGTAAACCTGCCCCAATTAAATGTTGTCCTTTATAAAACTTGCATTGGTCATGGTGTCTGTTCACAGCAACAAAATCCTAACTAAGACAATACTTTTAATAGAAATTAAATAATATATTGCAGGCTGAGCTCCAGACCACTACAATGAAGTGTCACAATAAAGAAAGTCACATGAGTCTTTGGTTTCCCAACACATGAATGTCATTTGGAACTTATAGTATAATCTACATAAGGTTGCATTATGTCTAAAAAGAATGTACATAGCTTAAAGATACTTTACTACCTAACAACAGTGAAGACAGTAATCTGGGCTCTCTGTGAATCATGAACTCTTTGTAAAGTGCCTCCCCTCAGTGTTGGGGTCACTGACTATCCAAATGGCAATGGCCAAATATTAGGCATGCTTGGCAATTTCTTAGAATAAGAAGCTACTGAGGAAAGCTGGGAGTTGGAGAGGTGGTCTTCCCCAGGAAAGAGCATACCAAATGGTTGTTCAGTGCCAAGCGGTCAGCCTTGAAAATAAAGACACAAAGAACACTATGTGAACCGAATAGGTTATATTTAGGATTCAATATGTATAGATATATGTGCATGAAATAACAATTATCAAAACAAGAGACCAAGAATTTGACAAGGAGTAAGGAGGGGTACATCAGAGGGTCTAGAGAAGGAAAACAGGAGGGAGGAAAGTAATTATATTATATTCTCAATATAAAAATAAAAATTAAAAGTAGGGCAACAGTGACATTTGCCACATAAGTTCCTTTCATGGACTGTCTCTCTATGGCAGCCGGTCCATCTGAGGACTGTCTTACCATGGTGGAACTGCCTCCAACGTGTGGTCCATCCTCCCTATGCCCTCCTGTCCCTTGTGATATTCTGAAGCTCTGATATCATCGATACCATCTCACTAGTGTTCAAAGAATCTCCTCCAGGCAGTTCCCATCATAGGAAACATTTCTTCTAGCTCTTTCCCTATTTCCACCACGAGTACAGCTACTTCTTCCACCGAAGTCTTGAATCCCCCATTCACCCATAAGGCCTGAGACCATCCTTTAAGGCCTTGCACAGTTGAACCTTTGAACTTCTTCCAGGAAGCTGTGGTTTTATTAATGGCATCTAGAATGGTGACTCCTTCCTAGAGAGTCTCGCCTGACTTTCCTCAGAACCATCAGAAGAATCTCATCTATGGATCCTATAACTCTGTGCACTATGATTTTCCATAATTCGGCTTGCAGCTCAGAATCCTTGCAGAGTGGGTGTGCCAGTAGCCCATGAAACCATTGTTCTCACTGGACATCTCCATCAGTGCCCTGGGTAGTAGATTCATGAATGAGAAGCGATGCTTGGAAGGATTCTTTCCTTTCTGAGCTTTGGGCCTCAACAGTAAGATTACCATGTTCAGCAGAAGACATCCTACCTAAACGTGCTGCCACCAGGCTTTGCTGCTGCATCTTCCAGCACTGGCTCCTGAATTGATTTCTGATTGGTGGGTGAGCACTGGCATCTTCTAAGCTACCTACCGGCTGTGCTGACTCCGGAAGAGAGCATGCACCTTCAGGCACTGAATGCAGGTACTGGCTCTTCCTCTGTGGTATTTAACACTAGAGGACTTTCTGAAGAGCCTTTTGAAGATTTCTTCAGTGGCTCCCTGCCCCTCAGCCCCCATCAGTGTGCTCAGCTAGATTGTCTGGATAACTTATGGCAGCTTTGACATCAGCTCTGGCTGCTTTACCTTGCACTCTGGAGATTCTCATGGACCAGCCTCTGCTATCTACAAGCCTTCCTGCTGCAGAGTCTTTATTTCTCTCTCCTTCCCAAGTGAAGAGGTAAGACCCTGTTCTGGGTTACTGGGTTAAACTTTGCCTAAGGAAATATTATGGCTGCTGTGATTTTTCTTTTCATACCATTGGAACTCTCCAATGAGATGAGTTCCTGTCATGTTATTTATATATTCCTAGGAATACTAGAACCTTCTGCTTCCTCTAAGAGACGTTCCCTTTGATTTCATAACACAGGTGTTGAGCATAGGACCAGACTGTCTTCCTCACTAGACTTAGTCATTTCTACAATTTAAAATGAGAAAGTCTTCTTTTAAGTTGAATGCTTGGAGAACATTTGAAGGCTCTCATGTGACCCGATTTCAGTCTTTCTATGTATCAGGGAAGAGGGCAAACCAAAAAGGAAAGCAGCTGGCCAGAGGCACAATGAGAACACACACGGTGCTGATCAAGTTAATCATCTTAAATAGTATAGCATTGGACTCTAGGACAACTACAATGGCCACATCAAAGACCACACTGACAGATACAACAATAATAAATAATATGGTAAGTATTGTGAAAAACACCAAATTGGAAAAGATAGGAAGTGAGCACAAGCAGTTGTTTTTTTTTTTTTAAATGACTTTATTTTGCAAAACAAAGATAAATGTAAAGATTTTAAACATTTTTTGCTTAAAATTATACATTTTTGTCAGTACTGTTTTTTCAGACATTAAAATAAATTTTACATAAAACCATGTGAATATGTTTTTTAGTCAATACTTGATTTTTTTCAAGGGCTTGACAGTATGCATTGAAAACGTACTAGTTGCAATAAGCGTAAAGTACATGCAAAACAAAACGCAACATGGAAATAGTCAAAGTCTTCTTGTTTTGTGAATATATGTATATTTTTTGTTTTCTTTATTTCTTGTACTTCATACAGTCTGTGAGTTGTTTCTGGGGGAGTGCAAGCCTCTGGGGTTAGCATCCCACTATCAGTGACTGCATATTATGTCTGTTCTTTTGTGACTGGGTTATCTCACTCAGGATGATCTTCTCTAGATGCAGCCATGTTCTTAAGAATTTGGTTAAGTCATTGTTTCTGGTGGCTGAGTAGTATTCCATTGTGTATATGTACCACAATTTTTGTATCCATTCGTCTTCTGAAGGACATCTGGGTTCCTTCCAGCTTCTGGCTATTATAAATAGAGCCGCTATGAACATTGTGGTGCATATATCTTTGTTGTGTATTAAAGTGTCTCTGGGGTATATGCCCAGAAGTGGAATAGCTGGGTCTTCAGGTAGTACTATATCCAATTTTCTGAGGTATCGCCAGACAGATTTCCAGAGTGGTTGTATTAGCTTGCAACCCCACCAACAGTGGAGAAGTGTTCCTATTTCTCCGCAGCCTCGCCAGCATCTGCTGTCATCTGAGTTTTGGATCTTGGCCAATCTGACTGGTGTGAGGTGGAATCTTAGGGTTGTTTTGATTTGCATTTCCCTGATGGCTAAGGATGTCGAAAACTTCCTCAGATGTTTTTCGGCCATTCGTTGTTCCTCAACTGAAAATGATTTGTTTAGCTCTGTACCCCATTTTTTAATAGGGTTATTTGATTCTCTGGTGTCTAGCTTTTTGAGTTCCTTGTACACCTTGGATATTAGGCCTCTATCTGATGTGGTGTTGGTAAAGATCTTTTCCCATTCTGTTGGTTGCCGTTTTCTTTTCTTGACGATGTCCTTAGCCTTACAGAAACTTTGCAATCTCATTAAGTCCCATTTGTTAATCTTTGACCTTAGAGCTTGAGCCATTGGTGTTTTGTTCAGGAAATTTTCTCCTGTGCCTATGTGTTCTAAGGTTTTCCCTACTTTCTCATCTAATAGTTCCAGTGTATCTGGTTTAATGTGGAGATCTTTAATCCACTTACACTTGAGCTTTGTACAAGGAGATAAGAACGGGTCTATTTTCATTCTTTTGCATGTTGAGTGCCAGTTGGACCAGCACCATTTGTTGAATAGGCTGTCCTTTTTCCATTGAATGTTTACTGCTCCTTTGTCAAAAATCAGGTGACCATATACATGAGGGCTCATTTCTGGATCTTCTATTCTATTCCATTGATCCACTTGCCTATTTCTGTACCAGTACCATGCAGTTTTCAGCACAATTGCCTTGTAATATAGCTTGAGGTCAGGGATAGTGATTCCCGCAGATGTTTTTTTGTTGTTGAGGATGGATTTCGCTATTCTAGGTCTTTTGTTATTCCATATGAAATTGCACATTGATCTTTCCAATTCCATGAAGAACTGGGTTGGAATTTTGATGGGGATTGCATTGAATCTGTAGATTGCTTTTGGTAGGATGGCCATTTTTAAGATGTTGATCTTTCCAATCCATGAGCATGGGAGATCTTTCCATTTTCTGAGATCCTCCTCAATTTTTTTCTTTAGAGGTTTGAAGTTCTTGTCATACAGGTCCTTCACTTCCTGAGTTAGAGTCACACCAAGGTATTTCATAGTTTTTGTAACTATTGTGAAGGGTACCTTTTCCCTAATTTCTTTCTCCACATGTTTGTCCTTTGAGTATAGGAAGGCTACTGATTTGTTTGAGTTAATTTTGTATCCGGCCACTTTGCTGAACTTGTTTATCAGCTGTAGGAGTTCTCTGGTGGAATTTTTGGGGTCACTCAAGTACACTATCATGTCATCGGCAAAGAGTGATGTTTTTATCTCTTCCTTTCCGATTTGTATCCCCTTGATCTCCTTTTGCTGTCTAATTGCTCCAGCCAGGACTTCCAGTACTATGTTGAATAGGTAGGGAGAGAGTGGGCAGCCTTGTCGAGTCCCTGATTTTAGTGGGATTGCTTCAAGTTTCTCGCCATTAAGTTTGATGTTGGCTGTTGGTTTGCTGTATATTGCTTTTATTATGTTTAAATATGGGCCTTGGATTCCTGTTCTTTCCAGGACTTTTAACATAAAGGGTTGTTAGATTTTGTCAAATGCTTTCTCAGCGTCTAGTGAGATGACCATGTGATTTTGGTCTTTAAGTTTGTTCATATGGTGGATTACATTGATGGATTTCCTGATGTTAAACCATCCCTGCATCCCAGGGATGAAGCCTACTTGGTCATGATGAATGATGGTTTTGATGTGTTCTTGGATTCGGTTTGCAAGGATTTTGTTGAGTATTTTTGCATCAATGTTCATAAGTGAGATTGGTCTGAAGTTCTCTTTCCTTGTAGGGTCTTTGTGTGGCTTAGGTACAAGGGTTATTGTAGCCTCAAAAAATGAGTTGGGTAATATTCCATCTGATTCTATCTTTTGGAATAGTTTGGCGAATATTGGTGTTATATCCCCAATAAATGTCTGATAAAATTCTGCACTGAACCCGTCTGGACCTGGGCTTTTTTTGGTTGGGAGGCTTTTGATGACTTCTTCTATTTCTTTAGGTGTTATAGGGTTATTTAGATGGTTTACTTGGTCCTGGTTAAACTTTGGGACCTTGTATCTGTCTAGGAATTCGTCCATTTCCTCCAGATTTTCCAATTTTGGAGCACAAGCAGTTGGAATGGTAATGAACTTGCTCAACTCTATAGAAATCGCCCATTAAAATGAAACACGGTGAAATACGGTATGCCTCCACTTACATTACATAGGAAGTTTCAAGAAACCAAAAACAAGGGCATCAAAATTGTACAGATGGGATAATCTCACCTATAAAGAAGAAAAATCCATAAAGACTAGAATAAAATGTCTCTAATTAAGAAAGGCATCTGAGGTAACTCATCAACTCAATTCTGGCCCTGTGAAATTGGAGTTAAGTCGAACTTCATAAGCCTCCCCCCAGTTCAGATGCCAGCCGGGAGATCCAATTCCCCCAATCTTCACTTCTGATGACTAAAATACCAGAGTTTCCACATCCCTCTGATGTTTAAAATTTATTACAATAACTCATCAGAATAAAATGTATTATAGTAACTCATAATCTAAAAGTGTACTTCTTGTGATTATACATTTGTTACACACACACATACACAAATACAAGTATATTAGGGCCAGTTGAAAGAAGGGATCTGGGCAGGTCCCAAATTCGAAGCTCCCTACGCCAGGACACATCATGCTCAAGGCTCCTTAACATGTTATCACCAACCCAGAGATCAGCTGGACTGTGGGCTAGAAGTTTGACTCAAATATCAAGTTCCAGTCATGATTGATTGTGTCTGTGGATTCCAATCTCCCTACAGGTTGAACAGATGTCACACAGCCCAATGCCATAAGTCACCATCCACTGTGTTAGACTTTCTGACATGACCAGGTCCCCAAACTGGAGCAAATGTGGGTGCTTACCATGAGCTAAGTTATTAGTACATGTTCTGATATTCTCCCAAAATAATAGAGGCACGTGTCCCTTAGAAGAGTCTTAGGCTGCTTCCCATAAACAAAACCATAAATGAGACAGAAGTTTTGTTAAACAACAGTTTCTAGAACACTGTTTCTAATTTATCCTTTCTCGGACTTTCCTCAATGTTTCACATAAGCATGAATTATCTGTAATTAGGAAAAACTAAGTGAAGCTTCAAAAAAATACATCTATAAGCATCAGATGGAACATGGTTGTAAATGACAAGGAACTGTAAAAAGCCCTCTCTGACAAATTGTGTAAGAAAATTCTAAGGTAAAAAGGAGGATCTGGAGAGACATCTCAGCAGGTTATATGCTGTTTGTACAAGCATGAAAGACTGTGTCCAATCTTCACACCCCCCAAAAAAATACATATGAAGCAGTGCACATCCATAGTCCCCGTAGCTCTGGTGAGGCAGGGACAAGAGGAGACAAGGCCTGCTGGTGAGACAATCTAGCCAAATTGGTGAATTTCAGCTCCAGAAAGAGACATTGTCTCAAAATAAAGTGCACAGCACAAGCAAGGAAGACACCTGATGCCACTCTCATGGCCACCAAATGTGTAGAGTGACAGTTGAATCATTAGCCCTAGAGAAGACACTTACATGCCACCTAAGACCCAAGGAACACAGCAGAAGAGGGAATGGAAGAAGCCTAAGAGCGAGTAGGTGGGGAGAAAGTGTTCAGTGCCATCTTCAGAGCATAACTCAGCCACAGCAAACAGAACCCAAAGCAGCCATGGTTACGTGGACAAGGCTGTACCAGACTGGGTCTATTAACAGCCAGCCATAGATGGAGGGGGGTCTCATAGGGTCCCACCCCTCCCTGTTGAATTATTGACTACAGATGGATTTTTGAGGGGAATAGTCATTGTCTTCTGTCACGTAGTGACAGGGAGCCCACCAGGCTTCAAAGGATACTTCCAAACCTGTAGTCACACACAAGGCCCTGGTTAAACTCAGTGAGTAGTCACAGAACAAGTCAGAAATGTGGGAAAGAGACTCGTAGGGAGATGATAGGAGGAGGGATAAAGGAGGTGTCAGTGACAGTACACAGAACTCAGTGCATACATATATGTCAAAGAATGAATTCAATCAATAAGGAAGAAGCAGGCAAACATTAAGGGGGATTAAATAGAATAAAACCATTTTTAAAAAAACCAAACATTAAAGCTGTAAAGAACAAAAGATCAAGGGGGGAAAAAAGAAAAACCTAAAAGGCTGGGAGGGTGGGAATAATACATCACCTAAAATGGAACACAGCTGTGAATGGTTGAGAATTTCTGGAGATGGGGGGAAGCAGGGGAATTAGAGGCAAGCAGAGGCAGGTTAGAAAGACAATCACAGATTGGAAATGCTTCCAAGCCATCCCAATGTCTGCATGCATCATGTGGAACATATTCGCCCATGGCTTGTCACTAATGGGAAAAGCAGAACTCAAAGTTATTCTGCCATAAGTATTAGAAATTAGACTTCTTCCTTGGCACTTGAAAGCCAGAGGCTTCAGATAGACAGACAGACAATATGGCTCTCTCTCGGTATGATGAAGTTAGGAGGTGAAGACTTGCATCATGAACATGTCCAGGCTGAGGCCAAGTGCCCTTCACAGGCTGTGGTCTCAAAGGAGATGGTCACGCAATCATCACTGACAACACTATCAGTCCGAGACTTTGAAGCACCAGCAGCTTTTATACTGGACACCCAGTGGCCTCTCTATAAATGTATCCTAAGACTCACTTATTGTTAGAAAGCCAAGTAGGCTACCCAAAACCCTTCTCTCTCTCTCTCTCTCTCTCTCTCTCTCTCTCTCTCTCTCTCTCTCTCTCTCTCTCTCTCTGTGTGTGTGTGTGTGTGTGTGTGTGTGTATGCTTTCCTAGATGAAATCCCTAAGTCTTGTCCCTAGTGCTACTACAGATCAAAAGCAGTACCCCCTCCCCCTGCCCATATCTTGTGACACCATGCCTTTCTAACTTCCCTCTCTCATTGCTGTATCCAAGCCTCCAACACCAGCAAGCATTCCCTGTGAGCAGCTGAGAAGGCCAGTTAAATAAGTAACACACAGCCATCACACTCCCTGAAAATGCAAAGAGGAAAAAAAAGTAAGGTACAGAATATTTACCCACAAAAAAACAACCCAGAAGTCATCACCTATACCTATAATCATCGCAAACCTGAATGCCTAGGTACCATCATAAGGCATATCAAATATCAGCCAGGGAAATATGTCTTCACTAGAGCCCAACTGTCCTACTTAAGTAGACCCTAATATATTTCAGTATAGCTGAATCACAAGAAAAATACCTCAAAACCAACTAATTATGAAGATGGTAGATCTTTCCTTATAGATGAAATGAATAAACCCCTTAAAGGAATCCAGAAAAACATAAACAAAAAATACAGAAGAAGCAAATAAATTTCTTAAATAAAACCAACAAAATACAAACAGTTGAAAGAAACGATAAAACTGTTCAATTCCTGAAAATGGCATCATAGCAAAAACAAAAAAAAAGAAAACCTGGGGGGATTCTAGGAATGAAAATTTTAGGAATGTGGACAGGAAGTGCAAAGGCAAGCTTCACCAACAGAATGCAAGAGATGGAAGAGAGAATCTCAGATGTAGAAGATACTATAGAAGAATCTACACAATAATCAAAGAAAACATTAAATCTAAAAAAAATTCCTGACACAAAATATCCAGGAAATCTGGGACATTATGAAAAGATCAAACCTAAGAATAGTAAGAGTAAAAGAAGAATCCCAGCTCAAGGCACAAAAAATATCTTCAACAAAATCCTAGGAAACCAATTTCTAACCCAAAGAAGGAGATAACTATCAAGGTAGAAAAGGCATACCCAACACCGAATAGACTGACTAGAAAAAAAAACCCACTTAATATACAGAATAAAGAAATAATATTAAAAGCTACAAAGTAGAAAGGCAAAGTAACTTATGAAAGCAGGCCAATTAGAACTGCACCCAAATTTTCCATGGAGACTCTAAAAGCCAGAAGAGATTGGACAATGTTCTACAGACTCTAAGAGAACACATATGCCAATCCAGAATACTATACTTAGAAAAACATTCAGTCAACATAGGTGAAAATAAAATAGTCCATGATAAAGCTAATCAATATCTATCTACAAATCCAGCTCTATAGAAGTTGTTAGAAATAAAGCTCCAACCTAAAGAGCCTAACTACACCCAAGAAATCACAGGAATAAATAATCCAAGAGAGGAAACACACACACACACACACACACACACACACACATACTAGCACAACATCAAAATAACAAGAATCAACAAACACTGCTCATTGACATCTCTCAACATCGATGGTCTCAACTTCTCATTAAAAAGAACCAGACTAAAAGATGAATGTAAAACCAGGATCTATCCTCTGTTGCATCCAAGAAACACACCTTAAAATCAAGGATAGACATCCCTTAGGGTAAAAAGTTAGAAAAATTATCCAACCAAATAGACCTAAGAAGCAAGCTGGTGTAGCCATTCTAATATCTGACAAAATAGACTTCAACCCAAAGTTTGTCAGAATATATAGGGAAGTACAGTAAAACTGATCAAAGGAAAAAACTAAGAAGGCATTTTGGTTCTTAACATCTATATACCAAATACAGGGTCACCCAAGTTTGTACAAGAAAAACTACTACAGCTTAAATAGTATATTGAACCTCATACACTAATTATGGTAGACTGGTAGACTTTATACCCATTCTCACCAATAGATGGGTCATCCAGACATAAATAAATAAATAAATAAATAAATAATGTATGAATGAATGAATAAATAAATAAACAAACAAACAAACAGAAAAACTCTGGACCTAACTATCATCATAAACCAAATTACTAACAGATATTTACAGAGCATTCATACAAGCACAAATGAACATGCCTTCTTTCCGGCACTTCATAGAATTTTCTTCAAAACTGATCACATACTCAGACACACAATAAAGTCTAAATAGATGCAAGAAAACTGAAATAGTACCCTTTCTCATATTTGAGCACCACAGATAAAACTGGGTATCAACAAAAACAGGGAAAAAAACAGAAAGATTTCAAATTTGTAGAAATGAGCAACTTACTGGTGAATAAAAATCAGGTCAAGAAAGAAATTTTAAAATTTCTAGAATTTGATGGAAATGAATGCAGAAAACTGGGAATTGATTTATCCCAAGACTCAGCTATACTACTCTTGGGAATATATCCAAAAGATTTTCCATCAAACCACATTTTGTTCACCCATATTCATTATTGCTTTATATATAATATCCAGAAACAACCCAGACTGATGCTAAGATAAAGGGTTGCTCTCCACAAACTGACAGTGGGGTCCCACTGCCAAAGACAATATCCACACAACTCACTGAACATGGCCTATGTAGAGCCTCCACCCCCTTTGTTCTAGTCTCTTTGGTGTGGGAAGATATTCTGTAATCTTTTGAAAAAGAAATGTAGACAGCAACCCAGCCACGAGACCTTTGACCTACAACCTGTCCTGTCTGTAATACATGCTAAGACAATACTGACACAAAACTTGTGGGAATAATAAAAAAAAAATGTCTAATTTGAATTAAGGCTCACTGAACACTGCTTGAACCAGAGAACCAAACACAACTGGTCTGAAAATTTTAATTTATTTCTCATGATATTCTGCTATACTCATAGATCAGTACCTTATCCATTCATTATCAGAGATGCACAGCTAGACGTTATGAAGAGCTAAAACCTAAATTGAAGGTTACTATCAAATCCCTTCATTCAGGGCTTAACCATCCTGCAAAAGAAAGCATAAAGATTGTAAGAGTCAGAGGGATAAAGGGTCAGGAGAACATGGTTCACTGACTCAACCAAGCCAGGCACATGTGAGTACACAGAAACTGAAGCTGCAAGCACAGAGATAACGTAGATCCATACCAGGTCCTCTGAATATGTATCATAGCTACTAGCTTTCTGTTCTTAGGGAAGCCCTGACTATGAGAACAAGTGAGTCTGTGACTCATTGGCCTGCTCTCGAGACTCTTTCCTCCTGTTGTGTTACTGTGTTCAATTTTGACATGAATGATTTTGCTTCATCTTGTTATATTTTATCTTGTGTTTGGCTGCTATCTCTTAGGAGCCTCTTCTTTTCTAGTGAGAAACAAAAAGGGAATGGATGAGGATGAGAGGGCAGGTAGGGAGGATCGGAGTAGAAGGGGGAATTAGAATATATTAGAGGAGAAAAGAATCTATTTCTAATTTTAAAAATATAACAGAAAGAAATCTCATACAGACAAACCATTTACAGGTTATTGTTACTGTTTTGATTATGAGAAAGGCTGTCACTAGAACTGTCAATGTAGCCCAGGCTGGCCTCAAATTCATAACCTTTCTGCCTCAGTGCTATGGTTACAGGTATACTCTACCACATCTGGTAGGTTATCTTTATATCTCTCTGTCTCTCTGTGTCTCTATGTCTCTGTCTGACTCTCTCTGTCTCTCTCTGTCTTTGTCTCACCCTCGCTCCTTCCCTCCCTCCCCCCTCGCAACTCTCTCCCTCTCTCTCCCTCTACAGATCAGGATGTAACTCCCAGTACCTTCTCTAGCTCCATACCTGCTGTAATGCTTCCTGCCATGAGAGCAATGAACTAAGCCTCTGAAATATCACCAATTAAATTAGAGTGGGCTTGGTCATGGTGCCTCTTCCAGCAATAAAACCGTTACTAAGACAACTGTCTGAAATAATTTTGCAATGTTCTGTGCAAAAGAGGCACGTTGAATATGTAAGTATATGCTGAAATAATGCACTATGCATAAACAACATACAACTAACAAAAAGAAGTCAACGTAGACTTACTTACTGCCATAGAGAATAGATATTAAAGCCAAAGAAGAAATAAAGATCAATATTGCTGCTTTAAAAAGACCAACAAGTTGATGAGCTGGAAAGGCACTAAATCTGTATGTATTTAATCACAGGACCTAAATATAATAAAACAAAACACATCCAAAGCTTGAGAAGCAATATGATAGCTCCAATATTAAAAATAGCTTGCTTTCTGCTGTTTTCATGATGCTGGAAATTGAACTCAGTGTCTCAAGTAAGGGAGATGAATTCTTTATCAACGAACTACAGCCCCAAACCAAGCTCTTTTATCAATAAGATAAAAAGAACATGAACATCGTATTATGTTTTTTAATTTTAAAATAAAATTAAACAACCTCTACACACTTGAAGATAAAAGATCTAGCTGATTTGGAATCACTGGGACTACTCATCTCAGCACAGCATACTTATACTAGAAATAAATAACAAATGGATATTTAGCCATGCTTCATAGTCATAAAATTTTTAAATATATTTCTAAATATCATATGGGTCAAAGAAAAAAGCATAAGGGATAAGACTGAAAGTGTGCTTTATAAAAACTTGACTACTATTTACAAGATCTCTTAGCTGGAAATGAAACTTATCTTAAATGTTTGTGTTAGAAAGAACAACTAAAAATTAACATTTCATTTTCCCTTTAAAAATTTCTGGTTAAGTCTATAAATGAACATTTTACTTTGGTATTATTTTATATATAAACTATATTGCTATACATAAAAATTAAAGTATGTTTTTAAATAAAGATAAATAAAAATTTACATTCTAGACATCTATCTCCAAAGCTTTTAAAGTACAATAAAGTAAGTTTTTTTATAAAGGAAATAGTAAAATGAGAACATAGACTAATAAAATAGCAAAAAACAACAGAACAATAGCTCACCACATCCCTAAAAAATAAATAGTTGGTCTTGGAAAAACTGACAAAACTTACGAACCACAAGCAAGACTGTTCACCAGAGAAGAGGAGAAAAAAATAACAAATGTCACAAAAAAAAAAAAAAAAAAAAAAAAAAAGGCTATAATAACAAACCTGTCCAAGGAAGATGATAAGAATATCATAAGCAAATTTATGAATGAACATGAAACTGACTCATAAGACTTTCAAAAAGTCAATTGATAACTAAAAATATTCTAACAAAACAGAATCTAAAAGTTCCTCGGTGATTTCAGAAACATTCAAATGGATCTAATGACTCTAGGCTTACACTAACTCTTGCAGACTAAATAAAAAATAAAAAGATGATACAGTCACTGATTTATTTGATGGAGCTGGCTCAAGTTTAATAAAGGTCAGCCAGTGAACCCCCTACCCAGCACCATGATAATAAGTCATGTTGATGTCATGATGTGATTTGTGATGAGGCACGAATACTCAATAAGATGCAACAAGAGGTATCCTTAACCTCACTCTACAAAAGAATCATCACATATACGTAATGCACTTCAAAACATGTGATGACTAAACAGACAAGCCAGGCTCCGTGACATGTGCATTCAGAATCAAAGATGGAATGTGCCCCATTCTCATACAATAGCAAGTGAGTGCTATATAATAAAGGGTACAGTGAGCTTTCACAATTACACTGAAAAGACAAATAGACTTAGGACATATTTGTGATCAAGGGAAAACATTCATTCTAGGTCAGGTTCAAGATGAAGCCACAGGTGTGTGCTATGATAAAGCAGGGCTATGTGAAACTGTTGCTTTGAACTTATAATGAGCTTATGAAATGAAACATTGCTTTGAACTTACTCTCAACATTTTTCCATAACTTCCCTTTTTGTGTAACATTTCATCTACGAGGTAATTTTATAAAGAACTTTTGTCTAAGAAGGTATCAAAAAGGCCATAGAGAAGAAATAAAGTGTGGCTTTTGGGGCTCTGCTCCAACCAACAAATGTATATATGTATCTGTCTGTCTATATGTATGTACATATATATGTGTGGTGGTATATGTGTATTATGTAAGTATGCATAAACATTTGTAGAAATGATGAAACAGATGGTCAGGCACAGCCAAAGTATGTGTCTAAGTATCTATATGTCTACTTTCTCTCTTTCATTATTTTCTTTTCTCTCTGGCTCACAAAGAGTTAAATAACTCCAAGCCTCTCACCTGGCCAGTGAGAGGCCCTTGAGCTAGGGAGACACCATGACCACTGCACCTCTTATAAAAAAAAACAAAAACATTTAATTGTGGCTGGCTTACAGTTCAGAGGTTTATCCATTATTCCATGGAAAAAAGCATTGTGGGATATTGGCTTAAAATAGATGTGGGAGAAGAAGCCAAGGGCTCTACATCTGGACCAACAGGCATCAGGAAAGAGAAAGAGCCACTGGGCCTGGCTTGAGCTTCTGAGACCTCAAAGCCCACCCCAAGTGACAGACATACTTCTTCCAGCAAGGCCAGACATACTCCAGCAAGCCTGTGGGGCCATTTTCTTTATTTTATTATTGCTATTATCATTATTATATTAACTTATTTATTCACCATCTGATTGTAGCTTTCTCTCCCTCTTCTCCTCCAAGTCCCTCCGTCTCACCTCACTCCTCAAATCCATCCCTCCTCCCCTTCTTCTCAGAAAAAGGGAGGCCTCCCAAGGATATCAACCTGCCTTAGCATTGCAAGTTGCAGTAAGACTGGGGGCCTCACCTACTGAGGCAGACAAGGCAGCCCAGTGGGGGAAAGGAAAACAAAGACAGGAAATGATTTCAGAGACAGCCCCTGCTCCTGCTTTAGAAATTCCACATTAAGACCCAGCTGTGGAGGCTTGAGAGATGGCCCAGTGCTTAAAGGCAATGACTGTTCTTCCAGAGGACCTGGGTTCAAATCCTGGCATACCACAATTGTCTGTAACTCTCACACAGACATATGTGCAGAAAACCACCACAACCTCCAAACTGTCAAACTGTCCCCAACCTCCTTCCAATACCACCTACTCCCAGGTACACCTGACAAGGTCAATACTGTCATGCTTCTCTATGTCCCTTCTGCTGAGGCTCAAATCCCAGCAACACTGCTCTGAAGTTTGTTCTGACCACCTGAACAGGTTTCCTCTTCCTCTGCTGGGACAGCAGCACACTCGTGAAGTGCCTCTGCTCTCTCTGTGGCTACACAACACATGATCCTTTGGTCTCTTGTTGATTTCCTCTGGACAGCCTGTATCTGGCTTTAGCGGTGCTTTTTGGGTATGTTACCTGCAGTGCTATTAACGATGACTTTTGGCAGTTAATGGTCCCTATAAAGTCTGGAATATGTAACTCTGGGAGGTTCAGTCAGCAGATGTCCTGAAGGAGGGAAGATGAAGCTCCCTGAAACCACCTTACCCTGGAGGGAAATCTTAATTAAGCTTTAGGCTGAGTCACACTGAGTCCTGGGAACTAGATCTTGAACATCACCTGCCCCTGGGAGTCTGGACCGTCTAACCAAAGGCCAGTAATGGTCAGGAGGAATAAGTCACATTCCTAGGGGTATGTGGAGCTAATGGCTGCTGTCCACAGTGCTAAGGACTTGAGGCTCTCTACTTGACTGGCCAGCTCTGAGCAGAAAAGGAAAGATCAATATGGTAAACAAAGGTGAGATTCCGACCCACTGTCATTCGTCAATTGAATGCCAAGTGCCATCATAGGGGAGCCCATCTTCCCCACTATATGTGCTACATCCATAACCACAAACACCAGTTTTAAAGTTTGACATCATTAACCATCATGTCAGCATAAAATTTATGTTTTCCTCCCATCTAAATCTTTCTTGAAATAATTATTTGGGTGGGGGGAAAGGGTGCCCTGAAGCTCTGTCAAAAGAAAGCAGCTAAAATGTTAAAGCAAAGGTCTCCTCGTGTCCGTGCCATGGGTGTACGTGGCTGGGGCAAGATTTCGTGATAAACGGGATGACAGTCGATATAAAACACAGAAACCCATCCTGTGCAACCTCTAAGACGCTAGTAAACGCTGGTGGAGGCCCGGCGCTTTGGCGCCCCCTAGGAGTCCCACCTGGAACAAGCGCCCATTTCTCAAACTGCAAAGGAAGAACAGGAAGGGCTCAGTTTATTGTGAAGAGACCCAAGGCGATTTATCTTCTCCAAGAAGCTATTCCCTCTAGACGTTCCCCAGTCTCCTAGCCTGATGATAAAGCTGAGTAAAAGTGCTAGACTGGTTCTGTGTGTAACATTGTATCGAACAGAGAAAGACCTGCCACATCTAGAATCACTTTTGATACTGAACCTTGTTCTAATTGTGGACTCAAGGCCTCTGTGGCTATTTTAAGAACAAGTGTAACCCTGGGGGATTTTTTTTTTCTTTCAGTTTTCTTTCAATTTTTCACTGAAATCCGAGGCTCCCTTTTTGAGCCTTAGTCCTTAGGAGAAAAGAAGGAACAACTGGGACACTTTCTGTGTAAACTCTAGCCACGACCTAAGCTCTATGGGGAAGAAATAATGCAAAAATGGGGGTGCTGTGCCTTGGCCGGCTACCATGTAGCCCTGGCCTTCATGTGTTTGATCTTTTTTTTTTTTTTTTTTTTCCTTTGTAAAGGTCTAAATTTTATCATTCTTATTGATAGTACCAAATAATGGAGAACTAATTTTAAGTAAAATTAAGACATAATTTTTAAAGGGAATATACTATATGGGACGAGAGCCACAGATACGGGAAGATATAAAGACACATGGGTGGATGAATGTCAGCTTCACCAGAAGCCACAGGATAGACGGAGGGATATATGGGAGGGGATCGCCTTTTTTGCTTCCTGCATAAAATTCTGAAGGTCTTCCCAAAGACAATCTCTCCGGCCCCTATGGTAACCAACAATTCAAAGATATCCAGGAAAGTCTCCTTCTAAGTTGGTCTCTCAAGTTCCCACAGCTCATCTACGAATTGTTTAAAAATGAATAAGCCACGAAGTTCAGTCAGTTCAATTCTAGACCAGCAGCGTCCTCTGTTGGTCACCAAGAGGAGGAGCGCGCAGACTTTGGAGAGATGGCACAAGAGAACTCAGCAGCGCTATTTATTGCACCTGGATTTCACCTCTTCCAGGCGTTCAGAAAGAGCAGATTTGCAAGAATTCCAGTCTACACTGGAGCGCATCAGAAGTTAGTACAGGGGTCCAACGGTGACTAAAAATGATTGTGAACAGTGTCCATGTTAGGGCTGCTTGGCTATTAATCACACTTCAGTGGCACCCTCTTCAGTGTCTCAGTAGTTATTTTAACGCAGTTGTATCCTCTAACTAAGAAGATCTACCAAACGCTAACTAGTGGAACTTCTCGCTTAAAAAAAAAAAAAAAAAAAAAAAAAAAAAAAAAAAAAAAACAAAACTGCCTTCACTGCCCGTTGCCCATTCTGCTAACTGAGAAAGGACAAGTAGTATTTAAGTATCCGAGTCCCGACCGCTTTGAAAAGCAAATCCTCTGAACCTGTATGTGTCAACGTGCGATTGAGCGGTGTGAGACTCTGGTATTTCAAGTGGCCCAAGGTGCAGATTTAAAACTCGAGCGCCAAGGTTCTCCAATGTGATCTGCGCGTTCTCGCTGGGAAATGACTGCTGCAACATACCCTACAAGAGGAATTCCATTGCAGAAACTTTGCAAAGTACACAGGAGTTGAATGGGCCCGCCACAGCTTTCCAGACTTAAACCAGCCCGGGAAAGGCCAGCTTAGCCAGGCATCCAGGGGGAGGGGCTGCAGGGTCCGGGACTCCAAGTTGGCTGGGAGTCATTAGAAGGGGGGACTAGAGCCCCTGGAGTGGCTGGGACTCCAGAGACAGCAAAATAGCCTGCAGCGCCCGCCTTTACCGGAGACGAAGAAGTGGCCCAGGGCGTGCGCGCAGGGAGCAGGTGCCCAGTGAAGACGCGCGCAGCGCGCCCCCGTCCTCCGTCCCGCTTCGCCGGGAGGCGCGGGCCCCGGAGCCTGCGCTGGCCCACCCCCCACC
This sequence comes from Micromys minutus, assembly GCF_963924665.1. Lineage (NCBI taxonomy): Eukaryota > Metazoa > Chordata > Mammalia > Rodentia > Muridae > Micromys > Micromys minutus. The sequence goes on along the minus strand of NC_137969.1, from coordinate 31,795,999 downwards.
CGCGCCGTTCCGGGGCGTGTCCTCCGCCACCCCGGCTTCTATATATCGGCCTGCGCGCCCGAGCTGCCCAGATGCGAGCTTAGAGCTGCGACTAGGCGCTGAGGACCTGATTGCTCGCTGCTCCCATCCCGCCGCCTCGTCCCGCGTGCCTCCACTCTGCTCCCTTCCACCGAGCCCTCCGCCGAGGCGCCATGCATCCCGCGCGCCCCGCGCTCTGGGCGGCTGCGCTCACCGCCCTCACTCTGCTCCGCGGGCCGCCGGTGGCGCGGGCCGGCGCGGGCGCGGTGGGCGCGGGCCCCGTGGTGCGCTGCGAACCGTGCGACGCGCGTGCGCTGGCCCAGTGCGCGCCTCCGCCCACCGCGCCCGCGTGCACGGAGCTGGTGCGAGAGCCCGGCTGCGGCTGCTGCCTGACTTGCGCGCTGCGCGAAGGCGACGCGTGCGGCGTCTACACGGAGCGCTGTGGCTCCGGCCTCCGCTGCCAGCCGCGGCCGGCGGAGCAGTACCCTCTGAAAGCGCTGCTGAATGGCCGCGGGTTCTGCGCCAACGCCAGCGCCGCCGGTAGCCTGAGCACCTATCTCCCTTCCCAACCTGCTCCAGGTAAGCTGTCCCCTGCCACGTGCGCCGCGCGCACTCTCTGGGACTCAGCGAGGATTGGCAGGGAGTGTGTCTTCAGAGGCTTGGTGTGGCTCATCTTGAAGGTCTTAGTTGGGAAATGGACCCGGGGAGGCAGAGGAGGCACCGAAGCCATCGTTCCTCTTGCTTGGTTCTCACAGTGCAGCTTTCTTGTAAATTGCAAAATGTTCTCTGTGGAAATAGGTAGATTTCCCATAGCAGGACTAGTGGATACCAAAAGATACTGCCAGTGGACAGATCCTGGTCACTGGAGAATCTCCTCGCTGAACGGGGATACCTGGGTTTAGGGCCGTGTAGTCCAGCTGTGGACATGGGTTTTCGTTCCTCACAAACTGAGAAGGAGCATGTCTATCCCGGGGAAGCTAGTGTAGGAATCCCGGGTCCGATCGGGACCCTAAAGGTGTTTGTAGGCAGGCACACTGTTGGAAACAGTACCTGTCTTGAAACATACTAATCTGCACGGGCTGATCGGCGAAGCAGGATTGTGTTCCAGTTTAATCCAAAACCTAACGAGATGAAATTAAGAGTACTGATGTCTTTGAGATTGTAACACTTAAAGTTCAAAATGTAAGAACTGCTCAATGTCACCGGGAGCTGCAATAGAGTTTAAGCCCCGTTTGACCCCATAGGCACCATCCTATGCTCTGCAGCGCCTTCTGGGTTCAGAGACCGCAAGGAGTGCAGGCCGATTCCCTGCCAAAACAGAGACTGGAATGTCTTTTTAATCCAACCTAGGTGCAGCAGCAGCAGCAGCAGCAACGGGCGGCGGCGGGGGCAGCGCCAATGAGAAAAATGCAAACCTTTAACAGTTACCCTTCCTGGTGCAAGCCCTACCATGCAGGCGGCCACTCTAAGGGCATTCATTGTTCCTTTAAGGGGAAAAAAAGTGGATTTAAATGGATTTGGCAGCTGTTGCTCTAAATAGCCAGCATTCTTAGCCAGTCTCACTTAGTTATTTGAGTCAAGTTCTTGCCCTGAACATCTGCAGACTAGAATTCTCCAGTTTCCCCACACCCGGCTGGCAGATGGTGGCGATCGATCCCCCAGGACCAGGCTAGCTGGGTAGACAGTCCCTTTCTGATTTCTGTGGCTGCTGACCTACACTCCGGAGTACAGGCAAGTCCTGGTATGTTCATCCCTGAGGAGTGTTGGATTCCTGGCAAAGCAAGACTCCAGCTGTTTCGCTGACTCAGGCAAAGGCAAAATCATGCCGTTTGCCTGTGTGTCTTTGACTTCTAGTGCATTCTGTGGTATACCGAAAGCAATCTGAAGAAATACCAGCATTGTCATTTTGAGTTAAGCCGTAATGACCTCTGTCAGTAACCACCATTGAACGCTGTAGTAGAAACTGATCTGAGCTTTAATTATAAAAGAGTTTGGTCGATTCAATATCCTTGGAAGGAAAAATTTTAGTTCCGTGACACAATTCACTATCCCCTGTTTAATCTGAACCATAATTCTCACCTAGTCAGCAGTCTAAGGAGAACAAAAAGAGAGGGGAAAAAAGGAATTTTAAGAAATTACTTCAGCTTCTTGAAAGATAAATACAAATATGCCCATTTACATATTAGCATTTTCTTTGTCCCTGTACTTAAAACACACACACACACACACACACACACACACAAATTAAAGCAAATTGAAATCAAATCTACAAATTTAATTATGGATCTCCTCTCCCAGGTACTAGTCTAGACCCTAGGAATTTGGGGTTGGAGAAGGCACAGAATTCATTGAAGGGTTTGCATCTGAACCTCAGGGAGCTAGCTATTTGGGGGGTAAGGAACTGAGGCTTCTAAGCAAGCAGGCCTTCCTGGGACCCTGCAGGTCAGTTCCTCGAACAGGAGAATCTGCAACCCTCTGGCAGTTTCTAGAGAGTGGAGCATTTGCTCTTCTTGGCCTAGAGCCAAAGGCCCCAATCTCCCTAGTGGGTAGGAGGCCTCAGCCTGGCATTTCCTGAGAGGCCAAGTAAAGAAGAGGCCAGCTGGGGCCCTGCACTTTGCACCCAGACAAAATAAATTCAGAAGCAGAAAGATAGCTATCTAGTTCTCCATGCTAGGAAAGCTATTAAAACCCCTTTCCCAGGAGAGAAGGAATTCCGTGGCCGGCCATGACGTGAAGTGTGAACCTGAAGCTTTATAAAGTGCAGAGTTGGGAGTTGGGGGCCAGTCATCTGGCCTTGGGTCCCCCTCCCCCAGTGGGTCTTACTACAAATGGAGTGGTGAATCTGGCTTCTTGTTCAACCACAAATTTAGTCACATACTTAGATCCAAGTAATCTATTAACCTTCCAGCCTGGGTAGCAATTAGGACCGGCTCACCTGGATTATGAGAGCCAGAAGGCTTTTCTTCCAGCCTCCCCTCCCCCTACCCTTCTCTCTCCCCCTCCACTTTGGCACCTAGAGGCCTAAGCTGTGGGTGATACTTTGGTGCTATCTGTATTCTGTGTGCTCCACTGCTGAAGGAAGTCGGGGAAAATGTCCCCCCCCCCAAGAACGTGCACCCAAACACAGAGTCCAGTGAACCTAGATGCACAAGCACCTCAGAAATAAACCGAACACGCCTGGCTTCTGCATCCCAGAAGTGAGATATTTAACATGAATCCAGAGCAGGTGGATGACGGAATCCCCAGAACAGTGTGCTGCTGACAATGGGTAGAGAATGAAATACATTTTCTCGTGTTTCCCCCACCCCGCCCCCAACAACTGTGCCCAGGGCTGAAGCACATTTGGAGTCCTGTTTTCTACGCACCTCCACAGCAGCATTCTATGGGGCATGGCTGCCCCCTGCTGGTAGTAGGTGGAAACTGCTCTTTTCTCATCCATGGAAGAGCTTGACAAGCTCCAGCTTGCTTCCCTTGGAGCTATACAGTTAAAGCACTTGACGGAGTGACTTTCAAATAGAAGGTGTTCTAACATAAAGGAGCCACAGTGCAGCATACAGTACTCTAGAATTCTTTACTAAGAATTGTTAAATGGCATTGCCTTGTAGGTGTGACACCTGCGTCTGACAAGATTATTATTGTCAGTAGTAACCATTTACTTAACCCCATGTTCTTCCCCAGGAAACAACAGTGAGTCCGAGGAGGACCACAATGCTGGGAGTGTGGAAAGCCAGGTTGTCCCCAGCACACACCGAGTGACTGATTCCAAGTTCCATCCACTCCATGCAAAGATGGATGTCATCAAAAAAGGCCATGCCAGGGACAGCCAGCGCTACAAAGTTGACTATGAGTCTCAGAGCACAGACACCCAGAACTTCTCCTCCGAGTCTAAACGGGAGACAGAATATGTAAGGAATTTTCCTCTTATTTGGGGGCGAGGGGAAAAGGAAACACCCCAAGACAGTCTCCATGCAGCACGTCCCAGGGGTCCTGGTTCATAGGTGGGCAGCTTTTCCCTTCCAAGCCCCACCTGTCATTCAGAGACTCTTGGGAGGTTCAAGCTGAACTACACTAGTAAAGTGTTTGGCGGGTTCTGCAGATGAAGAAATGGATGTTCCCCAAGCTGGCTTTATTTTATTCACTAGGTTTTCCAAAGCCTCCTGGCCTATTCCTAGACCACTTTCCAGGTCCTCTGTCTACTCTGGAGAGAGCAGAAGAGACAGGGGGTGATAGTTATTATCATCCTGGGGCTTTGTGTGAGAAGGTCTCAAGTAGAATGTCCTGGAGAGGCACATCACAGAACACTCTTGGGATGGTCCTGTGGCCATAGTGAGATTGTCAAAACAATAACTGTGTCCCCAGGGTCCCTGCCGCAGAGAAATGGAGGACACACTAAATCATCTGAAGTTCCTCAATGTGCTGAGTCCCAGAGGTGTCCACATCCCAAACTGTGACAAGAAGGGGTTCTATAAGAAGAAGCAGGTAAACGGGGTCCCCGGGATATTATCTTCTGGTGTCCCCATTGGCTTGGTGGGTTTTCAGCTTCACAGATACCTCCAGGAACCACACCCAACATGACTCTCTGCTGACTGTGTCCCCTCTTCTGATGCATGTATGCGTCACTTGGTGGCTTTCTAATTAGGTAGTTCACAGCATAAATCTAGAAGACAAAAGTAAACAGTGCTCATCATAGTAAGCCCATGTCCCGGTGTTCATAGAGCCGTCTTCATCAGGAGACTGAGCTTGTCTAACCCACTGATTGGATTAGTTCAGCACACTTCCACTAAAGAGAGACTAGATGTAAGGTCTGAGAGATCTAGCCAGACACAGCACAAAGCAAGGAAAACTCAGCAAGCTCTCCAACTTCCCCAGAGAGGTCACAGCACACATAGGCGTATGGATGTACACCACCACCTAAACATGGATGGCCATCATAATATTGCCTCAGCCCAGTAGAACGATACTAGGTTACCAGTTTACCCACAGTGTCAGTAGCTTGATGTCATAGTCCACCACTGAAGAAGGTCAGGGCAGGAACTCAAGGCAGGAACTGCAGCCATGAAGAAATATTGCTTACTGGTTTGCTCCCCATGGGTTGCTCATCTTGTTTCTGTATAACACCAGGACCACCTGCCATGATAGGCTGGGCTCCTCTTCCCACATCAGTCACCATTCAAGAAATGTAGCACACGCTTGTCAACTTGTCAATCTGCTGGGAACATTTTCTCCACCAAGGTTTCCTTGTCTCAAGTGACTCTAGCTTCTGTTAACATAAAACTAGACAGTACACATGATATTCATGTCCTGGTCTTGTCTCTCTCTCCCTCAGTGCCGCCCTTCCAAAGGCAGAAAGCGGGGCTTCTGCTGGTGTGTGGACAAATATGGGCAGCCTTTGCCAGGCTATGACACCAAGGGGAAAGATGACGTACATTGCCTCAACGTGCAGAGCCAGTAGATGCTGCTGTGCCACGTAAGCCAATGGTATTGGTCCCAGGGTCAGCTCCTGCTGAAAGTGGTAGAGGCTAAGGGGAATTGCTAGGAGCAACTATGGCCACCAGGTACCCACCCTCACCCTGGCCAGGAAGAAGAAAGCTCTTAACCTAACCACACCATCAAGAACAGACACCAGAATCTGTGTAGCTTCAAAAGCACTGAGCTCTATCCTAAATAATTTAAAATATGCGCTATTTCATATGCAAGCACTGTGAAGGTTTTTAAAACTTTATCTGAAGTCGTCATGGGGACTTGGGGCACACTGTTTTCATCCAAGAGAAGCTAGGGTATTTGGTTTCTGAATTAGAAATGTCCAGAGTTTGTATTTTGTTGTAAAGAAAAATTTTAATAAGAATATTCCTTAAGTTTGTGGTTAGTATGATTTTTTAAAGAGATTATTTAAATCTTAGAAATCTAATGGTAACATTGATATTCTAAACCACCATTTTGGAGAATATTATCATATTTAGCATTCTTTTGTTCTTGCAGTAAATGAAGGAATTATGGAGAATAAATATGCTTTGCTTTCTTAAGACAATTTTCATAGGCAAAAAAAAAAAAGATTTCAGTTTTAGTTAGAGTATTTTCCTTATAAGATGGGAAAGTAATTCTAATTGTGGGTATCAGTTTTTAATGAGAAAAGTATCTGATGGTGTTCTATGATTTGTTAAGAAAGAATAGACTGATGTCTACCCCCTTTGACAATGCCGTACTGAGCATTTAGGGGCTGAGCAAAGGGGGAGCTTGGAGTTTGGAGGTCATTATTTTAATGTATGTCTTATTTCTTTCTTTCTTTTTAGTTCACGTGGAGCTCAAATACGCCTTATTTTGCACAAAAGACTGCCAACAATATGATCAGCAGCTGGCTACAGCCTTGATTTATATTTCTTTCTTTCTTTTTTTTTTTTTTTTTTTTTTTTTTTTGTGGTGGACTGAGTAAAAAACAAACAAAAACACACACACAAAAAAAAAACAAAAAAACAAAACAAAAACAAAAAAACCCAAAGTTTAGACAGATTGCTGAAATGCCTCTGGTTGTTTAAATAGTGAACTTGATCATCTTTCAACTCCCTGGTAGTCAACAAAACGCAGTTTGAATTTTCCTGTTGCTTCCTATGAAAATCACTGTGTGCTCCAGGCCATGGATGCCATCTCCCCCCTAATTCACCCACCCAGTATGGCTTCAACGCTGCTGGCCCTCTGCCTTCTTGATTTCAGAGGTTCTGTTGCTGATATAGAAAAATCCTCTTTCCAAGTAAGTGCAGGCACTGTGGAGAAGGGGAAACCTGTAACCCAGTGACCCGGACATCTGAAAGCATACTCCTGAGGCTTGTGGTCCTTGTGGTGCCATCTCTGAACCAAGGGCCTGGCCCCGTATCTGCAAGTATCTACTTGGGAACTCTTACTAAAAATGACTAAGAACGTTCTAGGGCACTCTGGGAGCCCGTAAAGACAAGGATAAGGACCTTCCTTTGTCAGGCAGCTTCCTGATGACTTGGCCCAACAGAAGGCCCCCAGTGGGAGGAGCAATATCAGACTCCACGTTCAGAGATGTCACAAATAATGGTGCACTAAGTTCTTCTGATGACTTCCAAAAAAACAGTGTTTTCTGATCCAACCTCTCAAAGTTTGTTGTGGGGTGGGGCTGAGGGGAGGCAGCTTTTCAAAAAGGAGACTTATTGTCATCTTTCTATCTAAACAGGAAAGAGGAATGGCCTGGTAAGAACATGTAGAGAATCACCTGTTTGTTGATCTTGGGGGGGGGGTTCCTTCTCAAACTTTCTTTATAATTCATGCATATATGCAGACAAAATATGTTCTTCATTGTTAACATTGTATACCACATAGCCCAAATATAATAGAATCTGTACTAGATAATCCTAGATAAAATGTTAGAGATGCTAGGTAATGTAACCACAGACACGCCCAAGGACAGGAGCCTGTGTCTGGAGGCTGGGCTGCTCCCCAAGGCCAAGGCCAAGGAGGTCTGGCAACACAGGGTGTGAGGAGACTGTACTGCATCCCACGGGGTGGACCTGTGCTGTACAGACCTATCCTTGAGAGCACAACGGAATCTCAAGACATTCTGCCTGCCTATCAGCTTTTCTTTATTTTTTTAATTAAGTGTTTGGGGAAAATGTATTTTTGAAAAGTTTGTCTTGCAATGTATTTATAAATAGTAAATAAAGTTTTTTATCATTTAAAAAAAAGCCTTTTATCTGTTTCTGGGTCTTGAGTCACTAAAGATATTGTTCATAGAGGACAAAATATTCTAGACATAGAAAAACATCAGGAACATGAATAGATACCATAGCTGATTCCATTTCTAACAAAAGAGTCTCAGTGGTACAGTTGTCTCGGTCTTTGTTGGTACCCATGCAACATGAAGCCACATGCATAGGAATATCTAGGTCCAGTAGGTTCTGTTGGCATATATTAATTGTCTACACAGATAAAGCAGGTCAGTAAGTTGTTTCCATGACACTCTGGTCCTTGCCTTTCCATGTGGTGTCCCTGGTCTTCAGAGCAGCTTCCCCATGCACATGATGTAATTGAGATTGTTTGCCTTTCTACCATTGGTGCTTGGAAAAGAGGTGTGGGCTAGGTTCAGACAAAGGGGAGAACCCCAAAGGATGCTGGGAGTGCTTCAGTCACTATGGCTTTAGAATAACAGTCCCGTGCCAAAATAATTCAAGTATGTCCTAGGACCATAACATCAATCCAATTGCCTTTTTAGAATCATGTTTAAAGTCATCCAGTAGACTTCCTAAGTACTGTGAAGCCACAGCATTTGGTTGTGTGGTAATTTGGAGATCTGGGGGTATACAGCATGACCTCAGGTAGGAGCCCATGATAGTCAGCTCAACTGTTAGTGCAGAGCAGAGACATTTTCTATCAGACCCTGTCGATATACAGGAGGGCAGGCACAAGCTAAGGCCTGTAACTGAGTGGTGAATAGGGAAGGCGGGAACAGGGTTTTGGAAAGGGGAGAGAAGCGAAGAGAGGGAGCAGGCAAGATGGAGGAAGACAATGAACCATCTCCGTGTGGTTCTAATTATCCTCAGGTGGTTAAGGGATGAGTTATTATAGGACAGTTTGTCTTATCTAAGTGGGCAGATTATATCTTATCACTTGGATCTGAGTTTACTGTGTAGATGTTTTGTGGAGCAATTTACTGAGATAAATTGCTGAGATAAATCAGATTGCTAAATTGCAAGTTTCTGGAGCTTTGATTTGGTCAGACTGGTGTGGGAGTAAAGGTAGAGTCCTCCAGAGGACAGCGCTTATGGAATCTCTAGAGTCTTGATTTTACCAGGGTGCTGGGAATGTGAGCAGAATTCCGCGGCAGAGAGCAAGGAGGGCAGCTGCCGCTGAGGCCAGAGAGTCCCTAGGGGTAGCGTGGCATGGTGCCAAGATGGAACCAGCTGCCGCTGAGATGAACGTACCCAGCTGATTCTGATGCTCAATGATGCCAGCTATAGTGAGGGTTAGTGGATATCTTTATTTTTTTACTGCTACAAGACGCCATGGTGCTTAATCCAGCCACAGCATGGGCAGTAGGAGCCTGCAGGGGTGAGCGGACATTTACAGGCTGAAAACCAAAGGGCTAGGCAGGAATAGCCTTGGGCAGCGCCAAGATGGCGGCAGTGGGAAGACTCTAGAGCGGCTCAGGTCGGCAGGTCCAAGCCAAGCAGAGGCTATGAGTAGTGCTTCTGATCACTGTGTTACGATTGCATATTGCAGGATTGAAAACGACGGTGTGTTCATAGAGGGGCCATAGAAAGCTGTTGTAGGAAAAGACCCTTGCAAGCCTGAGAATTACTCGTGTTTTGCTATCCATTACTTCATTTCAGAGACAAATCCACCTGGCCAGTCCTACAGACCCAGGGAGCTTCACTATTCCTGGATAGGACTAAGCAAAACCTGTCTGAGCCATGAATGATGCCCTATAGACCTGGAAAGTCGTGAATAAGCCTCCTGCCCACTAGCTAAGGCCTTTGACTCAAAGTCTACCCATTCTTCTCTGTTCATTGACCTGTGAGCAATTTCTCCCACCAACTTCTTATTGTCTATCTAAGAAGTAAATAAAAAATAAAGTAAAATATACCTTCAAAGCTCAACTGGCAATGTTTTGGGGGTTTTTTGTTTGTTTGTTTGTTTGTTTGGTTGGTTGGTTGGTTGGCTGGCTGGTTTGGTTTTTGTTTGTTTTGGTTTTTGTTTGGGGGTTGTTGTTGTTGTTGTTTGGTGCCACAATGCCAAGAGAGAAAGAAACTCAGTTTGGGTTAAAAATTGTTAATCATAACTGTGGCCATCAAGGACTTGAAAGATGCAGGAATGCTGGTACCCACCACTACCTCCCTTCTCCCAGCATGCATCTGTCACCTCTGACAGAGGACAAGAAGACTCGGGCCTTTTACAAACAGCCCATTTATTTCCTGTCTCCACAATGCTATCATCTGACCTAAAGATATTGGTTCCAATGATTCTACCAGGAGACCCAAAGGAGGATTCACTGAACTGGAAGGTGGGGCTGCCACATGACTATTTGGAAGTCCTCATTTCTGAGTCAACAAACACAGCAGAGAGTCCCTGGTGGGTAACAGAGATCTATTAAACATTGAGGGCATGAAAGCTCAGGTCTGGAACACCAGTATCCTGTAAAGTCTTTTTTTGTTTTGTTTTGTTTTGTTTTCCTTAAAATGCCCAGACCTCAAGATAAATAGGCCTGCGGTTCAGGCTGTCCCCTCCTCTTAAATACCCCTTATTTTGAGGAAGAATGGCTTGGGGTTGGTTCTTTGGCCTGACTGGTTCCATTTTAGAAAACTGAATCAGGATCCATTTGGGATAGAAATGCTGAGGCAATTCTCTGGATCCTGGTTTCTGCAAGTTTACAGAAGAAATCACCAGTTGCGGAGCTGCAGTGGTCTCTGAGCTGATCGGGGACACATATGGAACACCCGGGGATGTGGGGAGAGCTAGGGAGACAGCTCAGTGGGTGAAGTGTTTGCTGTTTGGACATGGAGGCTGAGTTCTGAACACAGCACCTCACTAAAAACCAGGTATGGTCATGCACATGCAGGTGTGGGACAGGGGTAGAGACAGGAGGATTGCTGACAGTGGAGTAGTGGCTTTGTATGACAGCATTAGAATGGTTTGAACTTCACACCATTTAGGCTGTATGACACCGCCGAGGCAGGTGTGGACATTGCTCGAAGTTTTGCCCCCTCTTCCAGAAAAAGGTGTTTGGTTGAAAATAAGATTATTGTATTATGACTTTGTTGTTGACTTTATTTGGAGATTAAATATACTTTAAAGTGATGAGCTGGGTGGCCAATTTTATGAATCAGCAGACAGGGCCCTGAGGTACCCAGAGATTTAATCACACACAGTTCTGAATGTATCTGTGAGGGTACACAACCTCTTCCTAACTTGGTCCTAAGGGCCTTGCTCTAGTCCTAGCACAATTTGTGTTTAAGTGACCAGAAGCCCTTGCATCTGAGAGTTTTAGGGTCTAGATTGGCTTTGTCATAGATAAGTACTGACTGTAGTTTAATGAGGACCACTGAGTTCTACAGAAGAGAGAAGCCATAGATTGGGGTTTAGATAAGGAGTTGGAAGCTCCAGAGAAGGACAGCTGCAGGGAGACCACTGGCCAGGATGTCCCATACAGATGACAGAGGACACTGTGGCATCTGGGGAAGTAACCCACAGGGAGAGGCTTCAGTGTCTCTGTCAGATATCAGTAGGCAGGGCTTTAGGCAGCCTGAGTGAGGTACTTGGGGATGGACCAAATGCTGTGGAAAGATGGGGAAAGGCCAGAAACAGTCAGCAAGGGAGGGGGGGAGGTAAAGCATCAGGAAGAAAAGCCTCCTGCGTCAGTTTTGGGAAACAGGCAATGTGGAGAGAGAAGATAGCTGTAGCCAGGGCTCTGGTCTGGAAAGTAGAGGGGAGTCCTGTGTGCTGCTAACCAGCTGGGGCAAAAGTGGATCGTGGGTCAGAGTGGGTGAGAAAACTAGAGAAAAAACGCTGTCCAACAGCTGGACATGGTGGCCGAGTAAGAGTCCGAAGCAGGGGAATTGCTGAACTTCTTGACTAACCTGGGCTACAGAGTAAGACCATGTCTCCAAAACAAACAGTCCAGTGACAACTTCCCTGAATGTGCACTTCAGCTAGAGGAAACCTGGGCTTATTAATAAGCTTAGGAGTATTAAGGAGAGGCCCTGGGAAGAAAGGGAGATGGGCCAAGGGAGAGGGAATCTCTACTCTGGCCCAAACGGAGGTCTGATACTGCCTGGAAATGAGGCCATAAAGTCACAGAGTGTCAGACCAAGATGTTCTGTAAACAAACAAGCATCTATTGCTCCATCTATCCCCAAAGCACAGACCAGGAGTCAGGTGAAGGGAAAGACTAACGGACTAGGGGAACAGGACAAAGCCAGAATTCCACAGGAACGACAGTATTTTCAGGTAGAATATTTATTCCAGATGTGTCTTTAACAATGTATCGGATGCAGCTCTCCACGTTCAGCTTTGATTACACAACCGTGCATCGGACACAGCTCTGTGGGATTCGGTGAGGAGCTCTCCCTGAGCATGGGCTATATTTCTTCCCTTAGCTCACTGGAAGCTCCCCACCTCCGATGGACCTGTGCATGTTCTAGGCAGTGCTCACTCTGCCCTTTCACAGCTGACCTACAGTATTTAGATGTATGGAGATGAGAAGAGCTTCCTGGTATATAAATTAACAAGCACAAGAAGAGTGTAGAAAAAATAAACTTATGGTGAATAAATACAAACCAACTTCATATATCAAGCAGTATGTGGAGTATAAAAACTAGTTCCTGGCTATATACATATGCACATATATAAAATGGTGTGCTCCAGACTATAAATATACTATATACTTAAATATTTTGTGTGAACAAGGAGAAAGAAAACAAACTCCCTTCAGTTTTGTACATTAAAATACTGGTGGCAGTTGGGGTCCCCTCTGGTCTCCGGAGACCCAGGGATCTTCTTCCCACTCCATGGGTAGACACACCAGCAGAGCCCAGCTTCTCCATCCAGAGATGTCTCACACTGCAAAGACAGGACCGAGGTCAGGAGCAGCAGGAGGTGAGCGCTCTGGCCACGCTGTCCCCCAGTGAGGCCAGGCACAGCACAGCTACCCACTGGCTAAGACTCAGCAATACCGATGCCTTTTCGGTTGTCATAACAATGGAGACATTAGGTGTACAGCACATGTGATAATGGCCTCCCATATCTACTTGGTGGTAATTGCTTTGACAATTATCTGCTCCGTGGTCCAGCAATAGGCCTCACTGAATAACCATCTCGATCACATAGCTAGGGCTAGCCCTCAGTTGGTCCTCAGTGAAATTCCAGAACTCACACTTCCCTGAGTTCTAAAGTTTCACCAAAACTAAGCCTTGACTTCTTCTATCTCATTTATTACTAGACAAAGTACACAACACGAATTTGTTTTTATTCGTGGGAAGAGAGAAAGCAAGACATCTGTCTCCTACACTGACTGTGTTCCTTTCCTCTAGTTGCAAGGAACTGAAACCTGAACATCAGTATATGGAGCACCCGACTCTGCTGATCTGAGTGAAGGTACTGATGCCTACTCCTCCCTACTGGCTGAAGTGCTCCTCATTCAGCACATGAATGCTTAGTCTCTCTACAGGCTAAAATGCTTCTTATTTACCACACTAGTGTTTAGTCCTCCCTACTGACTAAAGTGCTCCTCATCCATCACACTAGTGTTTAGTCCTCCCTACTTGCTGAAGTGTTCCTCGCCCATCATACTACCTCTTTCTCAGGACTAGCTTCTCCAAACTGCTACAGGGCTGGATCTCACCTAATAGAGCTACCTGTGATATGTAATTGGGGCCTATGAATCATCTGACTTTATAAAAAATAATCATGAAGTTTTACAAGGATCCGGACAAGCAGAGCTAGCCCACGAGAGAACACATAGCTGCAAAGCCACCTACCTGTTTGCTGTGATAGTATCCATTCTTGTTGCAGTTTGGCAGATAAAATTTGTAGATTTCTTCTCCTGCTTTCTGTTGAGCTGCAGCCAGCCTCTCTAGCACTTTATAGAGTTCTCGTTGGCAGGGCTCCTAAAAGGATAATTTTATATTAGCATGAGTGCAAGAGAGAGAAATTATCATTTAGACAGTGACTGAGACAGAGCAGGGGCATCCCCCACCACCAAGTCACGGTATTCTAGGGGTGTGGTCAAATAATATGCCCTCTCCAGGCCTCGAGTCCCATCTGTGAGCAAGACAGGTTGGTCTCAGGCTTGGGCTGTGTAGATAAAGGACGGGAACACTCTCATCCTCCCTCGGTGGCATTTTGTGGACACCCACGTAATGACATGATGGCAAGAGCCTGGCCAATGGTATAAAATGCTTCCTAACCCTGGCTATCTGAGCACCTGAACTGTAGTAGAAAAAGAGGGTGGGCTCGGTCTCTGCATGTGGAATTTAGCGTCATAAATACCTAGATTTTCAAACAGCCAATCTTTCATTTGACATATGTCATGCTGATTGTGGAGCAAGGCACTTATCTGGATAATTTCCAGATGAAATTCTACAGTGTCCCTAACAGTGTTTGTTTTTTCACTGCGTTGGATGTTAACAGCTTCAATGCCTCCGCGGTAGTTTCTCTCCACCTTTGGTTCTCTGTCGCCCCCAAGTGGTCAAATTGAAAACCATCCAGTAAACTAAAGGTGTTCTTGCTGCACAGCTGAAGACTAGCAAAACCGTGGAGCTGGATGGTGGTGACAGCTGCTGAATGTGACAAAGAAACCTAGACTAAAGATGGCCTATCTTCTGCTCTGTATATTTTGCCATGTTTTTAAGGAGGCAAAAAATGCACAGGGATGGGGGTAGGTATGCCCTTTAGAAGTTGTCTAGACAAACCTCTTCACTTAGATAAAGCTGAAGACCTGAGTGTAGGGTCTCACCTTCCATTTCTTGAGGTCAGCAGCATCCCGGGCCCGCATGCTGCCGTAGGTGCTAATGGCGTTCCACAGGATGGGCTGCTCCTCCTGGGATGGGGCCATCAGGTGGAAGCTATCGAGCAGCTGCTCCTCCGTCATCTCTGGGCTCTCGGTAAGCTCATCCTTGGAGGCCACAGCAGCCTTTCCCTCTGGAAAGCAAGCCGCACAGACGCATGAGGCCCCTGGAGGTAGCGCTCCTATGCCCACTCCCTTAAGACCAATCTATACTGGTCAGGTGAAATCAGACTCTTTTTTCACTAGTGACCATTTGGGAACAATTATCAAATAGCAATGCGAATCTTTTCTGCGAAAATGGTATATTTCCGAGTGAGACAAGGGAGCCCTGTGACAGAGAGAGTGAGATAGGATATAACCCCGAAGAAACCAAGAACTAAGGTCAAGGCTTGAGCCCATTACTGGTGAAACTTGGCCCCTCAGCTCTCCTTCCCATCCCACAAAAAGGATCTAGTAAGACCCCAGTAACAGGTATATTTAGTTAGAGGCAAGGTCTATAATGTAGCATCCCCACCTAGACTACTATCCTCCTCTTCTCTGGGAGCCCTGCTTTCCTACACACCAAGCACCTCCTATGCAGACCCCCACAGAGAGGACAATATCAGATCTCAAGGGTGAAGGCCCACCCCAACTTATAGGGAAGCCTGTTTCTAAGGACTATGGGATAGCTCTAATTCCATTTCCTCAAAGGGGGCAGATGCTTGCCATTCAGCTTCCCGTCAGAATATGGAACCAGGGGGCTCCTCCACCCCCACACGGGAAGTGCATGCAGCCCAGATGGGGAGATAGGGGCTGGAGCAGAGGAAGAGGCATTTCCCGAGCTTCCTACTACAAACAAACCAGTGCTTAAATTCAGGAAAGAGCCTGATTGTCGAACTCCTAGCAGGCAACATACACATCAAACACTGTTTGTCTATAGCAATGAATGGAAGTGAAGGTTTGGGCCTAAATTTTCACATTATGTTCTGTAAACATCTGGGAAACACATACGGTGTGGCAGGATATATGCTACAAAGGGCATTGCAAACCTCCTGGGGACAGCGGGAGGGCTCCCATCCTAAACCTTCCTGGACCCTCCAGCCATTGGAACTGCCAAGGGCAGGACCCACGGGAGGAGAAGGCGTGAGGTACTTACGCCAGCACCCCACCCACCTAGCAGCCCCATAGCTCTCCCCACCCCTACTGAAAGACCAAGCAAGAACAGTACTTTCTTCCCAACTCTCCACTTGGCACTGGGCGCTTGAACCACCCCTTCCGGGATGTTTCCTCAATCGAGACCGCACAATGATGGCCCTCAGTCGCTGAAAGCTCACAGTGGGCCTGGAGTGCCTCTGTCCTATCGGCTATAGGTTCCGGATAGACCTCTGTTGGCCCAGGAAGCATGTGTGTCCCGGCCAAGAGATCTAGAGGCAGAGAGGGCCTGCAGTACCTTCGTGCTGGGAGCTGGACAAGGTGCTCGTGGCGGGTGCAGCAGGTTCCGGTACACAGGCTCCCTGACCACGGGTAAGGGCATGCAGAGGACGAGGTTCCCCTGGCAGAGCACGGCAGCTGAGTCCCTGGGCACAGCGTGCAGTGGCCACACCACAGGCAGCACCCAGTGGCAAGGCACATGTCGGGCAGCAGCCACAGCCTGCAGGCCGAGAAAACTCAACGCACGAAGGAGGCACGGGTGGACAGAGCTTAAGCCTCTCAGCAGTGCAGGGAGCACAGTGCCATGGCTGGGGGGCTCCAGCGGCTACGCCAACCTGGAAGGACAGGAGGATCAGGAGCGGCCAGGAAACAACAGTTAGGAACTCGGGCATCGCAACCAGGTGCGGCAGGCGGTGGCTCAGTGGTCACGACTTTCTGAGTAGATCGTAGCAGCAATGGTGGTCACAGCTCTCTGGGCAGATGGCCGTGTGCGGTGTTCAGTGCTCGCTGGGTTGTGTGTCTCGGCGGGCAGTGGACCATGCTGGCTGGTCGTCCCCAGAGCCTTATGAAGGGCTGGCTCGACGACACAGGTTAATGATTATCAGGGCAGCGTGCTAGGATCTCAGTGTTCAAAATAAGTTTGTTTTGCTTGTGAGATCTGCACAAACCGTGGGTGGAAGGATCAGGTTCCCTACTATGTTTGTCCTGTTGTGATGGACCAGGACAGGAGCTAAAGTCCAGTTCTAACAGCAAGCTGGTAGCCAGATGGGGGAGGGCACTTGTTTTTGTTCCGGAGGAAATCAAAGAGCTAGCCGGCCAGGTTCTTCAACTGAACTCAAGTAAACCTAAGGGACTGAGGAAAAGAAAGAACAGATTAGACCAAGAAGGCTTCAGGCCCCAAAGGGAGAAAGAAAAGTGGGGCTTTCAGTGACAGTACCCACAGTTGTTTCTCCGTCCTCCCCAAGAAGCCTCTAGCCGTCAAGGAAAGAAAGCCATAGTCCACCTCTTGGCTGTACGTCCAAAAGAACAATTGTACCTCCAAAGAGGAGAAAGGTTCAGGGCCCCAGGACCTGGTCTATACCGCCAGACCCAAGCTGTCTTGGACAGTCTAACACTCTAGTTTAATTGAGATGGTTGTGAAGTCTGACAGCTTTTTCTACATCATTTTCTCATCCTTTTTATATCACAAGGAAAACTTCGGAAACGTTTGAAAACAATCAGAAATGGGACTCACCACAGAATCCCGCCCCCCCCCCCAAACCTCCCAGAGAAAACTGATGAGAGAGCGCCCTCCTTGTCTGTGAATATCTTCTATGTCCCCCAGGTCTAGATTTTCTCTTCCTCCCACCTTCATGTCTACCTCCTGACGTGGGTGTCAGCTCAGGCTAACCACCAACCTCTAGCAACAGCTTGGAGCCTCTTGTCTTGCCCTTTGTGGTATTGGTTAGGAGTGGAACCCTGAAAACTGTACTGCACCACACACAAGGCTTCCCAGCCCCCTCAGTGTCTTTAGAAGTGGCATTTCAGACCTGGAGCCTTAGAGATCTCCACCCTAGGCCCTGACTCTAGGGGAGGACATTGAAGGCAAAGGTTGCAGGAGGTTTTAGGTCAAGGTCACAGAGACTGTCCTGGAACCTCTTGGACAAGAGCACACATCCCTGTGACCCAGCAGTTTATCTCTGCACCCTGTAGCTGAGCCTTGGGGAACGGCTTCCCATGTGACTTAACTAAAGCACTTTAGACGTGTGCACTGGCGCATCACCTACCAACAGATGTTTTCTCATTCAAAGAAACCAGGATAGGTGCCCACCACAAAGCAGGTATGTTAATAGTGACTGACTGGTTTTTGTTGTTGTTGTTTGTTTTGTTTTTTGAATTCAAGGTCTAAATAAAACCCCTAACAGATAAGGACTATAGTGCCAAGATCTGAGTCATGGGCCAGTGGGCCACAGTGAGCAGTACACTTGCCAGAAGACTTGAGGAATGGGGGTGGAGAGGTAGGTTATGTCAGGTAAAGGCTGAGATAGAGTCCCCATAGGGGCAGAGAATTCAGGAACTCAGATTCATCACAAAGCAAAAGCCAACAGGTGCAGGCTGACCATTAGCATCTGACCACGGAAGCACCTTTCTTGTCTCCAGAGATGGGCAGGGGGCTGTACTGGCTCTGCTTCTGGTACTGCCCCTGCGCTGCCTGTGGCCATCGCTGAAGGAGCTGGGTGTTAAGAGAAAGGGATACTGAAGCGCAGAGGCCAGAAGTCTGAGAAAGCCCGTGGCTACAGACGATGAGACGAAGCTCACTCTAAAGCTACCCCTTACATGGCCTAAATTTCCACAGTCAGATACTGGATAAGTCCTGAAGCAGTCTCTGAAAAGCTCAGATCATAATGAGCCACACAGAACAGTTCTGTCTTTCCTAATGGAGAATCTTTACAATAAGGCATTCTTCAATTAAGTAAAACCTCCCCGCTAAGAAACGTTGGGAGGGTCTGAGATATGCTACTCGAGCAGCTGTGATTCTAAATGTGTTGAGTACCTCGAGAAGAACCCAAAACAACAGACAGGAGAGGGCATGATTCAGGAGCCTGAGACTAGATTGTTTTTTCCTGTGCCCTTTTCATAGCATTCTGGATCTGCAATGTGCTTACATAAAGAATAATCACACTGGGCTGCAGTTGTAGGTGTGGGACAGAGGACTTGCCTGACATGCACAAGGCCCCGGGTTCGATTCTCCAGGCCTGAAAAAAATACATATGGAATTATCCTGATAGCCATTCCCTAGCTCTCTGGCCTCATGAAAGTAACTGGACTTGGCAAAGCCAGATTTTACTCAACTTGGAAAGTTTCCATAAAAGGGCAGCTGAACTAACATCTGCCCCAGCAGCTGGAGTAAGGTCAAATGGCAAAGCTGCCCCCAAATACTCAGGGTCTCATGAGTGTGCCTCTGATTACTTTGTTTGAAATGGGTCTCACTGAACAGTCTAGACTAGACTCAAACACATAGCAATCCTCCTGCCTCTGCTTCTTGGAGTACCATGCCCAGCTGTGCCACTTCTTTTTTCTAACACAAGTGTCCCAAATTCAGTACCTTTTTAAGGAACTGATTGACTGATTTCCATTTTTAAACATTTTTTTATTTAAAAAAAAAATCATTTGATTTTTAAAAGAGTTTATCTTTGATCGTCTGAGTGGGAGAAGGGTTTGTGTGCAAGTGAGTGTGGTGCCCTTGGTGACCAGGAGGTGTCAGGTTTCCCTGAAGCTGGAGTTCCAGGTGGTTGTGAGCCTAACAAGAGTGCTAGGAACTGAACCCAGGTCCTCTGTAAGAACAGTGTGTCATCTCTCCAGCCCCAACATTTAACTGGAGGCTGTTTGAAATGAATAGCTCGACTGTAAGTCCCTGAATAATTTCATTTCTGGAAGTGCAATCGGACCTCTGAAGTGTCTGTCTGACAGCCTCAACCTCGCTGTCCGCACTTGAAATGTTTCCTTAATGAAATACAGGAAAGGCACGACGGTGACCAGTATTTGGGACTCTGAGCCAGATGGTAGCCAGGGCCCCAAATAGTTTACTGTGCTGCACCTTTCCCAGTGCTCATCCGACCGCCGTCCCCAATTCCTCCCTGCCACTGCACATAGTGCTTCTTCCTCCTTTCCAAAGATCAGTTTCCCAATGTTTCCACTGCTGACCTCATAGTCACACAAACCAAACAGCCACCAAACTCCCCTTTGATTCCCAACACTCGGTCAACACGAATGAGAATGAAGCCAGCTCCCCACCTCTCCCCCAGGCCTGTGTAGATGACCAGCTCACTGGTCTGTGCTGCGTGTGATGGGGTGACTGGCCCTTCTCCTGAGTCACAGCCTGACTCAGCTCCCTCTCTTGCCCATCTCTAGTCCCGAATCCGAGAGGCCCCCCTTGTTTATTCACTGCAAACAACTCAGTTCCACTTCCACACTGGCTCGCCATTGCCACGCCAGAATTTCCACTGTCCCTATAACTTTATATCTTTGTCCACAGTGATTAGTCTCCCCTAAAAGCTGTCTTCCAAGACTCCTGTGGCTTCCTCCATGTGGCAGATGACTCTTCCTCCCAGCTTCTTAGAAGTTTATTTCCTGAGCCTGACTGCTTTTTCTCACTACACAGTGGGGCAGGAAGGAGCTGTGTGCTGGGTGAAGGAGACAGAGTCAGGCATAGGAACGAGCTAACGAGATGCCCCAAACAGAGTAGCAATCACATGCTCACACCCCAGAAAGCAGGCAGTCTATCGAGGGCTCATAAGTTCATCCCGTGATGCCCTTGGCAAGAAAGAAGAGAGTATCCCAAATGTTTGGGAACCTCAAGGAAAAGGTGATGCCTCAAATAGTCTTGGGGGAAGAGTGAGATCCTTCAAGCAGCAAAGATTAGGGTGACAGGATAGAGCAGGGATAGCAGGAAGTGAGGGAACCCACCAAGATGCTCAATGTGCCCTGCGAAAAGCCACCAATGATCTCTGCCTGGAAGCATAGAATACTCAGGGTCTAAGTGTGCTGACCACAGGGAAACCTTGAAGGGCCGAAAACTTGGAATTGGAGTCATCACCAGGAAGGGACATGATATGTGTCCTGTAAGCAGCTGTGCATCCCAAGAACTAAGATTCTTGAATGTCAGGCTGGAAGCAATCAGAAACAGCAGTGGAATAGGGAAACATAGTTTTTTTTTTTTGTTTGGTTTGGTTTGGTTTGGTTTGGTTTGGTTTGGTTTGGTTTGGTTTGGTTTGGTTTGGTTTGGTTTGGTTTGGTTGGGGGGGCAATTTTGTTGTTTTATTTTGCTGGCTCAGGGTCTCTAACTGTCCAGGCTGCCCTTGAACTTAATATTCAGCCAACACTGGCCTCCAGATCCTGATCCTCCTGCCTCTACCTCCCAAGTACCATGATTACTGGCATGTGCCACCCTGCCCACCCAATGTCTTGTAGATGCTTATTACACACAGCCGGCGCTGAGAGGGAATGCCTAGCTGCTAGCAGGTCTCAGAATGAGCACTGAAGGTGAGACTCCTCCTTTCTCCCAATCAAAGTCTGTGCATTTCCTATACACTCGGGCCCTCCCTTCTGCTCCACTGTAAATTCAGCGCGCCATGAAGGAAAGGTATTAGGGGAAGTCTTCTCATATCAGCCCTAGTCTGTACTCCAGAGGGAGCTGTGTGAAAGGCCACATGCAGCATCTCACGAAGTAATTCTTCACACCTCTGCCTTTTTGTTTCGACAGCTTCTGCAGTGCTGTTAGAGATACCACATATGAAGAACTCATCTCTGACAGTTTTATTAGCACCAGAAGAGGGGGGTCATACAGGAGTAGCAGTCTGCATTTTCACCTCGGATTTCCTCACCCCAGTGTCCCATAACCGAGGCTCTAAGGAGATGAAGTGGCTTGGGAAAGCGGCTGCTAAGGAAGTGTGAGCCCACAGTACCCTGGGCTGCCTGCAGCTTCCTTCAGCTGCCATGGACGGAAGCTGTGGGGCCCGAGGATGATGAAAGCCTGGGAGATCTTCCATCACACACTGTTCCCAAGTCCTGCCCTCATGCAAGGTGCTGCTTACCCACAGACAGCTCCAGAGTTAGGCAATCTGGGCTCTGGAAAAAATGATACAAAAGTCAAGGTCAAAGGGGAGCTTTCAAAAGTGGAAAGTGCTACAATCCAGAGGAAACCTGGGGGGGGGGGTTGTTTTGAACCTGAGGAAAACAACACAAAAAGATGTTCTGCCCACAGTCCATGATCGACATGGGAATGATGTAAATCCATGCAAAGGCCTGGCCTGCTGCCCTGGGCAGATGAAAGGCACCGCTGTACAGACTGTCAGAAACGGGGTGGGGGTGGGGAATTCAGGCCTGTGCTCCAGAAGCATGTGAACAGCCCGGGCTGAAATATAGCAAGAGGAACAGGCCCAGGGCTGATGTTAGGGACCTTGCCAAAAGACCTCAGCTTCCATCTCAACATCGACAGCAAAGCCACCCCCTTCCCCAGTGTATCTGAGGAGTGTGTTGAGATTAGTTTGAGAGGACAGATATTGTCAGGAACACGGAAAGTATACAGACGTCATCATTCATTGTCCTCTTCCTGGGGCAGGCATCCCCGTTCACTCACATCTGTAATGTATGGAGGTCTAGACAGTATAAAACTACCAAGGCCAAACCCCAAAGCCTGAGTCCCAGGAAGGTGCCTGTCGCTCTGTTTTAACAAGAATTTAACAAGGGCTCTGACACATGAGCACATTCAGAGCCAACAGCCCACAAAGCCCTCAATTAAAACAACCTCTTTAGGGGAGAGAGAAGTGGAGTGTCAAGAGATGATGGATGCATCTGGTAGGAAAAAAACACCCAACAGTGGCCCAAGCTGAGTGTTGAGAGGGCATAGCATGTGCTCCCAATACAAGGCTCCTATGGCGTGTTCCTATCTATGTGCAATGTGTGGGAGTGGACGCAAATTCCAAAACTGGATAATGGAGACACAAAGAGTGGGGAGAAAGGCCAGAGCACAGGCAGAAGGACACGCGGCTTTGAGAAAGGAATGGAGAGGGATCTCAAGCTTTTTGTTTCTAGTTTCAAACACACCACAGTTCTATCTCTCTTTGTGAGGTGATATGTGACTTCAGCTTTCTCCATATTGAGATAGCTGGAACCATCCGTGTATCCCAAGAGAACCCAGGGCACGTTATCCCTTCCAGACAATGGGTGCAGAAGTCAGGATCGCTCTCTGACCTCATCAGCCGCTGATACGGTTGTGTTTGGTAGTCCCTGAGCACGTCTGCCACACTTGGCACTTTCTAAAGTGACATATTTCAATTCTGTTTAAACCACATCAAATCATTCTGTTATAGTGTTATTTAATGTTACTTGCATTTTTTAAAGATATAAAGCATGGGACCAGAGGTTAAGACTGTAAGAGTTGGGATGTGAGGGTGTTAAGCCTTGGGCTTAACTGAGAACTCTAAGGTGAGGTCTAGGACGGGTCTTTAATATCTGTACGATCTTGAAAAAATTATTTGATGTTTCTTTTCTTCAATTTCTCCCTTGGCAAATTAACTAATATCTGCTACATAAGACATATGATATTATATATATACATATATATATATATACACATGTATACATGTATGTATACATATCTTATGGTAGAAAATTATTAAAGCCTAAAAGAACATGATTACCTCCCAGGAAACAAGGTAGTTGTGGTAAATATGTTGAGTCAGTAATTTCTTTCTCAGACTGGCTTCTGGTTTGCATGGGTCTCAGGGAAAGTCCCCACATCTTCTCCTCCCCTGGGAGACTGCAGGTCCCACCTGGGTGACCTGCACAGGTGGGCTTCTCTCACCTCCAACTTCTGTCCTCTGTCCTCCAAGGGCAGCCCCAGCTCTACCATGCTAGCATGCTTGGCTGTTTTGCCCCGCTCCTTGCATCAGTGCAAAGTCCCTCTGACTGCAGAGTTTTAGCTGGAAAGACCAAGACACAGCTATCTCCAAAGGCCATTTCTGGGGCCATGTGTCACACTAGACACAACAAGGGACATATGGTCTGCTTCATCCTTGTCTTGGACTGTTAAGGCCTGTGGTGAACACCACCCCTTTTCTGAAACTCCTGTGCTATCTGGAGCTCAAGAATGTGTCCAGAAACACACTGCTCACAGTGGGTGTGATAGCAGTCACATTAGTTAACAGAGCCTGGGCAACAGGGTAACCCAGACCTGATTTACAAAGACAGGGAGCATTACTGTTTAATATAAGCGTGGGCTCATTGCGTGATCTCTTCAGGAGAGCTGAGTGATGTAGCTCCCATTCCTCCACTCAGATGAATGTGTTCTTTACTATGTTTCTCTCACTGCTCCTAACGAAAGCAGCCAAAAAAAGTTAAAATCCCTTGATGGAAACCACCCAGAAAAACACACTTAGCCAACTGCAGAACAGCATTTACATAAACATCAAATGGGATTGTGGAAAAGGGACACTAGTGACCACTAGAAGGTATTTCCAGAGGAAATACTAGTTTATTAATTTACTAGTAGTAAATCCAGAGGATTTACCTTTGACAGGTTGTTCTTAGATATTACCTGTCACCCAGCACTCTCCAGAGTTGTTCATTTGGCTCTTAGTGAGGAAAGGGGGTACACTGACTTTGTGGTCAGTGAGGTATACTACTGGACACTGATTAAGGGCATTTAGCACCAAGTTATGCCCTGTGTGGTGAGCATGCGTGTTTTGTTTTGTTTTGTTTTTAACCCTTGGTATTTAGTATTTGCTTGTTGGATGAGCTGTGCTTATCTGAGCTTCTTCACTAAGGTGCAGTGATTTTACCGACCTTTCCTCTCAGGAAAACAAAGCGGTGTGGGAGGGCTTTTCCAGCTTTCAAATCCCTATGAATGCAGGACACCAAGTGAGGGAAGGACAGCTGGGGCACATTGCATGGGGTCTGCACCTGGACAGAGCTGAGGCTGTGCTGTAAGGTGCAATCCATCTGGGACTTCATCTATGACAATAGACCAAGACCCCCTCCCCAAGACAGGTATTCCTGGGGCTTAAGAGAGCAAGAAGGAGGGTGGTAGAAGATTAGGTAGGGGGCAGCTTTCAGGTTACACAGAAGCACAGCTGGCTAACTTGCTGGTGAACACTCTCTTCTTGCTGGAGGGGGTTTTGGGGTGGGTAGCCCTCTGGGGTCCGTGTTGTCATTAATATGCTATAAGCTTCAGAGTATGCCTGACTTTGAACCAGCAATCCTACTTGCTTGACATACGAGGGGACAATCAGATTGAATTGTCTCTTAGTGCCTCCGAGTGTTATTTTTAAATGACCAACTAGATGCCATGCACACAGCCAGCAAAGGCACAGATGAAGCAAATTGGAGCAGATCTAAGGAAAAGAGTATTCAAAAGGAGATTCATACCGAATGGTATTACAAGTTTTTAATCCTAGCACTGGGGAGACCCAGGCCAGCCAAAGCTACATAGTGAGATCCTGTTCCAAAACCCCCAAAACTAAAAACTAGTTAATTAACTAATTAATTAATTAAAAAGATAGCACCAAAATAATATTGTGGGTACCTGGGAGGCTGGAGGATGGGTACTTTTAAAAACAGTTAGTTGGAACCACTGGCACATACCTGTAGTCTCAGCTCCTTGGGGCACTGGATAGCAAGAAGCTCCCTTCAAGAGTTCGAGGTGAGTCTGAGAAACAGTAAAACCCCATCGGCCATGAGGTGGCTCTACCCAGCGTAATCTTTCTGTTAATCCTTAGAAATTCGATTTGGAGACCCGCCCAGATCAGCTTAACCAGGCATTGAGCTTGTCCAGTGTTCTGGGTTCTCATGACTCAAATCTTAGAAGCACCAAAGGGAAGGGTAGAAATCCTTTGCTGCAGGCATATTTGAGATCGTAGCACTTCCGGAGGCTCTCAGATTGTCTGAATATGGTCTTTGGTCGTTACTGGTTTAGGTGACCAGACAGCCTTTCATATTGTAAGAATTCAGAGGTGCGCTAAGGTAATACTAAAGTATTCCGAGAAGACACCAGCCAGGTGAAAGCCCTCAGGGGGAGGCGAACGCTCCCGTGGCGATGCGCCCACGTGGTCATCAGGTGTGCGCATCAGGTGTGCTCTCATGCACCTGTCCGGGCCTGAGCGGGAACTATCGCCAGGGTTATTTCTAAGCTCCCTGCTTCCCAGAGAACGTCCGATTTGGAGGAAAGACGGGATGGAGTCAGAAACAGAGGTAGGCATAGAGGGGTGCTGCTGGGAGTAAGAATGTGTAAAGTGTGGCGTGTGATGGGAGATGTCCCACAGAATGCTACGAGGGGTCCTGGAGATTTTTCTCAGGCTGCCTGCCAATTAGGCCCCAAAGAATTCCTCTCTGTGAGAAGAAGCTGCTGTGGACCCTGTGTGTGCTCTGTGTTAGACAGGTCATAGCCCCACATCCTGGCCTGGCACCCCATGCCACATACTCTAGTCGTCTCTGGACTACTTCTTGTTAGTTCTTCCTAGCTAGAGTCAGACCAGAGTATTCCCATCCTGATGCTGAGAACTCAGGAACACTCCCTGTCTCTATGTAATAAAAACCCCTCTGAGTTCCTACTGATGGTTGGTATTGTCAATGGAGAGCAACGGACAACTATGTCCAATCTCAAGAAGTGTCAAAGTCATTTTCTTTTAAAAAACAAATTATATAATACAAATTATATAGTATATAAATAAATTGCATATACATATGGCATCTACTTCCTTAAGTTCCAGTTCCTCTCACTCCATGAGTGACAATGGCTTCCTGTACAGTCCAGGGATGTCAGTACCTGCAGCAGATACTGTAGCTCTCATTACAAAAACATTCCGTGCAAGAGACTGCTTTGTAAAGGTGGAGTAGGCAAAATCGGCAGAGCTGGCATTGCTGTCAAAGAGACACCGTCTGCATGCCTTTGTCTAAATCCCAAAGAGAAACAGGAAACACAGACAACAGAGTGCTAACTGCTGTGAGGTCATCCACCAACTGTGTCAAAGGGCACCAGAGGGAGGCACGCCTTATGGGTGAGCACAAGTGTGTTTAATTTCAGGCGATCAATGTCAGGACCCTCTTCAGATGTCCCAGCCTGTCCTATGCTTAAATTCCCTTTATAAAGTGCTTTAGTGTTTGTGCATTTAACCTAGGCACACCTTGCTTCCTGTATCCTGGTGTTCAAATAACATGAAGATTACCATATTGGGTTTGGAATAATAAGAAAGCCACTGTGTGTTTACATGCAAGCTGCTGCTTCGAGAATTAGCTGAATTGGACAGGTTTTATTTTTTTCTTTTCTCCCTGCACTAAATTAAATCCACTGGTGTGGGGCTAGAGATATGAAGGCTGGGCCATCCTTCACTAGTGTCTATGAAAAGGATGTGCATGCAGGGTAAGAATCTGGGTTTTATGTTGGAGGAAAAATTGGAGTTGACATGTTATAACCAAATACAGCATGTCCCATGTACCTCCAACAATCACCTCAGCAGTGGTTCCCTGCCATCTTAATGCTTGTGACCCTTTAATATAGTTCTCAGGTTGTGCTGACCCCTTCCATCCCCAACCATAAAAGTTCTTTTCGTTGCTACTTCAAAACTTTAATTTTGTTACTGTTATGAATCATTGTATAAATATATGCACTTTCTGATGGTCTTAGAATGGCCCCTTTCAACTACCCCCCCAAAGGGGTTATGATCTACAGGTTGCGAACCACTCAGCTAGAGCCACTGTCCCAACTGCCTTCCCCTGTTCATCAATTTGCCAAAAAGAGGTGTGTTTTTATGCTGAGATTTCTGTGCTAAGATTATTTCATTGATAACATTTGGCTCTCCTCCCTACCCCTGGGAAGGCAGTTTGCTAGAACATTCTCTGCACTTCAACCCTATCCTTGAGAGCCACCTTTGACTGTTGTTCATTGAACTGTCATTAACCATCAGTGCAGTGGGGGGGGGGGGGGGGCAGGGAGTAGAAATGTCCCATCATGCCTATGGTTTGAGTGTCCAGCCATGGGTGCAGACCCTTAGTGCTTAGTCTTCCTTACTGTAGGATCACTGGGTATGTGTCTCTGAGTGGGTTGTGCTTGGGTGGGAATATACTATGTTCCCAATAAAGGTGCTGCAACTATCTCGGACCCAGGTTTGTGTCTTTATCTCCAGATTCCTGAGTTCAGCTCCTCTCTAGTGACAAATAGGCCAGACTGGAAGAAACCAGCCATTCACAGCACTCCACAGGAGATGACTATGGGCTGGAGCCCAAGGCCCACAGGAAGGAACTTCCAAAGCCACTGGTCCTTGATATCTGAAGGCTCCCCCCAGCTGTCAGGGTTCAGCCCCACAGCCACCTTTAGAAAAAGGCTTTCAACTGTTCAGGATTTAGAGAGTTCCAGTGAGCCAGAGGAACCCCACTCAGACCATGTAGCTGCAGAGGAAGAACCATGCACGTCAGCCTCGTTGAACAAGGAACAGCATCAGAAGACAGAGGCTCCGCTGGTGATGAGCTGGCCAAAGAACTCAGGGATGCCTGGAATTTCGGACATCACCTGGCAGAAGAGACGAGACCCAAAGAAGCGGGCAGCTGCAGTAAGTCTCTCGCCTCCCAACCCAGCCCTGTCCCCAGGGAGCTCCATGTCCTTATAAGCTTCCCAGCTATTATCTGGGGACATTTACCTTCTCCTACTAGGTCCCTCTGACACCAAGTGTGAAGGTGTGCAGAGAATGCTCGCCTCTGCATATGAGGTCACAAGGCCTTCCAGCTTTTCTGACACCCAGTGCTCAGCTGTCTCAAGACAGCCTTTTGCTCAGAAGGAATGCTGTGGTTGCTGTTGCCTCTAAACCATAACTCCCCAGCCCTGGGCTCTGTGAGCCTAGTCCTCAGTGCAGGCTGAGTCCTCCGGCTGGTCCTTTGCCTGTTCTTTGTCCCAGGTCTCTAGCTCACAGGCATCTAGGTACCAACTGTCCTTGGCACCAAGGGGTCAATAGAGAACTTGGTAACAAGAATTGTCCCAATTATCATCTCACCACATAGGTTCTCCCAAAGGGCCATCTATGCCCTTTGCCTCTGCCTAGACACAGTAGGATGCTGCTAGTGTCTGAGAAGTTTCTGGGCCAGGGTCTGGCTGCCCTAATCCCTTCTCTAGCTACAATATACAGACAGAAATGGCTCACTCTCACACAGGGGACATACCTAAGCCAACTGTCTCTGAAGTGTGCCTCTCCTAATACCAGGGACACTAATACCAGGGACACTCTTTATCAGAGCCCTGAAGGTCAGCTGAGTATCAGAAAGGATCCTGGCAGGAGCATTGGTCAAAGCAGACAGAGCATTAAGAACATGTACCTTTAGGCCAGATGTGGTGACCATCTGTAACCCCAGACCTGGGAGGCAGAGGCCTGAGACCATCTCAAACAACAAAAGCACACTTTCTATCCAGTTTCTGGTTCCTGTCAACAGACCCTCATTCCTAACCCTCAAACCTATTAACCGACCACTGGAAGCCTGTGAGGGCCTCATTGGGAAGCTCAGGAGGAATTTTCTTCCTGATCATTTCTTCCCTGTATCCCTCCTGAGGATGCTAACTTCTAGAGTAGCAGAGGTCAGTACAAAGAGACCAGCCCCTTAACAGATTTTCTTCTCTCACTCTGAAAAGCCTCAGGGGCTAACCCTTCCTGAGACTGAGAAAGCCCGAGTCTGGGCTCCACCCCTTCTCTACACTTGGGGTAACACGGAGAAGACACACAAACCCTATAGGTTCAGCTGGTGTCTCAGACATGGACAAGGGTCCCAGGCCTGCTGGGCATTTTCCCTCAAGTGCGATGTCCAAGTTGCCCATGGTGACAGCAGTTCTGCAGATAATTGTCTGTCTTCTATGCAGATGCAACGCTTACGACAATGGGAGGCCCGCCTGCTTCAGGAAATTGAGGAGGCAGTTCATCATGAGCTTACCATCCAAGTGGGGCTCCTTAGCACTGAGCTCCCCGACCAAGCCCAAGGGTCACGTAGCATCAGTACAGTCAGGGTAGACCCCCAGGACCCAGGTGGCTTGGCATGACTTAATTATCTACACTATACACTCCAGCTGGCCCAGGTGAGTAAGGTGTGAGCTGACCTTGTTATCTGAACAGTAAAATAAGGGAAGAATTAGGCCAGGGTCAGGGTGGGATACATCAAGGCATAGTTGGCAGTTTGAAAGAAAATGAGATTCTTTGTGTTCTGTAACTTGAAAAGGTCACTGGGCCTGGTTGAGCCCTCTGCTCTCTTACTGCCTGGCTTTGAGCTCAGGGACAATCTCTCTGTTCCTCTGCACCTGTTTTCCTTATATGATAAATGACAAAAGCATATCAGGTACAGTACAAAGCCCAGCTACTGTTAGCCCAGCTCCCATTGCCCGGGGAAAGCCATGAGTACTGGTGATCCCTGATTCCCTGGGCCGAGCTCACTCAGGCTGTCAGAGATGCAGAACCAGGAGGAAATGGGCTTTGAAGGTCTGAAATACTAGGCCAAGTGCAAGTGTTGTTTGACCGGAACTTCTACAGTGGAGAGGAAGGTCATCTTCTAGGTGGGATCATGTCTGGTACAGATGGAGAGAAAGGGCTGGTGTGAGTGAGTTCCTGAGCACAGGAGAAATTAGAAAAGGTTACAGTTTAGGGTTTGGGTTTTGGTCCCCTTGGGAATGGACTGGATTGATTTCCTGTTCATCTTCAGGGCAGCAGGGTTAGAAAGTCCTGATTTCTAGATGCCTGGAAAGCTGAGTAGGGCCTAAGAGAGTGTGGGAGTAGGTGAGGTCCAGGACTGCCTGCTTGGAGGACAGGTAACAGGTCTCATTGTCTGCTTTCAGGAGCAGGGCCAGCAGTTGTGACTGTGGACGGGGAACTTCAGACTCCACCCGATGTTCTAAGTGGTCATTTCCTTTATCCTTACACATCTGCATGTCTTACAAGCTGCTTCCTATTAAGACAATTCTCTATTTTCATTTGTGTAATTATCTGGTTATAAAATCAGCCTTTGTATTAATTTTTTTTCTTCAGATAAGACAGAATACTATTTTTAAAACCTGACTAGAACTGTTAACATGGAGATAAATACATCCGAGGAAAGTTCTTCCAATCTTCATTATTAAAAATAAACTCTTTTCATGAGAACTATTTCCAAAGTTTATGCTTGAATGCAAATCCATCCGGATGCAGAGCCAAGAGAATTCTATTTCAACCTCGCTTTTCGAAGACAAATTCAAATACAGACCGAGGATGGGGAAGCAGTGTGAGGCAATACATTCTTGAAGAAATTGTAGGAAAGGCTCAGGTGACAGATAAGGACACTTGTGTGTTTTGGGTTGCTGTGTGTTTACCCAGGTAGAGTATACTTTACTCATAGGCGCTCCAACTGAAGTGATTAAAGTCTCACTCTTTGGGTAGGCAAGATGGCTGGCTCACTATGGGGTAAGGGTGCCTGCTGCCTGGTCCCTGGCGTCTGTCCAATGGAAGGAGAGAGCTGACTCCTACAAGTTGTCCTCTGACCTAATACACCTGCTCATGCTCTCACTATAAACAAAACAATGTAACAAAAAGTTATTTTAAACTTGTGGTTTAGGAGGATACCTCACCGACAAGGCCATGCAGATACTCCACACTGTTTGCAACAAGACACTGGCAGACCATCCAATACAAGGTCCCCCTTGGACTCTGACATGTCCTGGGCTGCAATTGGCCAGAAAGAAATGGAAAGCAGGAGGCCCTGGCATGCATTCCCAGAGACGTGCAAAGCTGCTGCTGCTGGCTCAGGCTATTTTTCCAACAGCAGGGTCCCTAAGTTAACAATTCTGGGATAGTTGGTGAGCAAAGGTCCTTGGGATGAAGCCAACCATGGTTTCTTAGAGATAAGCATGGATTATTTGAGTCTGCAAGACCACGTTTTACAGAACAGCAGTCCCAAACCCTGCAAGAAAAATAGAACGTGTTCTGTTCCCCCAGTTCCAACCGGAAGTGCCCTCCATCCCCCAGAGGTTTCTTCTGCCATCTAATATTTTGCAATCACACTTCTCTGCACGCAGTGCCACCATACTGGCACACATCGCACACAGAGAATGGTTAAAGAATTAATGTATAGTCTTATGACATGCCTGCCTTGTCTTTGAGCTCTCCCATGGAAGGGACATCTCCTTTGTTAATCACAGTTAGGTGAGGGCTTCCTGCTGCCTTAATCACTTCCTATGACTGAATGACAGTGATCTTCGGCACGGCGGCTCACTAGCATACCCCTTTATCATGTCCCTGCTCTGGAAGTTCAGCTGGGGTTCTCTCTGGGATCTCCTAAGATGAGATTGAGGTGACTTCTTACCTGGAATTGCTGGACAGACATTTACCTCCAGGTTTGTTCATGTTGGCTGATTCGTTTCCTCGTGTTACCGATAACTGGCTGGGCTCTTTCTATTGTGGATAGAGAGGGGGCAGTGCCTCTGATAGGGACAGGCCACCAACCAGTTCTAAGCCAAAGCCTATTGCTCCAGACTCTAGAATTCTAGTCAGCGACCACTTCCATGCACTGGGTTACTGGCTTGTTGCTAGGGCTGTTGTCTGCAGCAGTGGTTAGCTACGGTGGCAGCAGGAATGCCTACTGGTGTCATGGCTTTCAAACCAGATTTGAAGGCTGAGGCCCTCAGGCAGATAGCAGCAAAAGCATTATAACTGCATTCTGTGGGTAGTGTGAAGACAGACTTGCTTTGGGGGGTCTGTTTCCAAGGTAGTTGGGGCAACAGGGAAGATTAACAAGTTAGAATTAGGTCCTCAAAGTCTGAAGAAATAAAGACTTTTAAAAGATGTGCTATTTTGAAAACCACCGACATGAACATTGAGGGTGATTTAGGTGTAAGTCGCCTGCAGTACTAGAGCCCATCTGAGCCTCTCCTCAGAGCCCCAGGGAAAGTGAGTCCTCCTAAGCTGTGTCCTTGCAATTGTAGGCCTTAGGTCTCCTTCTGTTGCTGGCTGCCAGAAGGAGGCCACTTTGTTCTGAGATGCTGACCCTCTCCTCCTCCTTAGTCACACAGCTAACTCTCTAAGCCATTAATGACTGGACAAACCCCACCAGTCTTCAGATCTCTCTGGCCTATCCATCTGCCACCAGCCAGAGACATGGGAGGTGCATGTTTCAGACTATATAACTCCTGCCACTATCAGGAGTGATGTTTCATACAAGTGGTGAGGATGGAGTCTTAGTGGAGGGAAGTCTTAGAATGTTGCCTACCACACTGTATCCCCCATTGTTCATCATTATCAACAGCATATAGAGGCTTGAAGCATGAGACAGCCAGGACTGGTAGGATAGCTAGCCGTTGCTAGAATCCTGGGGTTTTTACCACACTAAAGGAATTGACCCCGTGGTCCCTGTGACGATGGACTCCCTGTAAGCAAGTGTGGAAATGTGAGCTCAGCACAGATTTGCTAGTGGTACATTTCATTTTCTTTCTAAAAACATCATTCTGGTGAGGATGGATGTGGCATGGTATAGCTTCCAATTTGTGTTTTTCCTTATTAATAGTTCTACTGATGACCACGTTTCTGCTAAACTGTATTTCTTAATCCCAGACTTTACATAATTTTGTATATGCCCCTTTTAAAAATATATTAGAATATTCATCCCATATCTTCAAAAAACAAAACCCTTTGACTAGGATACAAGTATATTTGACATTAAAGAGGTAGTCTTTATTTAAAAGAGGAAAACTATACATCATATATTTTGATATTAATGCTGTTATTTTATGAGGACTACACTTCAGTTGTCTGCTGTGGAGGTACTTAGATGGCTCTACTATTTGTAAAAGACGCCAGAGTAAAGCAAGTGACCGGCCACAGTGAGGATGACCTCAAGCAGTCAGACGCAAGCTGAAAATTAACTTCTTCCTTAGTCACCCAGTCTGCCCAGCTTCAGATGTGTCAACCCCAGTCACGTGAGCCAGCTCCTCAAGCTAGGTTTTGTTGTTTCACCTCTCCCTGATATCCAGGAGTACACACACAGCACACATATACACACACTCCACACACAGACACTACACATATACACACATGCCACACACACACACACACACACACACACACACTACACATATACACACATACCACACACACACACTACACATATACGCACATGCCACACACACACTACACACACACCTCCCTTCCCTCCCTTCTGTTCCTCTCCCTCCCTCCTTTCCTTCCTCTCTCTCTCTCTCTCTCTCTCTCTCTCTCTCTCTCTCTCTCTCTCTCTCTCTCTCTCTCTCTCTCTCTCTCTCTCTCCCCCCCTCTCTCCCTCTCCCTGGAGAACTTTTAAGACAGCTTACAATGGAAGAACGACTTGAAGGAAATGCCTCAGTGGCAACATGCCTGTGTGGACTTGATCCCTTGCCATTCTGTTACCTTGGGATGGGAGAATATTTCTCAGCTTTTGAAAGGAACCTGTTCCCGATTTAGTCGTGTGCTCAGGTGGCTGTTTTATCTTTAAGAGGGGCAATGGGAGCTGGGCCTATAGCACAGGGCCGGAGAGCTTGCCTAGCAGCCAGAGACTTCTGAGGAAAATGAAACCCCTTATCACGGATTCCTCAGCTACAGGGCTTCTGAAAGATCCAAGAAATGATCTTACCAGCAAGATAGCCCAGTCTAAGAAGCACGGAGAGTCCATGTTAACATTCAGATGTTGTCTGAATAGGAGAAATATCTGAACTGGGGATTCACAGAAGTCCAAGACTAAAATCCAGGTGAAAAAGTGAAGGAGTATGGTGTAAAAACGAACATGAAGTACGTCACTCGGGCCATGTGTCATGTGTGATATGTGACATTTTGAATAATAACTCCCCACCCCCAAAAAATAGTTACAAATGACTCCAGACTGTGCATATGACCACCTATCTTTCAATAAAAATGGCCAGAGTTTAGTCAAGCAATTTTTTCTCCTTTATTTTTGTTAAATAAGACCCCAGAGAGTATAGTGCAAACACTCAGTAGAAAAGTTGCAGTTAAGAAATTTACATTCACATTAACATTTCAGTTCATTCACTTTTTAAATAAAAATAGGACAAATTATTCAGTTACTCATCTCAATTTAACAATCTTGAAAAAGACTGGAAGGTGCTCTACAGAGTTGACATAAAAATAGACCCGTATTGATTATACAAATCTATTGTGAGAGGTTACCCAGTGATATTGAGTTATTGTGAATATAATCATCAAGTTCTCATAGCTACGGACACATCTGGGAAGTTTATCGTGTGGGATAAAATGCCCCCTTTGTCCATGCACCCTCTATCCCACTACAGACTCAAAGCTTTCTTGATAAACACAGGACACAGGTGCTTACATGCCTTTTTAAATTTTTTTTTAAGTAAGGAACTCCAGAAGTGGGCTTTGGGCTTACTTTACATCAAGGTGGAATTACTGCTAAGACGCAACCATAACGACATTTCCATTTGTGCAAATTGGTGAGCAATCAGCTTAAGTGGGAACATGGTGGGAAAGGGAGACACTGGACAAAAAGTGCTGGAGCCACACAGACTCCACAAAACCTGGGATTGGCTGAGGGAAACGCTGGGCTCCCAAGGAGCAGTAGAGGTGACTTGGGAACAAGCCCAAGCCCATCCATTCTTCTGTGCATGCTACATAATGTCAAATTCGAACTAAGGTGCACACAATTAGGAATTTCATAGCATGCAATTCCATAGTGCAAATGGCTTGCATATACTCAATTTTAACAGGGATGAAGGCAACAGAGCAGGCCCCTTCTCCCCAGGCATGTGTGCTCCTGGTGGCCAGTTGTGCCCACACTGCCAGTGGTGTATGCAAGAGATGCTGGGGGCTTCCTTGGGCTCCCCACAGCATGGGAATGGTCCCCTGAGACTTGTGCTTCATGTGCCTGGGGTCTGGGGCTGAGTGGAGGTTGCTGGTGGGGGATGAGAAGTTCTGGCTGCTGTCAGGCCCACTTCCCTCTGCAATGTAATGGGGGGGGTCACCACCCTCAGACAGATCTAGTGGCCTGCAAATGTTCTAGCAGGCCATTCTACAAGTTTATGAAGTCTAAGAGATTTCTGGAGTCAGTTTCAGCTAGCATCTCAATGCTAATTCTCAGCAAGTGTCTGGAAATGTTTGGAAACCAATGCATCTGAAGTGGACATTGCCTAGCATCAACAGGAACCAACGCCTGGAAAGCATGTGGGGCTCCTGTAA
Source organism: Micromys minutus (assembly GCF_963924665.1). NCBI lineage: Eukaryota > Metazoa > Chordata > Mammalia > Rodentia > Muridae > Micromys > Micromys minutus. Next base: position 31,760,344 of record NC_137969.1, on the reverse strand, counting down.
TGGAGAGGCAGCCATATTTCTCACCACTCATCATCATCCCTTCCTTGTTTTCTACACACTCCTGGAGAACTCTCTCTAAAGTCCCCTGGAATCCCTGGGAAGGCACCCTCACTGCCCTGCTGGCTGGAAGCACGGGCTAGCACGGGTAGTAGAACATTGAAGGTAAGAGCTGTTACTGCAGCCAGGCTGTCTGAGGAGTGTGGTTTGGGCTCCACAGTTGTGCCATAGCTCTGTCCCTAGTTGATGTCAGGCCTTTCAGAAAAGACTGATTTAAGAAGATGCCACTAGACACAATGTCAGTTTGTGTTTTGACAAGTTTTAGTGTATCAAGGACACTATAAAGCTGAAGCCAGGTGTTCTAATTTCTTGCCAGGTATCTCGAACTTTGGGGGCATGCAGCTGATCAGAAAGAAATCAAATGGCTCTAATTTAGCAACAAGAAGCCAAGAATTAAAGAACCAAACAGCACTTGGCCACATGCTCCAAATATGGGGTTCAAGCAAGCCTTTCCCACAAGGACCAACCTCTATGAGGTGCCCTGTGCCACACGGAGTAAGCATGGTTGTGCAGCCAATAGCATCAACAGCAACCTGGTTCTTACAGATTTCACATGGCTTAGCAGAGACCTTAAATGCAACAGAAAGCATACAGCTTGGCCAGATCAGATGAAGAGTTGAGGCCTGGCCCCTCCCTCCCTGCCTTGCAGTCTCAGGACAAATGTGTATTGAGTATTAGGAAGCTGTTCATGGACAAGGAGCCCATAGAACGAGCCCAGGAATTGCAAAACTATATGGAAGTACTAGTAATGAGTGTTCAATCAATTTACCCCCATACCAAAGGCCCCCCCAAGTATGTTCAATGATTGCCCTCCCTTGTTTGAGTGTGGACTGAGCAGGTCTAGCAACATGCTGAAGAAAACTCAGTGCACTCACTAGATTTTAATAAATGACTGGCACTTGTCAAGACAGAGGATTGTGGCATGACGGTTGGTCAATTTTCTAAATTTTAAGAAAACAATTTTCCAGCTACTTCGGAAGCCCAACTCCAGAGCCTCCTGGGTCTTGTTCTTCCCAGTGCGTAACCCAGACAGGCAACAGCGGACACACTGGGTGGAAGGTGTGACCTCCATGTCAGGTCCTGAAACTTGGAGGACAGGGAAGGGCTAATGTACCTGAGATTTGATGCCACTTTGTCCCCTCCTTGGAGTTTGGATGGACACTCACCTGGCATGTGGAGCTGCCACACCCTCTACACAATATTCAACACACACCCAAACCCTCAATCCAAGAGGACAAAAGAAACAGGAGCAACAGAGTCTCTCCATGCACACAGACCAGAATTATAGAGGTCCTTTCTCAAGAGACTTAGCAGTGGGCTTAGTGGCTCAGCGACATGTGCCCATCCTTCCCCACTCTCCCTGGAGTGGGGGGTTTGGTAGGTGCTGCCTCCGTTTATGGGATATTAAGTGTCCAAAATACAGCTCACTATATTCAAATTTAATTGTTTTGCCTTTGGTGAATAATCGTAATCTCAGGAAGAATAATTCCATGTTGTCTTAGACATATATACACATGTTTATACACATGCACACAAGCACACATTGATTTGAATTAATGTGTGGCCTCCAGTGGAATAATATTTGTTCTCCAAACCACTGAACAGATCTGGTATGTGTGGAACAGAATGGATTAAAATGGTTAGAAAACTTAAAAACCCAAATGTCTCAGTCATTACATAATGATGTGTTGATGAGATAATTATTTAGTGGCAGGATGTAGCACTTGAAGTTGGGTCTGAAGTGTTTATGGAATGGACCAGAGAGTTACTGATCTCATCTCCTATCATTGGACCTACATTTACAAGAAATGAACTCTCAGCGCAAGGCCAGGGATCCCTCATACATTCTAAAGTGCCTCCTGAATCCTGGGAGGTGAGGCAGACCCTGGAGAGTGCCTACACCTGCCTTGCCCAACTCAGTGTGTCTATGTGAAGTTGTGCTCATGATGTACCAAATGCTGTGTAACAGCCACTAGAACCTAACAATCTTCCTTATCTCCACCTCACAGAGCATTACAGATGGACTTCTGACAGGAAGAACCCCTTGGGCAGCCAGCATCAAGACCAAGCCACCCCACGTCATCAGACCTGGCACACTCCAGAATTCTCCGACCAGTGAGCAGCAGGAGCCATCTTGAATATGCACTTCAGTACTGGGCCTACCCCACCCTTTATAAGAGAATCCTCTGGCCAGGCCACACACCTTCTGCCTTCCCCTAGGAAGGCTCCTAGGCTCTAGGCCTGTGCCTCTGGATCCACAATGGTCTTGGTCCATGTGGCACTGGTTGACCATATAGGTACCAGGAGTTGTCTAGGGTCAAAGATCCTTCATTTCACTGTGTCAGCTGTGAACATAATATGTTTTCTCACTGGTGTCAAAGGGCTCAGAAGGATTTGTGTATAAGATAGTTATCTAGGTGCCTCAGTTCCTGGACTGAGTCCTCATTCTGCCAGAGACAAGGAGGTTAGCTTCCCATCCCCAGGGCAGCTGAGGGAGGCTCCAATTTTGCCTTCTGAACTCTGAGTCCAGTGACTTCTCCAAGCAGATCCCCAAATCTAAGTCCACCCCAAGCAGCTCCTCTAACCCCTAGCCTAAGGAGTCAGGAATACAAACCAACTCTAATATTCCCTATGAAAGTATGTGAGAGAGTTCAGTGCATTTGTACATGTGTATGTGTGCAAGCACGCATGCACACACCCTTTTAACCATCAAGCTACAGCCAAGCCTGTAGTTGTAAATGTAAATGAGCTATTGGTTCAAGCCCACTATAGAAATGTTTAAAGCCAGTCACAGCCAGAGAAGCAAGATCTTCAAGGGCCCATATAATATTCAAGCTGCCAGAGTTGCATGTTATTCATTTTAACCAAGCCAAATGTACTCTTTCAAAGTTGAAGCCATTAAAAAGCATGAGCAAGTCAGTTTCTGGCAGCCATGTCAGAATGTAAGACCAGCATCTCTTCTGCACCACGGTGCTGATGGGTGAGCAGTATATGTAGCAATGTTCTTTCCCTGCACGATTATGCTCAGCAGGAGGGGTACGCACTCGCTCTAAAACACCCCTCCCACACCCATGGACCGAAGCTCTCTGTACAGGCTGTGAGTAAGATCCCCGGGACTCAGAGAGTTCTAGAACTTACCTTGCTGAGGGCAATGGTGGCTGGGAGAATGGAGTGAAACCTTCCCCAGCTCCACAGTCCAAAGTGCTTCCCTCTTCCTCATTAAAGCAAGTCATTTGCACAGTTTCTGAAGGTTGCTGTTAGAACAGCGGCGTAAGAGTCCTTCAGCTCACATGTAAGCACAATGTGAGCTCTCTGAAAGCCACCCATACCTGCCAGCCAAGCCCACATCCTGAGTCCTGTTAGCCCTTTCTAGCTCTTTCCTGTTATACCCTCAGGGGTCGCCTTCTCCCACCAGGATGGCACCGGGAAGGTGGAATGTGCCACCTTGACTATGCCACCAGTGCCTTGAAATGTTGCAACACTGAAACTGTCACTTCCCTCAGTCACATGAAGCATCTCGATTCAAGAACAGGTACAGATGCAGGATCGGATGGCTGCCCTCACCTTTATTCCTTAGCAATACTGGGGCCCAGGACTCGTGTCTGCTCATGGGGGTACCAATCCTGGCTCTAGGAACCAAGAAGCTAGAGCTAGGGAGGGATAGTGACCTGGATGTCATTCCTTGTAGCAAGCTCACACGCACAGGTAGTTTCCGAAATATCAATCTGTTTGGGCCAGACCTGTCTCTACAGTATTAGGTTCTGGTTATTGCTTCTATGACAGAAGGGGTCCGGAAGCCCTGGTGGCTTTGGAGTCTGAGAAATAACTGGATTGCTGTGTGTGAGGGGACAGGTGTGTGTAGGTACACACACCTCAGAAGTGGACTGTCCCAGGTTGGCACAGCCTGTGGAAGCATTTGGAAGCATTCTGGGGCTGTGTTCTATTCTACAGTGTCAGGCACGGGAGGCATGCTAGGGGTGTGAAGGGAACACAACAGGGTCATTTCCCAAGGGCCACAGCATTACAAGCAGGGGCTGAAGTGGGTACCAGGCTTTTCCTCATTTTTGGTACAAGTGAACAAGCACCTGTAACTGGTGCACTATTTACAGAGCATCTTAAAATAAATAATTTGGAGAGAATCCTACCTAAATGGCTCTAACATTTGTACATGAATACTGTACAAGATTAAAAATAAATAAGGCAATATAATACATTTTTATCACAAGTAAAAAGTTGTTTATCACCAAACCCCAAGGAACATATGGCTGCACGTGTGGTTCCTGACCTCACAGGAAGTAGGCGGATTTGGAATTGCTGATGATGGAGATGTGCCCCTGAAGAAGAGACCCAGCCAAGGCTCCTGTGTGGTCTACTTCAGAACAGTTCTGTGGCCAGAGAAGGCAATGTCATTCTACACAGCTGCTTTCTCCCTCTCTAACCACACCTTGAGTAGCTCTGCACATGCAGCCACGGGGTCTTGGTTTTACACACTCACACGTGATTGCAGGGTTATAGATGTAGGCTGGCTCTGTTCAAGAGCTGTATTAGGTCAGATCCAGGGGCCACTGGCTGGCCTCCTCCCTGATGGTCTGCTTGCTGCCCACTCAGGCTGTGGCCAATTTCAGCTCCTTGTGGTTGTGGGAGTGACATCCTGGCTTCTTTGCTGGCTGGAGCTGTGTTGTCCTAAGTCTCTTCAATGAGTTCCATGTCTTCATCTTCAAGTCAGCAACAGAGACTCAGTCCTGGGTACTCTCCATACCTTTCTCAGCCTGGCCATCTGTCTGTCCACTTCCGAGGGGCCAGGTGTCCGCACCAACCCCATTAGTGTAGTCTAGGCTTCGTTCTTAATCCTTCAGGCCTACCTACCCTAAGTCCCCTTGTGGAGGTTCTCTACCCTACTCAACAGTCTAGAACAGTCTAGAAGGTCAGGGATAACAGGATAGCCCTCAGAGCCAGGGCCACAATGTACTCACTTCCTCTGGGAGCTCTTGTCTGAGCTGATGGCTTCAAATCTGGTTAAAACAGACAGACAAGGTGAGAAATTCCTAGTGCAAAAGAGCTCCATGAGGAAAAGCCAGTTGTCCCAAGGATAGGAAAACACAGGGGTAGGCAGGAGGCAGGAGCCACAGAGGAAAGAATACTTGCATGCCCTAGCCAGGTTCTGGCTGAGATAAATCTGCCCCTTCTCAGAGCCCCCCCAACAACCTTATAAATGCAATCTATGATGCTTTTTAGGGCCATGGGAGAAACCAAAGGCCTCTCTCAACCCCTGCCCTCAGAACTCCTGGAACCAGCATCCCCCCAACACTGCCACACCAAAACACCAAGCCACAGGAACCAGACATGCCACTGGAGGAGGATGAGGCTACCTGCTCTCCAACCCTGAAGGCTGCAGTGGAGGGCTGAGGTCAGTCTGGCCCAGGCTCTTTGGTTCTAGCCAGAGTGGGGTGCCAGAAAGGTGGCAAGCAAGGGTCATACCATGCTACCTGATGTCATCAGCTCCAGCCCAGTCCAGAGAGAATCTTTACAATGTGTGAAATCTTCACAGCTGCCCCACCCCCACCCGAGGGCACCTGTGGTGCAGTCTCCGGGACTTGGGAGACTTTGCATGCAGCCTCCAGCTCTCCCTTGCTGGAAGTTTTCTCCCTACCCACAAGTGACCTGAGTATAGCCTCAGCTGAGCACCCCAGGGATGGGCGCTAGCTCGCCTGTAAAATTACCCAGGTACCAACAGAGCCACACACTTGAGCCAGAGCCGAGTCCAGGAACATCCCATGTGCACCCAGCCAGGGAAGATTAGGCTTTGCTCTGCCCTGTTCTAGGAAGATAGGACCCTCGGAAGTAGGAAAGCCCTTGGGGTGCCGTGAGAAAATGGGCTTCCATAGACATGATCAGGCAGGGCTTCTGCCTACCTGGCCTGTTTCAAGCTGTCTCCCTTCCTGTGAGTGACACTGAATATCTCCAGAAGCCAGGCTTCATCCCCCTATTTCCAGCAAGTTGCTTCCTATGGACTCCTCCAGAATCCTGTGACAGGGTTTCATCACAGCTGTAGTCACTGGAAAGCAGAGGTGGTCTGTCAACACGGTCACTCTTCCCCTTCACTCTGGAGCAGGGACACCACACCTAAACTCAGAAACTCTGAAACCACCAAGAGGGGGGCTGGTTATGCCAAGTAGAGAATGTCTTCCAGCCAGGAGAGCGCTCACGGTGGCTGTAGTGGGTCAATCACTCTCACCGGAAATGAAGGCTTGATTCTTGATAAACTTACAGTGTCCAAGACACCACAAAGAAGACGAGGCAGCACACACCCCTCCTCCCTGAATGTGCAGCAAAGGCACAGGGAGAGGAGGGCCCAGTGTTGTAGCAGTCAGAAACCAGCAGCCAGGTGGGGCTGGAAGAGAATGCACGAGCCAGGAGGACCAAGTGGGGCTGGAGAGCCTCCCGAGGATTCCAGAAGACCTGCCTCTGGCTGTTAGCCAAAGCCTACTCTTGAAGAAAGCCAGAAACTCCGATCTTCATGCAGTAAGAGGTGTCTTTTCAATTCTTCCTAGACTGCCCTGACCGAGACCTGACCAGCTCTTTGCTGTGCCCCTGGTATGAACAGCTCAACTGTCATGGCCCTGCCCAGCGGGGCCAACTTCCCAGTCTGACACTCATACTTGAAGCTGCTACTCAGGGTTGGAGTTACCCATAAGCCAGGACCTACCAGGGCTAGAGCCACCCATAAGCCAGGACTTGCCAGGGCTGGAGCTACCCATAAGCTAGTTGACTTGGGGCTCAGTCATGGTGGGCTCCTCTGCCAGCTGGACTTCCATAGCTTTTGCCATGACCATGGAAGATATTCCCAAGGTCCCAACACCAATGCCAACACTACCCAGGCATAACCAGGTCATTAGGAAGAGACAGAGCTCAGTATGCCCCAAGGGGTGGCTTGGGCACATCTCCCATTGGCCTCAGGCCACACTTAGACAGTGCTTCTTCTCCAGCCCAGCCACTTGGCAACTGCTTCTCTGGCTGGTCCTGGTGAGAGCCATGGTGGCTTGTGTCACCCTGGAGCATCCTTGCCTTGCATGCATCTCCAGTGGCTCATGGGCTCCGCTAGGCTTCCTTCCCTGCTGCTGAGGATGACAGGCACTGGCTAGTGGGGGCTGGAGGAAGCCCCGGTCTGATTGGGGGTCCAGCTGCAGGACACAGAGGAGGCCGTCTGGCCTGGCCTCCACCTCTCCCGTAAGGAAACATCCTTCGCTCCAAGCGAAGGGATCTGCTGTGAGAACTGTTTCCATCACTCCTGCCTTCTAGAAAGTACGTTAGCATCTCTCCCTTGCCCTTGACACTGACTTTGCCTCTGCACACAAACTGGTACGAGCACCGCTTCAGCAGCCGGTGGACTTCCTCAGTCACCTGCCAGTGGAAAGAAGCCAGCATTACTCTCAGCGATGGATGAGGGGAAATCTTCTGGAGGGTAGGAGCTGCCCAGTGTACCTTTGACCCTGCACCTCACTTCCCATCCCAGCTCCCCAATCCTGGCAGTATTTGGACAAAGTTACTTCATATCTGGGCAAGTGGGGGCAGCTGAGACTAGGGACCCAGCAGGGCTTGAGTGAACCATTGTGGTTGCTTTGTGCACCAGTCAGAGGCTGTGTGGGACCAGCCCCAGTGTTAAAGACAGAGGGGCAGTTTCTCTGGATCAGGGCTCTAGAGACCTCAGCAAGGTAGCATCTGATGCATGTACCCCACCACTGGGATTGGCACCCCAAGCTTCTGGTATTGGGGTACAGCTACTGGATTGTCCCTTTAGTAGTACAAGATACAGGAGACAAGGAAAGCTAGGAGAAAATGGGCCTCTCTTGGCTCCTTCTTTTCTCAGGCTTCAGACCTGTAAGTATACTGGCTCCAAGAATCTCTGCCTCCCCAACCAAAGAGAAGACGGAGAAATATCCCCAATCTATGGCATAATCCTAAGCCAGCAGGGAGGGCTCTATACCTCCTTGTCTCCCGGCTTCGGCTCTCCCCCCATTTTATGTTCAAACAATGAAATTGTCTCCAGCTACCTTCTCCCACTCTGGCAGACGTAGGAGGGTGGCCAGCCACGTGGACTTGAGCACCAGTGTAAAGATATCACATATGAACCTTTTTAATCAAATACTAGAAAATGTGTTTAGGACAAAGAATTTAAATCTTCTTGTCCCTCCACCTTGCCAGACTTTTATGTACACGTTTTCATCCTCACCCCCAAAAACTGTGAGCAAAAATCAAAAATAAAACTATTTCCACTGAGTCGCTTTCACTACAGCAACAAAAGCAGTGGCAGGTTGGAGTGGGGATGGGAGGGGGGCCGAGGGGGACTTCCTTGGGCATGACCAGTCTGGGGAAGGCTGTAAGGAAGTGTATGGATCTTCTTTCTCCATGGTAATATCATACTACATGTCCTATACGTGAGAGCGGCAGGAGCTTCACCGCTAAGCGGATGCTCAGTGCACAAAGCTGTGCACGTAAAAAGAGGCTGCAATCTGTGTATATTTTAACACAGCAAAAGAAATCCAGGGAAGAAAATGAAACGTCACCAATGCAAAACTGCAGAGCTTCTAAGGGACCCTAGAGCTAGGTGCTGGGAGGAGACACTGGAACACATGCTTGCACCTCACAGTGCTGCAGAATGTGGAGGCGTCACGGTGAGTTAAAGGCTCAGTAACCAGTAAGACGCAACTTCACAGTAACAGTGTCGTCAGAAAACCCTGTCTGTGGCAATGCCCTGCCCACATCAGGGGTCCTACAGGTCCTGAAACCATGGGAAATTCACAATGATAACGATGTTGCTCCAAAACCCTGGAAGGCTGCAGTTCTCAGCTAGGTGGCCAGATGCCAGGGCACCCTTCATATACCCCATTCAACCAGCAGACCTACATCTAAATGGCAGGTCTAATGCTATTCCAGGAGAAAATACTAAAAACTGGGTCTTTCCCCAACACTGATGAAGACCAGAAGCCACCTTCCAGTGGCTCCTAGAATGTATCATAGCTACCAAGTCTTGTCCTATCTGTAAAACGTGGTCTTGCAGACTCAAATAATCCATGCTTATCTCTAAGAAACCATGGTTGGCTTCATCCCAAGGACCGTTACTCACCAACTATCACAGAATTGTTAACTTAGGGACCCTGCTGTTGGAAAAATAGCCTGAAGCCAGCAGCAGCAGCTTTGCATGTCTCTGGGAATGCATGCCAGGGCCTCCTGCTTTCTGTTTCTCTCAGGCCAATTGCAGCCCAGGACATGTCAGAGTCCAAGGGGGACCTTGTATTAACTGAGTGGTCCGCCAGTGTCTTGTTGCAAACAGTGTGGAGTATCTGCATGGCCTTGTTGGTGAGGTGTCCTCCTAAGTTTAAAATAACTTTTTGTTACATTGTTTTGTTTATAGTGAGAGCATGAGCAGGTGTATTAGGTCAGAGGACAACTTGTAGGAGTCAGCTCTCTCCTTCCATTGGACAGACGCCAGTTTAATCCCTGGCTCTCTTGAGATTCCTGATGCCTCACCTGACACCTCAGTTTCCTCATCTGAGAAATGGGTGCCTGTGTCTTTTGGATTTCTGGGTGATTTACCTGGATTCTCCCCTGGACCCCAGTGCTGTCCATCCGACTGGCCACATTGACTGTGTTTCCCCAGATGTCGTACTGGGGCCTGCGAGCACCGATCACTCCAGCAACCACGGGGCCAACGTTGATGCCTGAAAAACAGCCACAGCATAGCTTGTGGGCAGCTGGAAACCGGTAACTGGAAAGCCAGTTGTTCCTAAGAAAAGGCAGGACTTTCTGAGTCTTGGTTTGAGGGCCACATAGAGTCTGGCTCCGTTCTAAAGGTGGTAGCACTCCAATCTGGTACAGAGTTCCCCAGGCAGGCAGTGGGCAGCCCCTCAGCCTTGCCCACCATACATGCAGCAGCACTGGTCTTCAGAGCAATTCCTAACCCTAAGGAAAAGCTCCAGGTCCTACTAACGCAGGAGAAACTTGAAGTAGTAAAATGGATGCATATATGTATATTAATGCATACAGTTACTAATAGGCCTGCTTAGAAGACAAGTAGGGTACTAACCGGGCTTGTAAGAAACTGGAGGAAGACAATTTTTGTGCCATAATTGAAGTTTAGAGTCATCGAGAAAATTTCTGCTATAGACTGTTCACCAAGATTGACCTCTACTTATGCTCCAAACCCGTAACAAGAGGAGACAACTCGGGCTTAAATCCAGCCATTAGGTTCATCTGCACATGGAAAAACACACCTCTAAGGGCAGCTCAGAGGTACAGAGCCAGGGGTAACAACAAATCCCCTGTGCTCCTATCAGGAAAGACAAAAATCTGCCAAGTGTGCCAGGATGAGCCAGGGCAACTGTTTGAAAACACTGGTGTACTTAAATAATTCTGGCAATATCTTTGCTGTGTGAGTCCCCCATTTGCCCAAGTGGCCAGACTTGCTATCTCCTGCCTCTGTTTAAATTGTTCAAAGTGTAACCTGGGGCCGGGATCTGGAGGAGATTTAAGGAGAACAGCATATATGGAATACATAAGCCTAAGGTCTGAATCTATTCATCCGTGGCTCCTCTTTGGGCATCAGCCAGAACTAGACACAGGTTATCATTAAAGCACTGTCTCTTTATTTTCTCTGAGTGTGTGGAGACACCAGGAATCTGGCTCTATTGTCTTTATGCCCACAGTGTACCTTGCCTCTTGGCCCCTTAAAGTCATAGTACCTTTTTAGATTTTCTTTGACATAGCCCTGAAGCTGCATTACTCAGAGTGTGGGTCCTGGCACCCAAAACAAATTCAAATGCACAAACGGGAGGACATGAATCCTGTGTCCCCCCACAGGTCAGGGTTCAGTGGACCTCAAGGACCTGGAGAGCTCTGCAGCATCCCATCTGGTTCAGGTACAGTCTGAGTTCCTGTTAGTGAGCACCTCTGTGTAGGTTTCTTTCCCCAGAAATGTGCTGTGCCATCCTGCCCTGGACTCGCCTTGGTGGAACCTCCAGGGCACTTTGATGACAGCCTATAGGTAGCTTCCCCTGCGAGTGGGGCTGCCCAGCCTGAGTAAATGCCACTTCCAGTCTGAAACATTTCTGAATTTCCTCTGTAGTCACAGGCATTAGGAACAAGACTGAAGGATCATGGGTAACCCAGGACGGTGAGAGTCACTTCTCAAATGGTATTCTAGGAGCCATCTTTGTGAATCCCAGCTGCCCATAGCCAGGTGGGGGAACCTGTGCAGGGGCTGGCCTGCTAGGAAGCAGAGCCACAAGGGAACTTCATCCATCTCATTTTGGGACCAACACAGGAGCCAGGGACAAGGGAAGAGGAATCTCCCATTAGCACTGGTATAGATCAGAGCTAGAGGCTCAGGAGGAGGCTGGCCACTAAGAAAGGAGCCAGGGCTGGTTCTGCCCCTGCTCTCAGGGGACACCACGTTGAAACAGCTTGTTTCTAAGGACACTGGCACACCACCTACTGCAAAGCTCTTCATTCCCATCACCCTTGTACCCAAGCACAACCAAGGGCCATGTATAAGGCAACTGGACATCTGTATTGAACAGATCACAAACATCCAGTTAACTGTATCCTGAGCAAGGCACAAAGATGGGAGCTGTGGGGTACGCAGGAGCAGGGAGAAATGGCAGTCAGCTAACCTCACTGCATTCTAGATAAGCTTACAGCTCAGGTGAAGACTGAATTTCAAGCACAGTTTTGCAAACATAAGAAAGAGACCTGGGTACCAGTTTCCCCTCTCAAGTCACAGCCAAGAAAGGTGCTGCCTGAGCCCTGCTAATAGACTCCCTCCCAAACCTCTTTCCAAAGAGATTTGCATTGCAGCAGCCACCAGGATGGTGATGGAGGAGCCTGTCTCCAGGTACCAAGGATGCAGAGATGGCTCTAAATGACTACAGCAGTGAATGAGGCACCTATCACACCTTTATATGAATCCTTACTCCTAAGTCCTTTCGGAAGCAGTGCATGTCCACAAGCCACCTTCAGAGACAATGCTGTCCCCATGCACTCCTGACCAACACAACCTCCTGTGAGACCACAGGCTTGCACTGACCCTGCTCCCATCAGCAACAGGAATAGATTCAGAGTCACCTACCAACTCGGAGAACAAAGTCATTGTAGGACTGGTAGTTGATTTCATCCAGAACATCAAACATGTCGATGGCAAAGTCTGCCAGTGTGCTCAGGTGGGAAGAGATGGACTTCTTAGCCTGGGTGTGAAGAGACAGAACAGTAAGTGTGCAGAGTACCAGAGCAGGAGGCATCAGACCACCCGGGCAGGTGCTGGGACTGGGATGTAATCCCAGCAGAAAAGCAGCCATGGAACTAGCAGGTGCACTTGGTACCTAGCTGGGGGATAGGTCAGTTCTCCTATTGTACAGATAGAAAATTCAGGGTGTTGCCCAAAACACAGCTTTTGAGAGACACAGGCAGAAACCACCCCAAGTCATGCAAGTCCGCACCATGTCCCTCCGGAGGTGTGGGGAACAGCCCCCGGAAGTGGGCATCAGGACAGGCACCTATTTTGGACAATGCTGTCAATACATGTTGCACATGAGCCAAACAAGGGCTAGGGACATATGTGAGGGTGGTGTGCCAGCTTCCTTCCTGCAGACTGACACTGCATCCGTATGGGTGTGACTGGGGGGACAAAGCCCTTACATTCGCAAAACACTCATGGCCAGAAGCTTTTTGATTTCTGTATTTATCCAGAAAACTTATTGTCCTCAACATCAGGGACCTAATGCTCTTAAGACAACACTGAACAGGCGTTATTATTTTTTTTAAGAACTTTAATGTATGTGCAACTGAGCAGATGACAGAGTCTCTGTGTAGTGACCTCCTCTGCATACGCCTAGCTGCTGCTGAATTCTCGTGTTCCAGTGGCACATTTGTTACTGTCGCTGAGCCAACACTGGCATATAGTTACCAACTCGCAGCTACAGTTAACATTGGAACTCACACTTGGACTGTATGTGCTGCAGGTTTGATGACTGCCTAACACCATGCAGTGTCGTGTGACACAACAGTTCCACTGTTCTATACATCCTCCCTGCTCTGCCAAGCCACTGCTCCTGCAACGCCAGGCCCAGAAGCCACTCATTCTGTCTCTGTAGTTTTGCTGTGCCTCTGTCACCTGCACTCTTGTATTTTATGACGGTAGTATTTAATCTTGTGGACATGTCAGGATGTTTTAAATCCATTTGCCCAATGAAGAGACTTTTGCTGGCTTCCGGTTGATTTGGGGTAACACCACAATGACTGTTTACGTACAGGTGTCTGTGTAGATGTAAGTTCGAATCTCATTTTTGTGAACACCAAGAACTGTAGTGGTGGGGGTGTGCAGGCATCGGTAACAGTCTGAATGGCTTTGTTAGAAGCGGCCATACTGTTTCCACAGTGACTAGAGCATTTTGCGTTCCCAGCAGTAAGGAACGAGAGTCCCTGTGGTCACACAGACTTTCAGTGTCCTGGATTTGGGCTGTTTGAACAGGTCAGTACTTTAATCTCCTCCCTAAGAACTTAAAATGTGAGGCATCTTCTCATGCCTTTCCTTGCCTCCGTAGATCATCATGGATGGACCCTACTCAGACTGCCCACTTTTTAACTAGATGGCATTTTCTGATTTTTTTTTTAAACAATCTTACAGATTTTTAAAATTTTATTTGAAGTATAGGAACTTTATCAGATAGGTGGCACATTTTCCCCAGCATGCAGACTGACTGTTCGTTCACAATATGGCTTACAACGTAGGGGTTTCATTTAATGAAGCCCAACTAAACATAATCTTTTCTTTCAGGAATCACGCTTTGGGGGTTATATTTTGGTGTTACATGTAAAAACAACCATCCTAAACTCAGGGACATCTAGATTTTCTCCCAAGTCCAGAAGTTTCTTAGATTTTTATATTACATTCAGGTCAATGGGTTGACTTGAATCCATCTTATGAACAGCAGGGCATCTTTATCTTGGGTGTGGTTTTCATGCAAATAAGCAACTAGTATATTAAAAATAGGGACCAACTAGCATCTGTGTTTCTTCCTGGGCACTCTATCCTGTTCCCTGGTCAACTTGAAATTCCCCCCAGTGCACTCCGCTGTCATGACTACCGTAGCTGTCTAGTTAGCTCTTCAGTATCGTCTTGCCTTCTTCTGGGTCCTCTGTCAGTATAAATTTAGGTTCGCTTTGTCAAGGTCACAAGACTTCCTGATACAATTTTGAGTGAGACTGAATTAATTTCATAAATCAAATTTAAAAGCACTGATATCTTGACAGGTGATGGAGTAGTCTTCCTTTTATAGATCTTGTATATATACCAAGTTATATTTATACCCAGTATCATATTTCGGTGCTAATGTAAGTGGTATTGTGACTGGAATTTCAATAGCAATTGTTCATCGCTATTATACAGAGAGCAACTGACCTTCACATGTGAACCCTGGATCCTGCAGCCTTCCAATGCTCATTCATTAGTTCACTGGTTATGAGAGTCATGCATTCATTACCCACCCGCCCATTGCTGGTTCTTTCAGGTTTTTCACATATATAATCATGTCATTCCTTCCCTCATTATATAATCATGTCATCTGCAAAGATGGCATTCCTTCCCTCAAAATCCATGTGCACTTTATCTCCTTCCCTTGTCCTAGGGCTTGAACTTCCAGAACACTGTTAAATCTAAGTAGGTCTGAGCAGAGTAAGCTGGTGTACACCTACAACCCCAGAAATCAGGAGGCAGAGGAAGAAGGATTGGGATTCATTGCCAACTTGGGCTACATAAATGGTTCAAGTCCCAAATATACTATTTAGCAAAATTCAGACTTTAATAATTACTGATACTAATATTAATACTGGTTAGAGGAGATAATCTTGTAATGTCCCTGATCCCAAGCTGGGACGTTTGTCTCCATTAGGTATGGTGTTAAGCTATAAGGTTTTATGTATATTCTTTGTTAATTTAAACATTTTTCTTTTTTCTGATTTTAATCATTTTTATTCAAGAATAGGTCTTGAATCAAATGGATTTTTTGCATCAATTTTTTGGATCTTATGTTGCTAGGGTGAATTTCACAGATTCATTTTGGAATGTTAAACCAGTCTTATACACCTGAAAAAAAAAAAAAAAGATCCTACCTGGCTCTTGGGTAGAATTCATTTTACTTATTATTTGGTTCTGTTTGCTAATGTTTGATGAGGGATTTATGCATTTGAATTTATGAGAGACAAATGCTGGCCTGTGGTTTTCCTCTCTTGTGATGTCTTTGTCTAGTTTTGGTATGAGGGTGTGCCCTAGGATGAGCCCAGACAATTTCCCTCTGCCTGTCTCCTGAAAGAAGCTGGGGGTGACTGACACCTTCATTCCTTAAATGTTTGGCAAGATGAGTCCTGCTCTGGGAGACTGTCAATTACTAAATCAACCTCCTTTGTAGCTGTAGACCCGCATCATTTTCACAGTTCCACTGGGGTGAGGTGAAGGGTTAGTTTTCAGCATCCTGAGTCTGGGAGCAAAGGCAGATATCTGGTGAGGAGGGCTTAAGGGCTTTCCTAAGATTGGGTATCTAAACAGAACCAGACAATGGCAAGATAGCTTAGCATCCTTTTCCCCAGTCCAGTGCAGAGAAACTAATCCCAGTATGGGGACCCGACTGTCCATCTACAACAGAGCTAGGTCCATGCATGAGCAAATGTCCTAAAACTTACTTACCCTGGTTCCTGCTGTGGGCGCCAGCCCCACGGCTGCCATATAAGTACTCCCAATGGTCTTGATCTTTTCCAGGTCCTTGTAGAAGTCCTTGTCCATGAGCTTTGTTTTAAAACACAAAACCATTAGCATCACAGACCACTGAGGAGATGTCATATAGCCATCATCCACTAGGCGGCAACAGAGGAGGTGGCCATCGAACTGTGTACAACAGCTCCCCTGGTCTGTTTTGGGTCTGGCACTATGTTTGAAAGAGGCATGAAGGAAGTACATCATAGGACACATCCCTGTCTCTGAAGCTAAGCTCACACTCACTAGGGAAAAGGATCACCAGTGCTGGGCAGACACAGTGCCTGGCTGGGGAGGGCCAAGAGGTTCCCACCTGCCCACCTTGAGTGGAAGCCACACAACCCTTTTTCATATCCTAGAGTCAAGATGTTCTGTCCTGGACCCTACCGGAGACACAGTGGACACAGCAGGATTTGGGACCACAGAGGGTCATCCTTGCTACCCAGTGAGTGGGTGCTGTTGTATGACCTCACCTCATCAAAGTCGGCGATGATCTCATTAAGGAGCCGCAGACACTCAACCCCCATGTTGTTGCCATCCAGTTCTATGTAGAAGTCATTGAAGTTGGGGATGGAGGCGAACATGACACCCACCTGGGAGTAGGACTGGTAATAGAGGTCCTGCAAAGGTAGAAGGGGTCAGAACCACCGTGCGGGGCCGGATATGGCCAACCCACAGGACAGGCTGGGCCATAGGGGCCCAGTTGGTTCTACAGGTAAGGTGGACATGCTGGGGTCTCCAGGATGTGCAGGGTACTACATGGGCAAATCCTGGGTGGTCAGCTTTGTCCTTGAGCCTCCACAGTGAGAAAACAGCAGGGGGCAGGGGGTGGAAGGGGGGCTGTATGAAAGCTACACAATTCATGGTTCTAAAGCTCAGCTGATTGTACAGAAACAAAACAGCAGCTGCTTCTGGCTGGAGGAGCTTAATGCCAAACCCCCACCCCCAGCTTTGTTCCAACCCCTAGAACTATAGAAGCCAGCCTGGACTTCTTTACTTTTAAACCTGGCCTTTGTAAACATCTCCCTTGTGCTGTGCTGGTGGCCATAGCAACTGCGGCATGTAGGGCAGTGAGGAGCTCTGGCCAATCACTCCATGCAGAGGAGGGAAAGAGAATCCCCACGTGTTTTAAACAGATGTAATGGATAGTTGGACATACAAGCAGGTTCTCCTTTTTTAAAAATACATATTGTCCCTACATTACAGAAGCTATTTGAAAGAACCCAAACTTGAAAAAGAATTCCTCCTCCCTGCATTTAGCTTATTAAAGCCCACCCTCCTCCTCCTGTGTGTTATGAACACTGCAGGCCAGCCCACGATGGAAGGGAAAAGAGGGGAAAGGGATACATACCTGTTGATCTAATTTCCCCAGTTTCCTGGTGGCCCAGAGGTTATCCATCCCAAGGGGACAGCTAGCAAGGCCAAGCAGAGAGCTCAGGGATTGCTGGAGGCCACTGACCCCGAGTTACAGGAGAAGCAGAGGGATGCAGACTGGGCCACACTGAGCCTGCACTCCAGCTACAGACCAGGAAGTCCCGTCCCCCAGCAGGGCCTATGGAGCCCCGACACTCACCATATTCCGGGGATTGGACATGAGAAAGTGCTGTGCCACGTGTGCTGGCAGGAGGTTGAAGAGGATTCTCTTGTTGTCCAGCTTGACTCTCTCCATGTCATCCCGTTCCTCCTCCGCCTGGAGGTCAGGGGTCATGAATCCCGTGCATGCACGCTGCCCTCACCCTCCCACCATGGCACCTTGATATAGGAAAGAATGGGCGTGGTAAAGGAATGGGGTAAAGGATTTGCCAATAAGCTTGCTTAGGAAATATGGAAGTACATAAAGTGGGCTGTAGCTGAAGGAGCCCTGCCCTTTTGGAAGATGAGCACCGCACTCTGCAGGCTTGTTAAGAAGTGTAGGACTAAGAGAACTGAAGGTCAGGCTTGCTGGGAATATGTTCCTGCTAGGATTCAGTCCAGTGAGCTGGTGGCCAATTCAGCCCTGTTTCCGTTCCAAAGGACACAGCTCTACCCTGGCTCTCTCACCAAGAGGAACATAATTCTGTTAGCCAGGATGACCTGGGGTAACAACTCCTGGAAAAGGAACTGTGATCAGACTTGAAGCTTTCTGTCTCATTCAAAGTGTAACATTTATGTGTGGAATGTTTAATCCTATGACCTATATAAGCTGTTAAAAGTTTCAGGGCTGGTTTCTCCTTGGGTGTTAGCCAGAGCAGGATGTGTGCTACCAAAGAGCTTTGTCCTTATTCTCTGGGTGTCTAGAGTAAATCCTCACAGGGTACAAGGTGTAGCATGCTGCTTCGATGTCAGTATGACTATCCGTGTGGTACTCTAGATGCACAGATGGTCCACATCAATACACTTCATCTTTCACACCGGACACAAGGACCAGAGCCTTAATACGGCGTTGAAGGACTCGCCACTGCCCCATTGTAAGTTTCAGTGCCAGAGTCTAATTCCCTAGATACAATGTCTGTCTCTTGAATACCTCCTGGGAACCTAGGTACCCACTCCAGACTGCACCAGCCCCAGACAGGCCTCTGATCCCCTTTCCCAGAACTTGTGTTGCCTTCACAAGAACTTGCATCCCACTGGCACTGAGACCAGAATGCTTTGAGAGCTAGGCTGGGGTAGGTCTAGGAGCTCACCCCAGTGAGTGTGTGCCCATCATCAGCACATACTCTCTAAATCAGAAGCAGAGGGTGAAGCCCTAAGTAGTGGACAGGAGGAAAGTAGAAACAGCCAGCCCTAGCCCACTTACCAAGAACTATGGCCCTACAATGCTAAGAAAAAAAAATGTCAGGGATGGTCCCATGCATGGGCCACCATCAAACCTTAAGAGATGCTATCAGTGGGAACTAGTGGCCTGCCATATGCCAGTTTTCAGAGGCAGAAGGTGTATGTCTCTGCTACCAAACTTGACCATTGCCAGGCAGTGGTAGTGCATATCTTTAATCTCAGCACTTAGAAGGCAGAGACAGATGGATCTATGAGTTTGAGGTCAGCCTGATATACAGAGCTAGTTCTAGGACAGCCAGGGCTCCACAGAAAAATTCTATCTTCAAAAAAGCAGTCTATGTGTGTGTGTGTGTGTGTGTGTGTGTGTGTGTGTGTGTGTTACCATTTATGACGTCAAACTGGTATAGCAGAAATGCCACCAAGTACTTTTGATGCTTGCAGCCTGCCATAGAAAATATCCATTAGACAATTCATTTGTTGGTCAGTGATGTACAGGGAAGGGCAGGCACATCTCTGTGCTACAGCATCTTGTCATCCATCTTAAGAGTCGCTGTCCCTAGGGCTGTATTTGTCAAAGGCTTTGGGGAGGGTTAGTCTACTCTCCCCAGAGTTCATTTACCAG
Organism: Micromys minutus; assembly: GCF_963924665.1. Lineage (NCBI taxonomy): Eukaryota > Metazoa > Chordata > Mammalia > Rodentia > Muridae > Micromys > Micromys minutus. Next base: position 31,741,112 of record NC_137969.1, on the reverse strand, counting down.
TTACACTGTTAAGAGTTCCTGCCATGATACTAAAAAACAATGATTCTAAGGAGCAATGTGAAGAGGGCTCAAGCTAAGAGGTGTTGAGGAGCGGTGAGCAGGATGTGAAAGTCCAAGCCTGGTGCAGGGACCCAAAGTGAGTTAAAAAGAAGAAGAAGAAGATCAATGAATTAACACTCCAATAGAAAAGGGGGCACACAAGAAAGACATCCTTGGGCCCCAGACTCCAGGCCTAACCAGAGGGGACACTGGCCAACACTGCCCACATAGGCTTTGCAAACAATAGAACATGGCCACTGGCAATTCTGAAGGGGGTTCGGGGTCCATGACCTCTGCTGAAAAGAAAAACAAGAGAGTTGAGCATGCTTCTGCCCTGAGGGTGGCTCTCTGGTAGCAAGTGTCCCATGGGGGTGAGTCTGTCACTTGCTTTGGGTGTCTCACAGGCCAGTGACCCCTGACTTCCGGCTTCAGTCTTTTCATCCCCCATCCCTGTCAACATGACATTGTAAACACCCTCCTGGCCATGGGAAATGCATGACTAATTATATTTAAAATGCTGCATACTAATTACTCCCAAAGGAAAGCTTTTAAAGGGTAGGATTAAGAGGGAAGATCTATTTAAAATTTAACAGCTTTGTTGTATTAATGGCACAACAATATTTCTCCTCCCCAAATGATTATTGTCACTATCAATAATACTTTAATTAAAAAACAACGTGATTGAATATCCTTTGCTTAAAAATAAAATACTCGAAGAACCCGTGACTTCTGGAGCGAATGTCTTAAGAGAGAAGGGGCAGTAAAACACAGAATATAAAAACAGAGGGGCCAAACTGGATTGGAAAGGTTCCAGCACAGAGGGGGCGGGGCATGGGCCAATGCAGTGTTAGCAAAGGCTTAACAAAAACAAATGTCGAGTGAATGAACTATACTGAAACCTATGATTCTGCAACCCAAGGGATGGGTTCAATCAGAGGTAACAACAGCAGACCATGAACGAAGACAGGGAAACAGCCCAGGTTAAAGGTTTAAGTGTGGGTAGGAAATGGGAGAGAGGTGATTAGTTGTTCTGTTTTATTTTTGAGTCAGGGTCTCTCTTTACATATATATAGACCTGGCTGGCACCATGTAAACCAGGTTGGCCTTGAACTCACAGCGATCCACCTGCCTCCCAAGTGCTGGGATTAAAAGTATACACCACTTCACCCAGCCTGGCACAGATGTGTAAGGTATGTTTTTAGAGAGAAGTCAAAACTTCCTTTTATGGTTAATGATTAATCTGCTTTGTGCACGTACGTGAAACTTCTAAAGGCTAAAAACAGGACATGAAAAAAACATCGCACTAAAATGAAAATGACTCTGGGGTTAGCACGCTGCATTGAAAGGCTTCGTTCTGGGTTCTGCTTGTACCGGCATTTGGATATAAGGCCTGCTGGGGTCTTTGTCCTTCCTACATTAACCTGCGTTAGTAACTCCATAGTAATAACTCCGTCCTCAGGCCAAAAGGTTTTTGTTTTTGAAATCTGACTGACAAATGTTCTTCCTACTTGAAGCAGTTATTTTTATAACCTAATCAAGATTTGGCTTATGACATTTTTAACGAGATAAGAATCCACTGAAATTCTCTTAAGATTTTCCAGCCAGGAAGCTCAGATTTTTAAGGAGTAACTTACTGGGTGGCATATTATCCTTGTCAGCAAGGTCACAGGAGATACACACTGAACTGTTCCTGAAATGTGCGCTCAGCACTTCTTCAAAGAGCATCCCCTCCTATTTGCATGCATTACATTTTAGAATTTATTGCCCAGGCACATCTACCAACCGCGATATAGCATTTCCAAGGAGGTCAGAGCTGGTGTGCTTGTAATTTTGGATAAAGAACAGAACAAAACAACTAATATTCCAAGCTGGCACCTCCCTGAGATGCTGACATGCGTAAGGGGTGACGTCACCCTTCACCCTGACAAAACATTCTCAGTCAGAGAACACGGGCAACCCCAACTCAGTGCCTGACATAAACAACATGTTCCTCACGATGGAACAGCTCACACAGCTGCCCCATCCTTCATCGTCCACCTTGATCTTCGAGGGTCACAGGGGACCTGCCAAGAGTCTGACACCGCTTCACTCTACAACAGTAGGACCACATATTACTTGATTTTCATAAAGTCACTAGAAAGGCACTTTCTAATATCTGCTTCCTCTGAGTCACGAGTATGTTTCTTTGGAGACACCATCTCTTCTGGAGGGAAATAAACTATCTGTGTACACTATTTGGCTACTTTTAGGTCACCTTGATACAAGCTAGAGTCATCTGAAAGGAGGGAATCTCAATTTTAAAAATGCCTCAAAAGATACAGCTATAGAGCATTTTCTTAATTGAAGACCTATGGGAGAGGACCCAGTCTACTGTAGGTAGAGTCATCCCTAGGCTGGTGGTCCTGGGTTCTAAGAGAAAGCTAGCTGAGAAAGCCATGGAGAATAAGTCAGTATACAGGACACACATACACACACACACATACACATACACACACACACACAGAGAGAGAGAGAGAGAGAGAGAGAGAGAGAGAGAGAGAGAGAGAGAGAGAGAGAGAGAGAGCCTGGTTTCTGGTTCACAAATGGAATCGGCTCCCATAGAGCCTGGAGATACCCCCAAGTAGGCAGATCAGATAGAGTGGTGAGTCCAGGACAAGCTGGGCTTGTATTCCCAACAAGGCACAGGAGACCTGCATAGATCTTCAGATAAGTCCTGGCCAGAACAGGACAGAGCAGGCCTCATGCAAATGATTATAAAAACAACCCTAACCTTCCTTTTTAAACAACTGTCACTTAAGCCAGGGCACACTGTAAAACACATACCTTTTGTACACATAAAGGCCACAGTAAGAGAACAAAGATCAGATAGGGCCCCCAGCTCTCCAATGTGTTCCAATCTCTTAGATCAGGGTGGCTCAGAGCAGGCAGACTGGGAAGGAACTGCTGTCTAGATAAATCTCCCTTTGATGTCCTACCAGAGGGGCCTGGAAGCAATATGAGCCCTCTCATCCCCAATACCTTCCAATATTCTCCATCCTCTCTGAAAGTTTTGGAGCATATAGTCTTAATATTCTCCATTGATTTCCAGGAACCAATGGACAGCAGAAGTGTCTGGCTTACAGACAAGGGAGATGATGGTTCACTCTTGGCTAGAGCTACAAAGGACTGAAGAAGCACTGGTGTCTGGAGGACCGTGATGGTGCAAACCATGGCTAGCCTGCATAGACACAGAATAGGATCAGGAATGACCCTTGGCAAGCCACACTGGGCATGTTACTTACTGCAGTACAATCCAGCCTGACTATCTAAATGCCAGGTTCACAGAACTTGATGAGTAACAACTATGCTGGTTTTCTTTCTAACTATCCTGTCAAGACTTTCTGGGGTGGTATTTAGGAGCACAAAGAACACAGGCACAGTACAGTGAGTCTCAAGAAACTTAATAGGATTCAAGCCACAGAAGCAGATTCTTTGACCACAATATTGAAGTTTGAAGTCATCAACTACAAGATGTCTGCAGAATCTTCCAGAATAAAGAACATACTTCTCCTTGGGTGAGGACATGAGGAGGGAAATCAGAGAATGCTTTGGGATGAATGAACACAAAGCTATGGTGTCTGCCAGTATGTCCGGCTACACCAGTGCCGGCATTCCCAGAACCACCTACGGCAACAGGGGTACCTCTCTGACAGAGAGCAGAGCATCTATTTTAGAAAGGATAAGCCTCTCTCAGGTCACCTTTAAAAGGAGGTAAAAATCACAACAATTCCAGCTGTGAGCAATCACGAGAAATGAAATAATACAGTTGAGCTCCATAAATGCTAAAGGAATAGCAAGGGACGCCATGGCCAGTGTAAGTCAACCTAGAGCCATTGTCCTTGAAATAATAAACTTGCAAAGCCACTGCAGAAAGCAATGGGAAGCCTAGAGGGCTTCGTGTCTGTTTAGGAAGCTCGAATCTTAACATCTCTTCAATTAAGCACCAAGTAAAACATCGGAGGTCTATTTCATCCCGCCTAACCTTTATGGAAGAACCAGTTCTACCAAAGGCTCCCAGAAAACCATTGAGCACAACAACCTGCCCCAAGTCCTCACTCCCATGTGGTTTGCTCTCAGGGCTTCTGTGTCTGGAGGAGGAGGAAGCACAACCCAGTCCTCAGTATGATGCTGCTGAGAGGGAGTAGGGCCTATGAGAGGTGGGACTTGGGCCTGGTGAGGTGGCTCAGTGGGTAGAGATGCTTGCTGCATATGCCTGACAGAAGAACCAATGGAAAGATGGAAGGAGAATCAGCCCCACAAATTGTCCTCTCACTGCCATATGTGTGCTGTGACACCCCCACTCCTCCCACACACACACATCACACATATCACAGTGATATAGGTGATGACGTTTTAAGAAGTGGGGCCCACTGTGAGATAACCAGAAATCATCTGGTCCTGTGTGCCCACTCACAGCCCTGACACAAGCCCGTGCCAACCAGAAAATACGAGCCAGAGCATTTCAAAATCCCAGGAAAAGGACCTTAAGTGGCATGATGTAAAGTCCCCGCTACTTTCATACATGTGCCGGAAAACATGGTCAAGAATATGGGGACTGAAGTAAGAAACACAACACTGTATGACTCAGATCTACTGATGGGAATTAAGTCTGTGCCAAGACCAATCCACAGGCAACAGCCCTCAGCAGATGGGAGTTCCCCTTAGATAAAGCATTTACTGGCAAAGAAACTAGCTAAAGGCACCGGTACAAATGAACGCACAAGCTAGAATTGTTTGTCACAAGACTTCTATCTACTGAAGTCAATGAAAATAATGTTGGTTGCTAGGCAGAGCACATCTTTAACCCCAACATTTGGAAGACAGTGGGAGATGGGTCTCTGAGCTTAAGGTCAGCCTGGTCTACAGAGTTAATTCCAGGACAGCCAGAGCTACACAGAGAAACCCTGGCTTCAAAAAGAAAATAATGTTGGGACAAAATTATGCCAAGAGTTAAAGATCTTGAAGAGCCAAAGAATGTCACCAAGGGCAAAGCAAAGCCTGTTTATTTATGCAGGGCTGTATGGCCAACATGGTGTCCAAAAATAATTAACCCAGCTTGTTTGTCTGGACAATGAGGCAATAGTCTGAGATGATCTCGTGTCTCTATGACCTGACTAAATACCCAAAGGTCAAAGAGACAAAGTCCTGAAAGTTCCATGTTTTGCTGGGGTTACGGGAAATCAAGGTGACATTTCTTGTGGATGTCTATGAGGGAAAAAAAAATGTGTCAGTGTGTTCCATTTAGCAACCCTTCCACCATAACATGCTCCCATGAAGACTATACGTACGGGAATGCATTTGTGCCCTACACTTCCTGAAAAGATGAATGTCGGGTGTGGCTGGATGGGAAGGCATGTGAGTTAATAACACTTAAATACTGCATTTAATGACAAGTGTTGGAATTTAATCATCAAAGCCAAGAAAAGGCCATGTCAATCCATACAAGAAAAATTTCTACAAAAGGGTTGACCACTGTTCCCCCCGCCCCCAGAAGGAATTCATAGCAGGCCTCAATTCCACTCGCTTAGACTATACAGCCAACTGGATACCCTAGCAAACAGCCGGAGAGATCCCCTACCTCACTGTGCCAAGAGTCCTGGCCTTCCAGCCTCATCCTGTGTACATTATTCTCTAGTAGATACAAGGTCGCTATGAGACCTGAAACTCAACGGTGTAGCTGATGGCAGGGTCAGTGGACCAGAGCAGGCAGCCAGCTGGGTTACAGTGGACGGACAGTTGAGTTGAACAAAGACCACGATCGATGCCACCACTGCCACAGAGACTGGTGTGACTTGGGCAAAATGCAACTGGCCAGGTCTCCTTTCCAGGAACTGGCGCATGCCGTCACTGTGGCCCGTCCCCAACCTGGACGCTATGAACCAATAGGCTCTTTGGTTCCTGCTTCTGGGTGAGGTGGGTCAATGCAAAGTGTATTAAGAACTGGCCACCCAGCAGGTTTCAGGACCTGTAGCCCAGGGACAGGGCCACCTGCACAACCAAGTCAGGATGTGTCCTTATGGTCAGTCTGGGAACAGGTTGCCAAGAAGAGGAACTGAACTTATTTTGATTTGATGCTACACCCAGCCTTTGTCATTCCTGCTGCTGCTTTTTCCTTCCGCTGTATAGCCTGCTGTTCAACGCAGCCCCAAGAACAGGGACAAATCAGCAGGCTCTTCCATCCTACCAAGTACATCAGAGATGACCTCACGGACAATCACCTGGCTTCCCTTGAGATTCCTGTATCCACAGAGAGCCTCTGTATTACAGTCATGGGCTCCTCCCAACTGTCCTCTGGCCTCATCTATTTGACATCTGAGCCCCAACTTTGTGATGGGACACTTCAGCCTCGGCTGCACAGTGGAAATCCTGAGTTGAAGATGTTCTTGCTTGGCCACACGCTGCTCACAGAGCCTCACCAGATAGCACACAGACTGCAGCCATAGCCTGGCTTGGTTGCTTACTCCAGCCTTGCCACTGTCTGTCACTGGCAGGTCCCTCTGTGTTTTATTCTCGGTGTTTCTCAGCATTTTCCCCTTCCCCACCTCATCTGGGGAGTGCTGCTCTTATGATGGAGGAAATCCCATAAGCAAAGGGCTGTTCTGAAGGCATCCTCATCAGAAGACTAGCTGTTGCTGAGGCTCAGGTTCACCGGCTGTCCTCCCTCCTTTTCAGGTAAGGAAGTCTCCTGGGACAAGTGGTGCTGGGGAAACCTCTATAAGTTCAGCAGATGAGAGCTGAGCCTGGGTAAGCTGCTCAAATGCTTAACTACCTCAGTTCTCCATGCCTTGGGGGAAAATGCTGGCAAATTCATCCCAGCACCAGGGAGCCCCACCCTGCCTTGAACACCAGTAAACCTCACTGTGCTTCAAAGTGGTTTTGTGCACACGGGCTCAAATAAGACTCTTCTGTTGGTACTTTCCTCACACTTGAATGAAAGCTAAGTACAGGCAATGTGGCAGCCTGCCTGGTTCCCAGACTGTGGGGGCCTGAGACCAGCTCACACCGCTAGTGCCTCCACAATAGCAGCCCTCCCACCTTTCCTGTCAGGAATACCCAGAAAATTAGTAGGTCTTGAGTGAGTAGAACAAGGTTCAACACGTTCAGCTTTTCAAAAGACCCTCATGGAATCTCAGCCACATCCAGTTCCCCAGATGCTCTAGAACAGGGAACGAACTGTCTCACAACAGAACCATTCTAACTTCAGTCCCCAGCCACGCCTTCTGCAGCCTTCTGTCCAGCCAGCCCATGGGTGCCAGACCTGGCACTCAAGCCTCCAAGGAAGACTGCTTCGGCATGCCATGTAGCCAGTGAGTGTCTCTGCAAAGGTCCCCACAGGCATCCCATGTCCCAAGAGACAGAGGGCTTGACTTACCTGTGCTGCCCAGAGGTAGTCCAGCCGAAGTCTCACGTCCACTTGCCTGGCATGCAGGGCCAGCGTGCATGAGAACAGCAGGATGGCCATGATCGGCTCATAGCTGCGCCCAGAGAGGGCACCGCCCCTGGAAAGGTGGAGGAGAAACGCCATCAGTGTCGGCTTCTGGGCAAAACATGGCTATCAAAACCCTAGGTGTGGGCAGAGAGCCATCTTGGGATAGTAAGGTCTACAAACAGCTTATGGGCCTGACCCCAGACCTGACTCTCATCTGAGCCAGAAGGTAGCGGCTTTGTCAGAGTCTGGACTAAAGAAGAGAAATGGAAAAACTACCATCCTGAGAAGAAATTGATATATTTGGTTCGCACTGGCTTGCTAATTGGCGCACATGGCTCTCTGTGTGTGTGTGCCTGTGTGCCTGTGCCTGTGTGTGTGTGTGTGTGTGTGTGTGCAAGTCTCTAGCTGTGTCTAGATTCGTGTGTCCATGTGAAAGAGATAGAGAAGAAGGGAGGGAGCACTGTGACTCTAGAGTTCATAATTGGGAAATGATTAAGAATACTTAATGCAAATTATTCCCAGAGGAGAATGATGGTTACCATCACCCTGTCTAGAGCTTTTCCGAGGAGTGCCACACTCACCCAACCTTGGTGTATCCACTGAGCTCCAGGACAAGGATGTAGGAAGTAGTCAGCCCAGACAGCAGGATCATCTTTGGCAAGGAGGACACCCGCAGAAATATGGCTAGTGGGAGGGTGCCCACCAGACAGCAGAGCAGGGCATGGTGTGCAGACTCACAGGGCAGGGCAGGCGGCACAGTGCGCCGGCCGCCAGCTGCGAGGACCACTAGGGAACTGTTGGACTGAGAGCTCCAGGCCCAGGGCAGGCAGCCCACCTGGGAAGCAAGGGCATGAAGGTTTAGGAAGGCAAAGTATAGCAGTCTAAGTGACCCAGGCTCACTGACGCCCTGGTATTCTACAATCGCCACTCTCCTGCCTCTGACACCAACACCCAAGCCTCAAACTGCCTTTGCTGCTGCAGCCTGCGAAGACTCCGGCTGTCTATAGTAAGGGCTGGGGGTGAGCAAGGCGAAGCAGGTAGTACTAGCCCCTGCTGGTCTCCAAGGCTGACAGCTTCATCCTGTGTCAGAGCTCTCTCTGCTCCTCCCACCACAGCTCAGTCTAACTCCCAGCACAGCTTCTTCAGCCTTCTACTGCCCCTGTGCATGTCAGAAGTCAGTGACACTCACCACACATCCTTGAGCTACTGAGTAGATTAAGACCACTATGAACACACACAAAGCGGTGCGGATCTGGATCGTCAGGCACCCTGGAAAACACTGAAAAACAACAACAAAAACAACCTCACTTTAAAGCTGGGGATGCAGCTCAGTGTTGGAGTTGTTGTCCAGTGTGTCTGAGGCTCTATGTTGTAACCCCGGTAACAAATAGTGGGATCCGGGGAACAGGGAGGAAGGAGGGGAGGAAGAAGGGAGGGAGGAAGGAAACGGTAACAAATATCCTGTGTTTAAGAAGTGCTTCTGTGTTCTCAGCAAACATCCAAAGGAGGCAGGATGTGAAGAGCCCCTTGCTGGCTCCTAGAGTGGTGATTGGTCCTCAACCTCTGGGTCAAGACCTCTTTGGGGGTCAAAGGACCCTTTTGACAGGTCACCTAAGACCACGAGAGAACACAGATATTGACTTTACCATCCATAACAGTAGCAAAATTATGGCTATGACATAGAAAAATACCTTTATGGTTGGGGTCACCATATCAAGAGGGACCGTATTAAAGGGTCTCAGCATTAGAAAGACTGAGAACCACTGAACTAGAGGCTTATTAGATCTTCATCTTCTATGGAAAGGTCTTGTACATGTTTATCTATGCTCCATGTGAACAACTCACTAAAAAATAAAACAAAATGAAACACACACACACACACACTCACACACACAAACACACTCACACACACACACACTCACACACTCACACACACAAACACACTCACACACATGCACACATACACACACATACACACCCACACACACTCACACACGCATACATACACATACGCACACATACACACATGCACACACATACATACACACACACACACATACACACACACACACACACACACACACACACATGCACACACACACACATATTTGAGTTTAAAGGAGTAACACCCATCTTCCCTCCCAGGCACTGAGGCTTGGTAGGGCAGTGAGTAGAAGCAATGGGTGTTTTTACTACACTGCATTTTCTGACCTCAGGAATTCCATATGTCCCTACCTGTACTCCCCTCTCTTCCCCTTCTCCCTCTCCCTTTCTCTCTCCCTGTTCTCTGGTTCCTTTTCTTGGTCTCCCTTTCCTTCCCATCCCCCATCTCTCTCCCTGCTTCATGTTCTGGAGGTTTACCATCACAGACAGGATTAATATAATTCTTAAGTTGTCAAAATGTTATTTTTAATCTATTTACTTCAAACACAGTCTGAAATATTCCGCAGGCACGTTCTTGAGTGGCACGGGAAGTTCTTTGTGCTCGCCGTCCTAAAACCAAGAGTACAGATTGCAACACACACCATAGCACCCTGTCAAGGCTGACACCGCAAACATGCAGCTAATGCGTCTCTTCAATGGCATAGAGGGCAGAGTCCCCTGTCCTAGATGCATGGCAGGAGACATAAAGCCAGGACTGCCACCATTTGTTGGCCACCTCAAGGGAGGCCAGTACTGGAAAACACTAAGAGGCAGAGAGAAGTGCAAAATGAACTAGTCACCTGGCTCGAAGCAGCCCTGGGTTCTCCCTCTAAACACTCACTGCCGTGTGCTCGGTACTGATTCTGTGCGTGTGAGTGATGGTGTAAGTAAAAGGAGAGATGGCCTCAGGAACTGTGGCCACTGTGGAAGAAAGACCTACACTATCAATGTAGCAGGTAGTTATGTGCTGACAGTTGTCCCTCATCCCACTTCCTGCTGACGGACCTGCCAGATGTCTCTCACCATCCAGCCCACCATCTGTTCTCACAGTCTCTGCCACAGGCTAATCAGCCGTGAGGTGAAACACAGAACCCAACGCACAGCCTAGCGGACACCGGTCGCTGTATCCTGGCTTAGTTCATTAGCCCTCATCTGGTGCATCCTTCTGGGAGCCGAGTCCCAACGCCTCTGTCCCCCACTAAGTGCAGGTTCCCCTCTGCTTCCCAGGGGTCACTAGCATGAATTCAGAGAAGTCCAACCCCTGAAGCTTTGGGAGCTGCTACTTCAAAAAACACATATTTAGAAAATATCTCTTGCTGCTTTGGGTGAAACTGGGAGTGGACAGCAGAGACCAGCTGATTGTACTGTTAACATCCAGGACGTATTCTGGTCTGAATCCCCACCTAGGAGTGTAGCTGTGTTTCCAATAAAAGGCGTTGTTTCAGATAGGACATCACAATTTGATCTTCGGGACATGCATTTTACAGAGCCAGGTGGTGTTTGGGATTGCATATTAGTTTTACGGGAAAGATACTAGATCACAAGGTGTGTGGTGTGACTCTAATCAGGAGACGGAGGTCCTCTGATGAGATGCTGGGTGGGGCTCCAGGGTTCCTCAGCTACGCTACTGCCCCCTCTCCATTGTCACACTTTTTGTATGTATTGTGCTGTTTGCATACCATCAGGCACACGCACTAGAACACACACACACACACACACACACACACACACACAAAGGCTTTTAAAACTACCATCTCTTTGTCACGTTCTCATTGACATTCTATGACAAAGGCAAGATTATTTAAAGCAGTGGATTTCAAACTAAACGTCCCTCAGCCTATAGAAGCAAACAAGATGTGAGACAAAGGGCATGATGTACCCGGCAATAATGGTGGGGTTTAATGAGTGAAGCCAGGTTAAACCCTCTCAAGAATGTTACAGTTTTTGACAACCACACCAAAGTAACGCCAAGGACTGACATCACCAGGATGGGTGTGCTGGGCATGGAGCGCTGGGAAATAGGCGGAGCCTATGAGACAAGAATGCAGGTTCAAGAGAATAGAACTCCAAGCGGGGCTGAATAGGTAAGAATAGGTTGCGCAGCCTTTGCTCCAAAAATCCAAACTGTACTTGAGCATGAGGGTGAAGCCAGCACAGATAGCCTACCTGGAACGTCCCTACCTTACATGAGGGGCATGGATTCATAAGAAAAAAACTACCCTGGTCTCTCTAACCAAGTAGCAAAGTCAATACCTCAAGATCCTTTTCATCAATATTTACCCCCCACAAATTGTGCTAAGAAGGCTGCTCCCAAAACATCGCACAATGCATAGTACGCTGAACTTAACCAGCACCCGCTACATGGACAGATACCTTCTACTTGCCACTGAGAATGAAGGATGCAACCGCTTTGCCATGAGACTACACAGAGAACACTCGGGTACATGGTCTTGGACACAGGCTCACATATCTGAACACCCGTAGAAGACACACAAACATACCTGGACCCGTGTGATGTGCAGGTACAGGGTACAGGCCACCAAGAAGCAGATGGAAAACACCAGCAGCAGCAGGACAGCCACACTCCTGGAAACGAGAGAGCACAGAGGTCACTGTGAGGTGGGGGCCAGGTAAGACATATCAGATAGGGACCTCAGAACTGGGCCTCTCCACCTGGCCCCCATGGCTAGAACCACAGGAGGAAGCATTGCCAATATCCATTTGCCACAGTTCCCTGGATAATTGCTTCACCTGGTTCCTTCCTCCTGAAGTCAGCTGAGGCTCTGGGGTGAGGTACCCAGAACCATCACCATCCACACCACTGCACCCCAAAGCTTAGCCATGGCTGCAGGTGAGCCCTTCCCTTCTAAGGGAGGAAGTGCCCAGCCTCACAGAGCTGTACTATTGATACCTCTTTAGGAGAGATGTTTCTAGAAAAAGCCTAACCTGTAAGGAAAAAAAAAAAAAAAAACCCTGGTAGACTGTCAAGTTTACAGTTGTCTGTGCAGCCCAGGGACGGGCTTCCTGTCTTTAGCAGGCACAGAGCGCTTCTATGTGCTTTCCAGACACTCGAAGAAGACATTATGTCCTCAAGGTGGGTCACACTAGGAAACAAATGCTGCGAGAAAAGGGCACCGGAGACTCCCATGTCTTCCTGGCCCCAAACAAACTCTACACACTTACGCCAGTTTATATGATGGCAAATTTCATTTAAATCACTACGTTTTCTTCCTTTTCAGAGCCACTCGTTTTCTCGTGGTGATGCTTTTAAAAGTGATGTGGACCCAGAAAGAAGAAAGATCTGCTGTTCTCAGAAGTCCCTCCGAGGACAAGTGTGTGGCAAGTAATGGAGAATCCCCTCCCCCCCAAAAAAGAACCCACAAAGTCTTGGAGTTCAGCAAATTCAAAACTAAAAACAGTGATCATGTTATATGCCAACAGGCTTGTCAAGTTTCTAGCTGGAGTGTGTGAAGAAGAAGGGTGGGCGGCCAATACTCTCCTCAAATGCTACGCACAACAGGAGGGTAAGTGGAAAATGGATCTTGAGCATAGAAGGACACCCAAGTCCAACCCCAGTGTATGGTTTCAACATGAAAAGGGTTTGAACCCTTGGTCCTCAAACAGTGGCATCATTTAGGTAGGTTGTCAAATCTTTAGGATGTGGAGCCTCATGGGAGAAAGTGAGTCACAGAGCATGAGGCTCAAGTCACACATCCACCCCACTTCTAGATCCACTTTGATGTGGGCAAACTGCCTCCAAGCTCCAACCACCAAAGCTAAAAGTCTCTCCTGGTGCCACGCTTCTCCTGCCATGATGAACTATACCTTCAAACTGTGAGCCCAAATCAACTCTATGCTCCTTCAATTGTTTCTTGTCATCTATTCAGTCATAAGAATAAGAAAAACAACCAGTACCCCTAGAGACCTGGAACTCTCAGTCATCTTCCCATGCCACTGACTGGCAGAGAGACGGCACTTACTGTGGGATTACCAGAAGGTAGATAAGCCCAAATAAGGCAGCCAGGATGAGGGCAAGGACAACAGCGCTGGTGAAGTACTCATCCTGAAGCTGGTGGTACTGTGAAGGAGGGAAGAGAGAGAGCAGGGAAAGAGAGCATGGGTTGGGGACAGAGAAAGAGAGAGAAATAAATGTTAGCACCCCATCGGAAGACCGCCAGCAACTAGAAGACACCGAGCCTCAGGGACATGGATGAAGTCCCCAAATCACTTACTTTCTGTTCACGTTCGACATGCTTGTACTTCAGGGTAAAGTAGTTCAGATCAGCCATCTCTAGTTCTGTCTGGCGGGCTTCAAGGAGACGGCTGATGTACCTGTTGACCCGTGTGCCAGGAGTGGTGTAGACCACGTTGGTGGAGAATGACGAACGGTTTCTGAGCTTCTCCGAGGCTGTTCTCAATGCCCTTCGCTGCAGCCACCATGGACATAGAGAAAAGAATATCAAGCGCTTCTACAGCTTTTGAGCAAAAGTGCTCATGTGCACTTCCAGCCAGTCATCCTCAGCTGCTATTCATAACTCTGAGACAACGTCATAGCCCTGCCCCCTGCTGGCCAGAGATGGCACAGGGGTATCCTACTACCCAGTATTCGGGTCCCCAGGGCTGTATTGCAAATTACAGAATGTCTGTTTGAAATTAGTGTAGAAAGGGCTGTGGACTTCGGGAACAAATATGGCCAGGACGAGCAGCCACCCTCACCTACCAGCCACATATACAGGAAGGGATATTGGAACATGCAAGAAGTTTGTAGTAAGGGCAGGTGGTCTCTTCCATTGATGGAGAAATGGTAAGAAGTGACAGGCAGCCAGGACCTAAAGGACCAGAGTGTGAGTACCTCTTCCGTGCACCACGTGACAGGTGCGAAAATGTCCCAGCTTGCGGAAAGGAAATCAGAGTCTAATCTGAAGATACCTGTGTGGTCTCACCCACAGGGACTCAGCCGGAACTCTGATGCTCCAATACCTCAGGAGAAGACAGACTACTAAGATACTACGGTACAGCTGCAGGAAGGATGCAGCGAAGAAACTTCCCCTCCAAGTTCCAACCAAACAGAAAAACACAAACACAAGGCTATGAGGGTGGAAAGCAAGAGTGGGCTTTCAGAACGCTGGGCCTCAAAGAGAACCATGTGTGACAAGGGACCCCGCGAGGCATCTTTAGTCCTATCTATCTCAGGTCGGGAGCTAGAGGAGCCCTCAACTGGAAATGTCAGTGGATACAGGCCATGAGAAAACTGGCAAGGGCCATGAGAAAAACCACTGTCTCTTTGGCAAATGGTCAAGAATGGGAAACCAGAAATGCACAAATAACCACACATCTGCAGCCAAAGACCATGTGAAAGTCTGTTCACCAAGAATCCACAATTTCCCAATGACACCAAACGGAGCCTACTTCCTGAGCCTGCATAACAAAGTGGTACCCCGCTGCACTGTGTTGGGTCCAAGGATACTAAGGTACCCCGTGATACTAGAGGCAAAATCCCCTTTGTTAGATAGATCACCTTGATCCATATTCGGAAGTATTTCCTAAAACATAACATCCGGTTCTTGCTCAAAGAAAATAATAATGTAAACATTAACTTACAGGGACCACTTCCTAGTCTAGTACTCATAGCTCAAAGCATTAGAATGAATGGTAAAATTTTATATATCTTAAGAATGAGAAAGAATGACCTTGCTTAATACTATCATCTAGCTTAATTATTAAATGGGAAAGACACGTGATAGCACTGTTTAAAGGACATATTGCCAATGACCAAGAAAATCCAAGATAATTTAAAAAGTCACCGAAATCAGTTTCAATGAGTGAGGAAAGCCATTATCTTCTGTAAATAAATTCATAGACGATAATCATCGGTCGCCATTTTTAAACAAAAAGCTCAGGAGACGGCCCAGATAAGGTTCAATCAGACTGGCAACAAGGAAGAAAGAACACAGTATCCAGCACTTGGCTAAGACTCCAAGCTAAGTCTCACACTGCAGGGGTAGAAGTCAGGGTCTATACACACCATGGACAGAGCAAGATGCCTGGGAGAGCCCAAGATCCCTTGGCAGCAGCACTCCAGGATCAAAGCAGATGCTTTAGTAGCCCAGGAGTCTCAACACAACCCCTGGCTATCGCATACGGTCCATTAAGATGTCCATGAAAATAGCTGTGCCCAGCATTCACAGGCATGGTGATACCCATAAAGGAAGTCCCTGGTTACCAATAAACTGCTTGGGAAGTCAGGCCTGTGCCTATGCCTGAGCCACAGAAGAAAAGGCTTGGGTCTGTGTGGGCCTTCAGATGTCCAAAGTGTCTCTAGGGCAGAAGAGGCTTGGCTCAGGGTTACCCCCAGCTTTGCATGCAAGCTGATTTCTAGAAGGCAACAAGATGAGAAGCAATCCAGAAGACTTGATTTCTATATCATCCACACAAGTGGGTTTGTGTAGCTTTAAATCAATAAGCTTAGATTAAAGCTATACTAAGCATATGAGAGAGAGAGAGAGAGAGAGAGAGAGAGAGAGTGAGAGAGAGAGAATAAAGAAGGCCCCCATGCCAACTGTGCCCCTCAGCAGCTACTGCTGGTGATGACGTCATAATCTCTGACCAGTGGCCCATCCACTTGAGCAGAGCCAAGACATACCAGGCACCTTTTACAGAATGTCAAGGAATTAAAACGTACTTTGAGGAACAAAAGTGCCACTTCCATCACTAAAAACAGAAAAGCTCTAGATACTTGTGCCACATAAGGCATCTCTCCCTAGGTCAGAAGTTTATTCGACGTCTGAAAACCCGAACTGAAGGACAGTCAATGCCACAAGGACACCGGTACGATACACGGAGGCAAGAGAAGAAAAAACAGCCAGCTGAACAGCTTCTACAACACAATGAAGTCCCTTAAAGCCTCTCCAGACCCCCACACTTAGGTCATTGAAAGGGTGGATGACAAATGATTTTCATTTGCTTTTCTGGTGCACTTTTTGTTTTGTTTTTGTTTGTTTGGTTGGTTGGGGTTTTTTTTGTATTTGGAGTTCTCATCCATAACAAATACTTCTACAGGCAGGAACGTATCCGCAGGCCAAATAGAACAGCTGTTAAGTGTGTTTGGGGACCTGGGCCACACTGACGGGACTCATCCCGGAGATCCAGAGGTGCTAACAGCAGCAGCTGCAAGGGCTGGAGCAGAAACTGCAACGTGAGAGAAGAGACACTGAGTAGGGGCTCAGCCCAGGGCTAGAGCATGGGAAAGGAAACTGTTAAATTTACTAAATTATTAAGATTATCTGTAAATGTATTAAATTATTAAAAGAACATCATTTCAGCGACTCTTTGTAGACCAGTGGGACAGGCGTCCTTCAAGACCTTGCAGAGGGTGCCGGGGTCATGCGAACAGGCCCTCGGATTTCACTCAGAGTGTGGCACAGCAGCTGGGGATGTACAGTCGAGGAGAAAGAAGGTCTCTGTTGACAGAAAACTACTCGGGGTAGACATCAGAAGTCAGAAGCATTCTGAACAAGTGGGCAGGATTCCCAAGATTGCTCTGGGTGAGCACATGACTCCAGGACGGGGTATGGGATGGCAAACCTGGCAGACACTAAGTGAAGCTGATTAACTGAGAGGTTAAGGGGGGAAAGATTCTTGCTAAGGCAAAGAACACCAGATCTCCTGACAGCATCCTGTAATGGGGGGCGGGGTGTCCGTGTGCGGCTGTGTGAATGTCTGCTTTTAACCATGCAGCCCCCAGCTCCCTGGCACACATAAAGACTAATATTCCCCGACCCGATCCTCCATGAACAAAGTCCTTAGAATATTCTCAAATAAAGTTTTAGCAAAGAGGATTGTTGGAACATACACAGATCCTTTGTCAAGGACCCACCATAAGCAAGAGACAACAGAACCTTTGCTCCCCCACCCCCCAAAAAAACTCTCTAACTATACCAGGACGTCAGAGAAAGCAGTGGTGGGAAAGACAGCAGGGTGGGGCCAACAGACACCAGGTAAAGCCAGTGTAACCTCAGAGGTGTGGACAGAGCCAGCAATAGGGAGCCGGACAACTTCAGGCTTAAGGACTAGTGGATTCGGCGGCTGTGGTCAAGAGCATCCACAAGGGGGCATTAGAGCCCTAAAATGCACCCCATGCTCTTTGGTATGCCTGCAGTAGAAAATAATGGGGTCTTCCTTCCCCACAAGGTTAATCCAGGTCTCTGGCCATGCATGGTTAAAGTGAAGCCCTAGGCACCAGCACCACTACATGCTCAGATCTGAAGACCCACATGTGACTGCCTGAGTCATCTGAGATAGAAAACCCTGGTGTCCACAAGAAGGCCGACACTGGAGCCTCGGCCCTGGGTCAGCGCTTGCAGCCAGCTTTGCTCTCCCTCTGCATCAAGAACACTGCAGAAAAGGCTCTGGGCGTCTATGGGATTACAGATGGTGTCAGTCAGGCAAACGGTGAATCAAAAGCAAGCTGCTCGGAGAAAACAGACTTTTCTGGGGCAAGAAACTATTTATTTAAAAAAAAAAAATCTCAGTGAAGATGAAGAGAAGGCTCAGCGACTAAAGCATCTGTCAAGTGAAGCAAGAGTAAAAAAACGGGAAGGCAGCTCCCAGAACCCAAGTCAAAGCCAGGCAGGCATGGAAGCCAGGAGAGACGGGATTCTTTCGTCAGTTGATTAGTTAGACTGTCAGTCTGGTGAGCTCTGGGTTCCATTGGAAGACTCAGAATAACATGAAGAATAATCAAGGAAGATACCCAACATCAACCTTCAGCCTCTATGTGCACATGTCCCTCCAACACACATGCATGTGTGCGCACACACACATGCACACCACATACACATTAAAAATAAAATAAAATCTTGCGTCAGGGAAAGACATCTGCCACCAGGTTTGATGGCTAAGTTTGGGTCCCAGAACCCATACAGTAGAAAGAGAAGACCAAATCCTGCAAGTTGTCCTCTGACTTCCGCAAGCATCCCGTGGAATGCAGGCAAGTGTAAGCATACTCACCCGCAAGTATTATAAAGTTGAAAGTAATCTCATTGAGCAGACAAAACCTGGGTTATAGTGCTTGTCGGACATATTTATGAATCCCTGGGTCTAAGCCCCTGCATGAATAAAACCAGATGTGATGATGCACCTCTGTAGCCCCCATGTTTGGGAGGTAGAGTAGGAGAATCAGAAGTTCAAGGCCCATCCTCGGCTACACAGTGAGTTTCCAGGCCAGCCTGTGGTTTCTGACATGGAATATAACTTCATAAGGGAATCGTTCAGAAAAACTACCTGGAAGTTTTAAGAATTTCGAAATGTTCAATAGAAATGCTGAATGGTAAAGTTGAAAAACCTTTCCAGAAAAATAGAAGGAAAGAGGTGGTGGTCGGGGGAGCTCTTGAGTCAGCTCAAGACCTTCCACATCCACACAACAGGCCTTCCAGGAAAAATAAAAGAAGAAAGTGGGGAATATGAGCTTAGACCTAGATAAATACAAAACACAACACACTGAAAGAACGTGTGCAGCATCAGCAGCAAGGAGTGTTCCAGCGGAGCCACACCTCAGCCTTCCCTACCTTATCGTCATCCTCACAGGTCATTACGTTGGAGAAGGGGATCTCAGCCTTGAACATTTTCCGGCAGTGCATGAGCTGCACCAGCAGGTAGCAGACAGTCTTGAACTTCATCCTCTTGGCCGGTTTGATATCCGAGAGAATTAAGCCTGGAAATATCTACCCAAATACAAACATAGAAAAAAATATTGTCAGTGAGGCAGATCTTGACCCTCAGGCTGGAAATATGGCCTTTATGGTGACAGGAACTCCCAGATACTAAAATTAGGTTGCTTGGTACCTCCTGCGTGCCAGGCATCTGGGAATCTACCAGGTACCCAGCAATGAAGAAATACCACTGGGATTTGCAGCAAATGTCACCTCAAAGCTCCCTTGTCCCAGCATGCTTTGTTCTATACACAAAAAAAGCCACAGGCCAGAAGACTAGGTGGTAGGAGCAAGCCTCTGCCTAACAGACTGCCATGACTTCATCTGTACCCCCGGGAAACAGTCTGCTTACCCTATAGCTTTCTCAAAATCAAATGAACAAATATAGAAAGGAAAGCCCCAGGATCAGGACTTGTGTGTTCTTGCTGGGTAGCCACCATCTGACAGCCCAAGGCTGCCTCTCCCACAGCAGCTCTGAGCCCAGATCTTCTCCAGGACGCAGGGTGAGGTGCCCTCAGCCTCATTTCCAGCTGCCCCTGCCTCAGCAAACCAACCACTTCTCACAGTCACCTCCACTACAGGTGCAACCATAATTTCACCACAGAAGCACCCCCTTCTTTGACAAGCTCTCTTCCTTCTCACCACCTGACAACTACAAGTTCTTTAAATGAAGATAGGCTCTTTTGACCTCTTGCGTCTCTGTTTCTCTGTCTCTCTCTCTGTGTCTCTCTCTCCCCCTCTCTCTCTCTGTCTCTCTCTGTGTCTCTCTCTGTCTCTCTCTCTCTGTCTCTCTCTCTCTGTCTCTCTCTCTGTCTCTCTCTCTCTCTCTCTCTCTCTCTCTCTCTCTCTCTCTCTCTCTGACACAAAACACCAAACGAACAAACGTCAGAGGATCCCAACCTTGTGGCTGTGTGACCCAGCCTGGGAGCAGCATCCACCTGAGGTACCTAGGCTCTTTCTTTCTCAGTACTCTGGGCCTTTTCTAAATGCCTGCAAAGTCCCCCATCCACACCAGGTGCTGGTCCAGAACCTGCCTCTTGGGGATACATTCCTATTCTTCTCACTTTCTCCTGGATGACTCCGGGTATCCTCAGGGACCAAGCTCCCATCAGATTTTGTCCCTGTGCTCAGTCCCTTTGGGAAGGAGCTAGCCTACCACAGACAGCCCTGACCCTAAAGACCCCATGCCCTCACTGCTCCTCTGTGCGAGTCAGAGGAAGATGAGCGCTGTCCTCCAAGGGTGACAGTCTCTTAGGCTGACCACTGAACCTCCAAGTCTCAGGAAGATGCTGACCCCAGGCATCTACACAGAAGTAGCTGCTGGACATTCCAGCAGGGCCACTTTGAACCTGAAGACTCTTCCTTGTGTTTCAGTGCTATGGCCCGGTAAAGTGCTGGTTCCCGAAACTCTACAACCCACATCTGCTTAAGGAAAACAAGGGCCCCCACAAAAGCAGATATTTGGAGCTGGATATATGGTGGAGGACTCTGTCTTAAACAAGTTGGAAAGGAAAAGGAGAAGATAAGGAAGGAAGTGAGGAAAGAAAATAAGAGTGGGTTTGATCCAAATATGTTATATGTGTGTATGAATATTAAATATTAAAACACTACATCCAACTATAAGGTGACAAGTGGTCCAGGATAACCAATTAGACCTCAGCCTCCATCACCATGAGCACATTCATACATATATGCACACTAATGCACATCAACTAAACATGAACATGTAACATACACACACACACACACACACACACACACAAACAGACACACACACACACACACACACACACACACACTCTACTTTCATACTGGACCTACACCCCACCCTTTACTGAGCCTGGACCCTCAGCAGGGCCTGTGTCCATGTGAACCAGCATCCTCAGCTGGGTGCACACCCTCTCATGAACCTGCACTCTCAACTAAACTCACATCTTATAAACAGGCACACTCACCTAACCCATCACCCACACTAGAACCTACATCTGATCTCCATGGCTTATGTGAGTAGGGGAACCATCACCCACCTAAACCATCTTGTGAGCCCACCATCACCTGGTTGGTTCTGAAGCTTCACTCGAGCCCACAGTCTCACTAGAACTAGCACACTGACATGAGCCCAGTTACTCACCTGAGCCCAAATCCCCACCTCATCTCACACCCTCTCCTGAGCCTGGATCCTCACCTGAGAATATACTTTCACCTGAGCCAGACCCCTGACCAAACCATCAATCCTCCCTGAGCCATCCCTCACTCTGCCAACCAAGCACAGTCACCTGGACCACTTCACTCACCTGAGCCCACCCCTCATGTGTCAACATCCCCATCTCAGTCCATATCATCCAATCAGCCTGCACTTGAAGCCCTGAAACCTCTCTGTCACCCTCAATCCTAACCACTCAATGTTTCTTCTGGGAGCACCTGAAGCATCCAACCCAGGATGGTCAGAGCACCTGCTGCAGAGAACACAGATCTGACTATATCTTACACGAAGGACCCAAAGTGTACCCAGTCATCCCCACATTTCTGACTCCAGACTCCAGGAGCTCTTCTCTCTTACAGGTTACCTACTATCTACACAAGGCAAACCCTGCACAAGGTATCTCAGCGCCCACATCCAGAGGAGCAGGGGTGGGGGCAGGAAGCGGGAACTATTTCTTTACAACTCTGTTGGACTCGGCTGCTTAAGGAGGAGGGCTACTTAGCGAAGGACGGGGACTGGCTACCCACCTTCCTCCGGTGAGATGGCACGATGAAGAAGGTCTCAATGTTGTGAGTTCTCAGAAAGGTGTTCCTCTCGTGGCCGTGACCTGGCTCTACCTCGTAGTCCCCGTTCAGGCACGCGAGGGTCGTCTTTGTGATGTGGACCTTCCTACAAGAGAGGAACACAAAGCTGAGAGAGGGCGGACATGTGCAGCTGCACAGGTCCCCGGTGAGTCCCATGGGGGTCACAACACAGGTTACTCAGCTTAGGGAGAGATGCCTGGTATGTACATACTCTTGCTCCAGCTCAAAGGTAACCTAGGAAGGAAGGACAGGAAGGCCCGGGCAAGCCAAGTGACAGCCTGCACACCCGAGAAGGCAGAAACAATTAGAAGATTGAAACAGAGAAAATAACAAAACAATTAGAGTTTAAAGGGGGGGAGTTTCCCAGCCAGTCCAGTGAGAAGCTGAAGGGCATGGTTGCTGATGGGCAAAGGGCAAAGGGCAGAGGGCAGAGGGCAGAGGACAGAGGGCAGAGGGCAGTAGAAAATGATATGGGAACCTCAACCCATATCTGTTTCTCCGACTCACAGCATCTCAAGCCACCTCCTCCCTCAACTGAATTCCCTATAGAGATTGCTCATGTTCAAACTCTGCTCTGCCGCTGAGAGATGGGCCAAGTGGGCGGGACATGACTGCGCTACTAAAGTCAGAGTTTCCCACCTACAGGTCTGAGAAAATAAAACACAGATGTAACCATATCACATGGGAACGGCCCATGCATCAGGACAAAGCCCCCATGCACATCTGGTCTGACCCACACTGGTTTTCTGCACATGTACACTGGACCTTGGCGCAGAACCTACCCAAGTACCATCAGGATCCAGGCCTGAGATGAAGACTCTAGCAAAGGCACTCAGCCGTCTTCCACCCAGACTCCAACTTACCCCGGTAAGCCAGCAGCCTCCATGACATTGGCCAGAGTCACGTCGTTGGACCATACATCATACTGCCACTTGCGTAGGCCCAGGACACCACAGAGGACCCTGCCCGTGTGTAGGCCCACACGCATGTTCAGGTCTACTTCAGTAGCCTCAGCCACGGATCTGTAACACAGGTTGAATGGGGCTGAAGGTTGCCCGGCAGCTCCCTCAGCAGGCTGCTGTGTGCTGCACCGTGAAGCAGAGAGAAATGGGCTGCATGGAGTTCTGATGTGATGGGTGGAGGCCTAGTCACAGGATGGCAGCACATTCTTGCCACCTATGAGCTAAAAGTCAGCCACATCGACGTGCTCTGTGAGCTCCGAGGGATACCCCCAAAGGGAATTGAGTCCAGGACCTCAGTGTAGGTCTTCTCCCCGCAGAAACACTTCTGGGGAAGTGGACGAGGCAGAGCAGGTGCAGAGGGAATTAGAGATTGGAGAACCCCAGCCAATCTGACCAACTGAAGATCCACCACTATTGGCAACTGAGACTCGGTGCCCTGGCACGTGAGCCTGGCTCTGCTGACATCAGCTCTGACAGTGGAGTTTCTTCAGAGCTATCAGTGCACCTTAGTGGGAGACTTGTAAGGCACCTCCCGACACTAGGGGATGTACCATGAAAGACCCTGGGAAGTACAGCCAAGCCCTTGTCACTGAAGGTGTGTGATCACATGGCAAACGGTACAGCGTTCAGTGGGCCTCGGCCTGCTCTACCCTCTGCACTTTGCTATCACCTAGGAGGGCTCTGGCAGCCACATTTTCAGTAATAAAATAGCATATATGTATTGATCCCGCCCTCCCTCTGGCTTACCTTCACCTTGACTTCGGTTTGCAAACTGCTCACCTTATTCCCACCAGGAACACCTGCCCAGTATATCTCCATACCCTCTGGCCTCCCCCGAGCTCCACCAGGTGCTCCCTTGAGCTGTCTTCCGACAGGACAGCTGCCCCTGCATCTGTGTTTGGGTAGGCAAGATGCCAGACTCAGATGCAACCCAAGGACAGGGACCTGAATTGCTAACACCAGATCAGTTTTCCAAAAAACCATGTGGACGTCAGACAACTTGAAGAGTTTGTTTTACACATAAATGAAACTTTTAAACTCTTTAAACTTTATTCCCAGTTGTCTGGTAAGAGCCACTAAAACAAAACCCTAAAAATAGAATGTGAATTTCAAAATGCACATGAGCAATGTTCCCAAAGACACCTGCCCTTTGTGTTCTGGAGAACATTCACCACTTCCATTTCTGCAGCCACAAAAGGCAAGGCAGCCTGGGGATTGCTAGGACACGCATTTTCCCTGTCCCCAATGTCCACAAACTCACTTAAGCCTTCCAAGCCAGCGGTTTGGAATCCCTGAGAGCTGGGATCTGCCAAAGCCCACATGGCCCCACATGTCTGGCACCCAGCAACTCCTGCCAACATTCAGTCTTTCCTGGCAGCTTCTGCCTCTCGTACGTCAAGGTTGGCACCATCGGATCATGGCACCCCAGAGAGTGTCTTCTAAAGAGACAGCACATCCAGCTGTTCAGCGGTGGCTCTGCTTGGCTTCTTTACACAGGCATGTTCCGCCCCAATCCAACAAAACCATTCACTTCATTTCCAGCATGCAAAGGTTTGCATACTCCTCCTGCTTTATTCATCATGCATGCCCTTTTCATGTATGATCTCAGAGCTGCCTATTTATCACAAGTATTTTCTTTCACAACGTAGCCCTGGCCCTGACCGTTTGGTGCTAGGTCCCAATAGAATGAAGCCAACCCTCCCGCCTTCCCCATGTAAACAGACCCTGACTGACATAAAACCAAGAGCAAAGATGAAAGGCCTAATCTCTCTTCTGTTCAGCAAGAACCTATTGAGTTCACTACTCTTGGCCATTCTTCCAAGCACTACAGATACAGCTGCACACAGAACAGAAATAAATAAATAAGTAAATAAATAAATAAGTGAATGAATGAATGAAGGAAGGAAGGAAGGAAGGACGGAAGGAAGGAAGGAAGGAAGGAAGGAAGGAAGGAAGGAAGGAAGGAAGGAGCAGATACTCTAAAGGGTGATTTGCTGTCGGCTAGGCAGGATTTTTCCAGAAACGATGACAAAGCATTTGCCTGAGGCAGCCCCCAGTCTCCATCCTAGCATGATAGAAGAACACAGCAAACACTTTCAACCCGGTATGTCCAAACGCATGGGCTCTTAACTGCCTCTCCAGGGCCTTGGCCTCACCAGCTATAGAAATACAATCATCAGTGATACTATACAAGCTAGGAACCCCCCCAGGTCACTACGACAGATTCTTTGTGGAGAGTGGAAGTGTGAGAAGGCACAGAGCATCCTCCACCCCAGAGAAAAGGGCTTCATAAAAATATCCACAAGGCTGACTCTAAAACCTAGAATCCAGTAACCAGACGAAGTAATCCTCTAGGTTAGTCTGCCCTGAAAACCCGTGGCTCACATATACTCAGCATAAGGAAGAGATACCTGGGTATCAGAACTTCAGCCTGGAGACCACTAGCATCCACTAATGGCCTACTGATGGCATGGGCTGTCCTCACCAGCTCACAGGTAGGCCACTGGGGGGAGAACCTGTGCGTTTCCTGCTAACTTACTTCATTGCAGCAGTTGAAAGATTCACGGCTCGAGCAAGGTCATTGCTAGATAAAATCTATTTGGAAAAAAAGTACTTCATGCACTTGGAGGGTGGTCACTGCCTCCATCACACATGTGCCAGCGGGGGCTTCCCTGTGACATAGACAGACTTGGACAGGAGCATGGGCGGCGCAGCAGAGGGAATCCTGGGGAAATCCCGTAGTGGAGGGCCTCCCTCTTTGGGGATGGCTCCTTCTGTCTTGGGCCTGGTGAATCATCCCTTGCAGAGGCTGCAGAAATCCTCCCACTCAGTTATTGCATCTGAAAAACACTCAGTCCTTCCTCACAACTACCGGTTCTCTGTTCACAAGCAAAGGATGGAGCATTCGAGGAAAATGAAGCTCACCCCAGGCTGGGAACCAGGAACCGACCAGCTCCTCTGTATCCTCTGCAACCAGAGGTCCTGGGATCATGCAGAAAAATGGAGAGGGTTAATTCAAGTAGAAAAGGGGGGAAGGCACAGATGACATGAGGGCGGTGGGGGGAAAGCCCCAAACTACTTCATCAGCAGGAGAAAAGTCCCAGTGACCTCTGCCCCAGAAGCCTGTCCTCGTGGGCATCTGGGAACAGAGCTCAGGAAGAGTTTACACTGAGGCCTGAGCAACATAGAAGTCCTTGAGGGCCCATCAGTAAAAGGCCAGGGGTGACCTCACCATTAAAATAGAGGAGAAGCCTGCCCTGCCAGACCTGACTCAAGGGCTGAGTGGATGGCCCCACAACCCTTTCCTCTGGGGTATTGCATTGCAAGGATGTATAGTGGAGGAACACAGATGCTCTACAATTTAGCTTAGCGGGTCTTGCTGTCCCACTCTGGGTCCACTCCAGAGCTGTCTATGATTACAAGCCTGGGACAGACAATGCTCTTGACCTCTGAACCAATCAATAAAAAGAAAATGGGCATGTGTGGTCTGAGTTTAAAGGTTAAAAGGGGAAAAGTAAGTAAATGTTTGTGCCTATTTTACCCATAGTCTAAGAAATAAAATAACTAGATTTTATAGTCCTTGACAAGGCAGAGTCCTGATGCTCTAACCTGGGGAGAATTCAGGACCAGTCTGAGAGTGTTCTATCTGCATCTACATCTGGAATAATGTTTGTCCTGGCTCTCAAACTGACTTTTAGGCCTTTGTTCTCTGGGCGGTGCTCCTTTCCTGCACTAGCCCATCCTGTATGCACAAGTGTCAAAATGGATTATCACGCTTTCAACAGCCCGCAATCCTGGTACGGTTGCTGCCAGCAAAGCCTTAATCGGACTTCAGCAGCTGATCTTGGAGCCCAGATCCAGCATGGTCAGGAAATAGTGGCCTACCCACTGTACCATGAATCTAAGAGATGTGCAGGAAATGGTTCCAGGAAATAGTTCCAGAAATTTCCAATAACCATGCTGGTCTTTGGGTCTCAGAAAGCTCTGTGCCCAATCAGAATTCTCCAACCTACAGAAGACCTGTGGCCCCTGAAAATGGGTAGTTCTAGTCGACGGGCTCAGCAACTGGCTGGTGAGCCCTGGGACTGGGGTACAATGTCCATCAACCAAATATCTTTTGAAAAACGAGGTCATTTCAGAATCAACAGAATTCAAACCCTTGAAGTCCTCTGGCCTCCTCTAGATAGTGGGAGCTATTCCTGGTTCAGATGGCTCCAGACAGAAGGAAGATGCAGCTAGGGGCATAGGTATCACCCCCACACTGGTGCATACAGCACAAGGCCCAGCAAGGCATCCGCGCATGCATGAGCTCCAGCACAGCCTTTGCTCATGCTCCTGACATCAGCGTTTCCAAAGTTCCCAGACTCTGCGAGGTCAAGAAAAGACACATGAGCATCTTGCTTTGCCTGGACATGTTGGTCCTCTTGATAAACATGTTCTGTCTTGTATGTTTCTGTCCACCCCTCTGAAACAGGGACAAACACAGGCTGGTATGGCCAGAAGGGAAGGTGCCAGTTGCCATATGGAACCTTCCTGGGAGATGCAGAAGCCAGCCAGTGCTGAGCACACATGGACTATCCCTGACTCTGTGCAATTCCACAGGAAGAAAGGCTGTGTGGAGTCTCTTAGGATTAACTCGACTGCTTGCTCCTTCCAGTCCAGAGCCAGAAGTTCGGGTGTAAAGACTCTAGGATTGTGTGATCTTGAGACTGTGGGACTTTCAAACGGAGAGGAACGTGATTCAGGAAGGCTAGGACAAGGCTGCAGAACCCTGGGGCTCGCCAGTCTCTCGTGACGTGCCTAGAGACGCAGAGTCAGAGCATTTCAGCTGAAATCCTGAAGGAACAGTGAGGAGACCATGAAGCAGAGCATGTTGGGCAGACTCAGCTTCGACAGCAGATGTGGCATCTCCTTAGTAGCAACCAGAAAGGGTACTCCACAGAGATGTCTTAGAACCCAGGAACATGCCCGCCTCACAAGAGAGACTAGAAGGAAAGAAAAGCCTGGGGCCCATGTGAGAGACAAGGCTCCTGACCATGGAGAGAGCAGGGGAGAAGTAAAGCTGCCAAGGAGAAGGGACAGAAAGGGAGTCCTGCCTTCAGGACACAGCCATTGTGAGCAGCCTGGTCAACCAGGTAAACTGGAACGCCCACCTAACTTTACCTGGATCTATGTTGTGGATGGATGGATAGATAGATAGACAGAAAGACAGACAGACAGACAGATACATACATACATACATACATACATACATACATATATAGAGAGAGATGATGTATGATGTAAACTGTGATGTGAAATGTAACCATGCTGCTGTTTTTGTATTTCCAGGAACACCCTCACTGAGCACATATCTCTTCAACTGCTTCTCCTTTTTCCCCTTGCTATTAATGCATATAAATGTAAAAACAATGGGTTTTATATTATGACAATTTCAACAAGGATAGAAGTATACTTTAATTCATTAATTGTTTCCTAATTCAAAGCCTTGCCTAAAGAGAAAAGGGGTCCGAAGACTGTAAATATGATCTTTCAGGACCCAAGTCTGCTCTCTTCTTGGTTTTGCTCACTTTACAGAATACATACTGTCCTTGCCCCAACAACCTGTCCTGAACTCATCAGGCTCCTGTGGACCAGCAAATTAAGATACTTGGAGTCAGTAACAGTATGGTATCATTGAATATGAGATTGTGGGGTATGTGCAACACCCAATACAATATATGGCACAATACACTGATACACAAATGATAAAATATGACACATGGTCTGATGTAAAATATAATTAGATGGTATAGGATGTAATATAAGATACAGATAAGGGGTGGTGACCATGTGACAGGACAGGTCACATGGCGGATGATATGTTGTGTGCTGCCACATGTGATATATGATATACAATAGTTATTTTTTTAAGTATTTTATTAATTTTATTATGCATGTTTGGAGATAATCTGTGGTTCCCAAGCATGTGGTGCCTATGAAGACCAGAAGAGGACAGGTGTCAGAGCCCCTGGAAGTAGAGTTTCCAACCATCGTGAGCCACCATGTGGGTACTAGGAACCAAAACCAGGTCCTCTGGGAAAGCAACCAGTGCTCTTAACCACTAAGCCAATTTGATGTGACACGTGACACATGACATAAGGAACAAAAGAGAGTTATTGCCAGGACTCGTCCCTGCACCCCCTTCTTTATCCTTTCTCAGCAGAACACTTATCCCAGCTACTTTTCCCCATGTCAGTGGCTCTGCATCTTGGGATGCACTGTAGGGCACCAGAGGAGTTTTGCACTCTCAGTGACAGACTGGAGTCCATCAGCCTCCAGGGACTTTTGACAGGAGCAACTCCAGAAAGCATTCCCTGCAGAGCTAACACTAATGTTCAGGGTAACCACGTTGCTGGCTCCTTCCTTCTGCCTGTTCCAAAGCTCCAACTGTGTGGATGTTTCCATGTGCACTGGGTTCCACAGGCTGGGTCTCACAGGAGAACCCACTCAACCCAGACTGCAGCCCTCTCGCCCTAGAGCACCGGAGGCAATCAGCTACCCAGAAGAACATTCACTGGCTTTGAAATGGGCTCGTGCCCTTAGCTTTTCCCAGTGCCTCACCAAGCTCAGTTACGAAGATCCTTTATTTTTCCCCATATCTCAGGCACACTAGATGCACAAAAGATTTCTGTGGACAAAGAAGTACATCCTAAACTGTGATCAGGGGTCATCTATGCATCATCTTTCAGTGGGGGTGGGGCCCAGCCCCCTCCTGAAGCTGCCTCAGACTCTGCTGTTCTAGAACAGAGCTTGTAACAAACAGTGTGACACTCACGTGATGGTATCGATCATATCCAGTCCCATCTCCACACAGCAGTGGGCGTGATCAGTCTTGGGCTGGGTGAGGCCAGACACACAGTAGTAGCAGTCTCCAAGGATCTTGATTCGGCGACAGTGGTTTTCCTTTGGGGAAAAGCACAGCACAAGATCATTGGCAGAGATGCTGTTGGTATGTTTGTTTATGGCCTCCAGTGACCAGGGCCAGGCTCCAATGGGTACTTCCACTCACAGCCCCCAATTCCCTTACTTCCTTCTACTGGAACTGCATATCTTTCCCACTTTCTTCATTTAGCCAACACTACCTGGACCTTCAAGATCCAAGAATAAAGCCACCTGTTAGAAATAAATCCCCATCCACTTAACTGACAGTCTCCCTTACCCCAATCATGGTTCAGCCTTCCAGAAGGCAAGCAAGCTAGAAGGAAGTCCAAGCCACACCCATCCAGACACTCCTGTAGCTCAGAACCTCCCACCCTAGAGCACATCTGCTTCATTTATATTAAGATGTGAAGAATGCATGCTGAGTCTCTCGCACCTGAAATGCTAGAAGCCAGAGCACTTCAGGTCTCTTTTTGTCAGATTTAGAAATAGTGGCATAGACTTTGCTTGCTGAGCACACCCAATCTAAAAGCTTCAAATTCCTTTTTTTTTTTTTTTTTTTTTTTTGAGTGATGTATGATGCTCAAAGCTTTAACTTTGGGATTTCAGTTTAATTATTCAGGTTATGGCTGTTCATGCTATCACAGCACCTTCAAGGGGAATCATTCACAGTGTCCCTTTGAACATCATTGAAAGTGGCATGGACAGCCCCTTGGGAAGATATGAGACAACCCCTAACCCCTGCCTAGGAAGGTCGTTGGATTTCAGTAAGGCGCAAGAGAGGTCAGTCATACACTAGTGCAACATATTTACAGATCCACACTGGGACCCACAGGGTGAAAGGAGAAAACTGATTTATTCAAACTGGCCCTTAAACACACACACACACACACACACACACACACACACACACACACACACAATGGTACTCTACCAACACACATACAAAATAAAATGTTTAATTATAAGGTATAGTGAACACCAGTGGCATGAACAGAGAGAAAAAAATGCTCAGGATTAAAGGTTTAAGGGGATATGGTGATGGGAAAAGGATGGGGTGGGGGCTGGGTCATCAAAACTAAGGGTATGTGAAGGAACCTTATGAAATCCAACAGTTTCTAAACTAATTTAAAAATATATACTATATACTTTTAAAGGTTTTTGAACAGAAGTATCCTGCTTAGGTGGACAACATGCTTATGGGAGACGTGGGTTACTAAATTAAAGTCTTGGTGGCAAGCCCTGGATACCTCTCTGTGAGTTACTGGTCAGAGATAATACACACAATGATTCTGTATACCATGAGAAATAATACATACCATGAGACCCGCTCTTTGTTCCCCACAATAACTAGATTGGAAGACCCTTTTGCTAACCATTCCCTCTGGATGCAGGACATAGAAATCAACCTCACCCGGAAACACTCCCTGCTGGAGAGCTTACATAGTGCCAGAAGGAATTATGCAAGCTGCTCAGGGAGAAAAACTTCAATGGTCTTACCCAGTGCCTCTAATGCAATAGTGGCAATGCAGGATGATGTTATTATTCAACAGGTCAAGTCCAGCCTATCACTGAATGAGAAGAAAAGGTATGGGGGGGGTCTTGGAAGGAGGGAGCAGGAGGAGGAGCAAAAAGACTCGAAGAGGCAACGTGGAAGCAGACGTGGATATTTCTCTTGGCACATCTTTAGATGGATACGATTTTTATGATTATTTATAAGGGTTTCTATGGGTCAATTTATCTTATCTAGATGGGCAGTTTATATCTTTGTCAACTGGTTGTAAGCTTATTGTATAGACAAATTATGGATTGAGAATTTAACATATAAACCTGTTTGATGAATTTGATGATTGTGGAGTCATGTTTTTACTGGGAGGTGGAGGAAAATGAGTGAAAACAACATACTGGGGTGGTTGTAGGCCACCTGGGAGAGAAGCAGAAAGGGCAGGTGGAATAAACTGTGCCTGAGTTCTTAGAGGTGACATGGAACCCCTAGAGATGGCCCACAATGCCATGTGGCCATATGGGAGCTGGCACTAGAGCGGGATAAAAGGTGATCATTTTTTTTATATTTACTTCAACATGGCACAATGGTTTCACAGGTAGCCAACCATTTTCTGACTGCATATGATGGTTGCTCCTCAGAAGGGAATGCCTTGTACTCTATACATGATCAAAAGCCACAAGGGAAACCATAGGCCCAAGCAGGGAACTTACTATGGCTATTTTTCTAAATGGCCATATTATCAAACTGTACTGTATTCTAAATATTTGTGTTTACCCTAGATTTGGGGTTCTCTCAACTTTGATCAAAAATGTTTTCTTTTACAGTGGGTAGTGGTTAAGGCAGAGACTCATAGCTGGACAAACAGCTGCGACTATCTCTATAAAATCAAGCTGGTCAAAATCCCAGCACGAACAAGTCAGGAGTCCTGGAGGCTGCACCTCCATCAGAGGAGATATTGGCACTTAGTAGGTGTAAAGGAAGAGAGTCACTCTCCTTTGGGGACATTGCTGCTGATAGGTTCCTCATACTGCAGTTGATGGCCTCACACCCATGCATGGGCAGCACTAATTAGATTTGGAGATATTATTAGCAATGAAAAAGAAGGCATTTGATCAGGATGGAGATGGGCTGGAGCTCTGGGGGATTTGGAGGGATATAGTGGTGGATGGCAATGATCAATATCCATTGCATACATAAAACTTTCAAAGAACAAAAAATAATTTTAAAAACACAATAGGTCTCAAACAGCTCCATTTCAGGTCCTCTTAACATTTGAAAATTTTGTGTGTGTGTGTGTGTGTGTGTGTGTGTGTATACATATGACCTTTGTTCAGTTGACAGTTGTTGACATCTAGCCAGAAATATTCACACTGAGAAATGCTAAATAAATGTCTTTTAAGGAAATAGTTGCAAAATAAGCCATTTTCAGAGTTAAATAAAATCAAGTGAGAACTGTGCTTCTGATGACCACTTCTGCATCTCTCCAATGCTTATTTTCAGAGCATGCAGCCATGTTGGCTACATGCTAAAAAGATCAGGAAGACAATGGCCTTGCATCCCGCAGAACACTCAGATGAAGATAGACTTCACAGCCTCTCAGAGGCTTGCACTGTGTGCCACAGCTCCATGGAGTCCACTCTGAAAACACATCCACCATTCAGATCTAATTTCATGTTTGCATTCACTCAGCAACAGTTCCCTATAACTTTCTCAAGTACTGTAAATTAACAAATGCGAGGTTAAGCAGGGGGTCAGCATTGCATAAGGATAGTCAGAGGGCCCAAGGCCTGACCAAGGAAAGATGGTACCAGAGCTAAACAGATGACTATCTCCTACTGCTGTGCAAAGCTGCCCAGGCCCTGTATAGCAGAGACTGCATCTGACTGGAATAAAGGAATGGAGAAGGTAGAGAAGAAGGGGGAGGATGTAAGGGGTTTGAGAACAGAAATGTCTTCTCCCTCCCAAGCTGGGAAGGCACAGCCTACCAGAGCAGTAAGATGTCCTATGCTTGGCTTCCCAAGTATGGCCTTGAATGCCCTAGGCAGCTGCTAATCTTACCAACTATAGTCTTGCCTGGGTGGATAACACAGGACAGAATATAGGATGTAAACCATTAGCTCTGACAGAGGCTCTGATCAAGGAAGAGAGACAGAGAGACAAAAAGACACATATAGAAACAGACAGAGAGAGGTAGGGGCGGGGAGCCTGCAAGGCTTCAGCAACTATTAAAGCATGGGGACGTCTAGAGGTCATAGTAAAGCTATGATTCTGTGCAGAAATTATCAAATTAAAACTTTCCCATTTGCAAGTCTAGAAAGAAGTATAGAGTTGGGAGGCAGACAGGTTCACAGCTCTAAGAGGCTCAATCTCTGCTAGAATCATTCCTAAAACATCCTATCAAAGTGGCCCAAATCTGAGAAACAGTCAAACCCAGCACCACCAACACCCTGGTGTAAGGAGATGTGGAAGGCAAGAGTCAATCAATCTAGTTGCTTGTGTCTTTGTTTTACCCAAACTGCTACACTCAAAACCTCAAGTGTGGCTTAGAGAGCTGCTCAGCAGCTAAGAGCACCAGCTGTTCTTCCAGGGGACCATGGTTTGATTCTCAGCACCCACAAGGCAACTCACAACCACCTGCATTCCAGTTCCAGGGGTTAGATACACTCTTCTGGTGTCCATGGGTGCCAGGCACCCACAGCACAGACATTCTTACAGAAAACACACACACACACACACACACACACACATAGAATAAGATATGCATTTTTTTTTATTTTAGTAATTGAAATCCAGACTAGCCAAGTCCTAGGAGAACTGTAAGATTAGCTATGTTTGGAATAGGGCATTTGAGAACAGCATTTCTATTCAGCAAAGTATAGGTGACAATCACTGCCGATAGTCACCTATACCCACCTTTAGAGAGAAAGGCACTATCCTAGTGTATATGTTAAAATGTATGGAAAGTAAGTGGCAGAGGGGGAAAAAATCTAAAAAGACCTCTACAGACATCTGTCCACCATCAAGAGGGACCAGAACAATCAAACACCAGAGGTCTCTCTAGTGTTAGGAAAGGCAGAGGGGAACAAGTCTGCACTGCACTGAGAAGGGAGTTTGTGTGTGTGTGTGTGTGTGTGTGAGAGAGAGAGAGAGAGAGAGAGAGAGAGAGAGAGAGAGAGAGAGAGAGAGACAGAGAGAGACAGAGAGAGACAGAGACAGAGACAGAGAGACAGGGAGAACAAGATCAAACCCAACACTTATGCTTAACCATCTCTGTAGGAAAAAGGGGAGAGTAGCCCCTTGCAATGAATTTCAATGGTTTTCACTGTGGAACTGGGCTTTGCAAGTACTTTGTATATGTACAAAAAAATTGGACAAGAAAGAGTGACATCTAAACCAAAATGAAATAACCTGCTACCACATGGTAACTAACAATGCTGTTCTGGACCTACTACACGGAATAGAATGAAACAAATAACACTGCCCCTCTTTGTTCAACTGACGACACGCCGGCAGATTATTAAAGACTAACTGAAAGTCATTTCTTACACTTCTTGAACTAGCTGCGAGGCCCATGTTCAGCAAGAGCCTTCATGCTCCCAGGAGGGAGGGCAGAAGCTCTCAGGGGGCATGAGAGGCAGAGCTCAAGAGGGACCAAATTTGCTTTCTAACAATCTGCGCCTGTGATAACTAGCCCAAGATAGCATTTATCCATTCCTGAGGGAGCCCTTGTGGTCTAACCACACAGATAAGGTCCCAGCTTCTTCTTTTGCTAATTCCCCAACACAAGAACCATGGGGCCTGTGCTCAAACCACAGCCCTTCATTAGAATCTGTAGCATCCAGGAAAGGATATAACTGAAAGGAGGGGGGGTAAATAAAATTAAAATATCAATGTAACTCCTTTTCTCAAAGACAAAAGCATGACACTGCAGAGAACAGTAAACGGCAGCACATGGCCTCTCTCATTTTGAGGGCTATGAGTAGTAAATGTCCTTCAATGGCACTAGCTTCTGTGTGTTTGAATTCAGTTGCTCTGTAAATTAAAATCCAGGGACCCAATCCTGTGCCCATCTTGCTTGCATGCTGATTTGAACAAATCAGTTGTAAACAGCCAAACCCAGGAGAGCTGTGGGGGGAATATGTGGCTGTAACCAGTCTGACTGGGTTGGATAAGGGAAGCCTGGCAGTGCTGGTTGAACAGTCTCAGATGGCAGAGCTGTGTGCTGTCCATGAAGTCAGGACATGTCTAGAGAGCAAAATGGCCACAATTAGTCACTGCTGACCCTACGTTATGGGTGCACAGAACTCATTACATTATTCTCTCTAGCCTGGTGCACATGTCAGTGTTTCCACAAGGTTTCAGATGTCAGAATCCTGAGGTCAGAGTTGGTGCCAGCCCAAACTGCATCCTGATATCTAGGAAAGCAAACAAGGGCTGAAGAAGATGGCTCAGTGGTTAAGAGCACTGACTGTTAACCAGAGGTCCTGAGTTCGATTCCCAGCAACCACATGGTGGCTCACAACCATCCGCAGATCTGATTCCCTTTCTGCTGTGTCTGAAGACAGTTAACAGTGTACTCAAATACATAAAATAATAAATAAATCTTTTTATGGAAAAATAAAGAACAAACAAACAAACCATGCAGTCCACAGTAGGAACTTGATAGCCACTTTCTGAGTGACTACTTTTGACTAGACACCTTTGTCCCGTCCCCACTTCCCCCGCAGATGGACTGAGGGTGGAATGACTGTCCTCCTGTGCTTGATAATACATGAACCATGCCTTTTGCTCTAAGAACACAACTGGAGTGAATACAACCTACCAGTTCTTTCATGTCAGCCCTCGATGGTACGCTCGGGCTTGGAATAGCTCACAGAAGCAGTGTCGAAGGAAGAAGGAATGTGAAGCTCCTTCTGGTGTCCTCTTTATATCTCACAAGCAGGGAAACTGAGGCACAGCACGTGAAGATAATGTGACTGAATGTGTGTGGCCACGTAGTGAACCCTGTCTCTGAGTTGAAGCCACTGAAAGGTTCCATGGGAGCAAAGGTGAGGAAGGGTCTAGGACAATGGATGGCAGTGAACAGATTCCTGATGTTCCTGGACCCTAACAAACACAGTTCCGGTTACTCATCTAGCTTGCGTGAATCCTTCTGGAAATACCCAGAGTTGTAGCAACACTGGAGAATAGTAACTTCAATAGCTCAGACTATAGTGGCCTTAACTCAGAGCAACTAAAATTAGACAAAATGCCATATTGTATCCTAGAGCCACGAACCTTTGTCACCAGCATGCAAGAAGGTTCCTCAACTTAAAACAAATGTCTTATTTTGCCCTAAAGCAAAGTAATTTGATGCAAGTGATCCTAACTCTGGTATCAATAACATACTCGTCTCTGCATTGACTCCCAGAAGAAAGATTGAATGAAATGAAAGACTTACAGACTCACAGTTCTCAGTCCTACGTCCACCAGCTCTGCTGTTTGCAGACCATAATAAAGCAAAGCATCATGGTAGAGAGGGACAGGAAGTGCACTGTCAGACAGCCGTCATGCCAGGAAGCAGGAAACAAGATAAGGGATCCAAGACATGATATCATCTTTAAGGGAAGGCTTCCAGATACTGCTTCTTCCAAATGCATCTCAAGAAACCCCCAAGACAGCACTGACAGATGGGAGCCAAGCCTTCAGTTCATGAGCCTTCAGAACAAGAGTTCTCAACCTAAGGGTTCCATGACCCCTTTACAGCGGTCACTTAAGACCACTGGAAAGCACAGATGTTTTCATTACAATCCATAACAGCAGAGCACTTGTTAAAGTTATAATCTAAATACTTCTCTGATATCCCTGTGGATCAGAAAATGTGTCTATGTTCGAGGATCAACTTTCACTACAACAAGCCATCAGAAGACCCAGCATATACCCAGCACTGTTCAGATGTGGAAAGTAGGGTCCCAGTCTCACAAGGTGAATAACCTGTGCAACCAACTATCACATGACTCAGTCAGTATCTATCAAAGCAGCCACTCACACCATCTTAACTCTGAATACTTCTTCTGACCTGTACCAGGCAACCGACAACCTACCACACCATGATAAGCTCCTCCTGGGGCCAAACGATTCCAGGAAGGGTTCAGACTGAAGACTATACCTTTCTTGTTTCTTATACTTGCCTCAAAATGAGCACCAGGTGGCCCAAGGGTTAAGAGGCCATGCTTAGATTAGTTCTCTCTACAGATACATGGTGTGCTATGATCTCACCATGCCACACCCTATCCTCCAGGATGGAGCCAAAGGCATTGTGTGTATATTCCAACAAGCTCATGATCCCATTAAGAAAACCAACATCCAGAGAAGAGTCCTTGTCTCTCTGTAGTGGGTGTGAAGTAACAGTGAGAACCATGACACTCATCTTTCCATCATGTCAAAGAGATGTGACAGTTCCTCAAAGATACAAAGGACCAATGCAAACCTAACAGCACTCAATAACTGGGGGAAACGTACAAAGCAATTGCTCTCATCTGAGAGCATCAACTGTGGCTAATGAGGTAAATAAACCATCAGCTAGTGTTGAGATGAAGGCAAACAAGCCCGGTGTTTGCTTACCTTCCAGCAAAAACCTTCAGAGGGAGAAGGTGTTTGGCATGCAGGTGTGAGGGATTTTCCAAGCCTGCACTTCCCAGAGGCCAGCCAGCATCTCAGTGTGGGGACTCAGATCCAAGAGGAGCCATGAGAAGAAGCCCACAGTCTTCTCAGAAAGGGCTCCCAAAGATCAGGGAAAAAAAAGCATCCAGGAAGATGACAGGACACTCACAGGGAATGGAGAGAGAGAGAGAGAGAGAGAGAGAGGGAGGGAGGGAGGGAGGGAGGGAGGGAGGGAGGGAGGGAGGGAGGGAGGAAACCATCTTACAGCAAGGAAGCCATCTCAAGTTGAGCTTTTTAGAAGCTACTTTAACGGGAAATGATCAAAATTGAACTAGCAAGATGAAAACTACCACTAAGAGAGAAATTACAGTAAGTGGGGAAGCAGGTCAGATTCGGCAGAAGAAAGCAAATGCTGTTCAAAATGAAGCTGAAGTGGAAAAGAAATCACAACCATTTTAGAAAAACCATCAGTTGCCAGCAGGATCTCCTTCTGAGAACCTCAATCAGTGGAAGCGATGCCACACAGGAAGAACATTTGGAAACAGTGACCTGACTGTTCCATTGTTTCTAAATGTGAAATAACTGTTAAAGCCACAGATGTAAAATGGTCAGTAAACAGCAAGTATAAGAAACAAGAAAGCTGACACCAAGACGCATCAAAAGATCAAACCTCTTAGACCAAGTGACACAGAGAAAATTCTGAAAGTTCATAGAAGTGAGGCAGGGGACTTCTGAGAGTCAGAGTATGTATCTCATTGGAAATGTGCCAGAAGGCAGCACAACACTCTGAGAGCATGAAGGGAAACAAATGGGACAGACAGCTGAGAACTCTACACCCAGGAGAAATGTGCTGTCCCTAATAAAGAGCTTTTTAGAAACATGGGAGCTGAGGGAACACATCCCCAGCAGACAAACACTCACAAGCTAAAGGAGGTTCCTTAGGCAGGAAAACACAACACCTAGAAATCTTGACTATATAAGCACACAACCACAGAGACGATAATTACGCAAATAAATAGCAAGACTCTATGCTGTTTAAATCTCTTTAAAAGAGAATTCAGTGCACAGACAAAATATTAATGATACAAAATGGAATGCATTCTGTGTAATACAATAAAGTGTACATATGCATGGGAGGGGGTTGGGAAGAAAGAGGAGGAAGAGGAGGAAAAGAAAGAATAAATAAAGCAAAAACTAAGATCAGACCAATCTTCACAGAAAAGGCTGAGTGGACCAAAGCTCAGGGCGCAGGGAACAGTGGCTTCCTGACATCAGTCAGAAGGGTGTCAGAATGTCAATGTTAGCAGGCAAATGAAGCTATGTGCCAAAAATTGCTTCCAAGACCAAAGGGTCATTTCTTAATAATAAAGAAGTCAGTTGATCAGGAGGAAAGAACAATCTGCTGTTGAGTTAAAAATGAAATTGCATTTGCTAATTAGGGATAAAGCAACAGCTATACAACATGAAAGGGGAACCTTCAGTTATTCTGGAGATTTTAATGCACAGCTCCAATGATGGAGAGAGTACACCACCAGAGCAGTCATGGAGATGAAGAAGATAAGGCATGCTTCATCCCATCAGCCTGTGGGCCTGGTGTATTTATAGAACATGCTGTTGACAGGAAAATTCTACAGGAGCGGAGCACACCTTATGTTCAAGTGTGCACAAGTCCTTTGCCAAATAAACCATGTTCCTGGCCAAAATTTTAAAAAAATTATTCAAGTCATAAAATGTGTGTTTCCTGGTCTAAAGTGTATCTGACAAGAATCAAAAACAGAAGGACTGGGCGGAGGGCTTTGTCAGTGTGTACAGCCTTGGTTCAATCCCCATCTGGCACTAAGAAAAATTAAAAATAGATTCTAAAAAGAGTCAAAATGGAAATTCAAAAGTATTTTGAACTCAATAAAAATAAATAGACAACAGGCCAGATGACGTGGCATATACTTTTAATCCCTGTACTCAGGAGGGAGAGGCAGGAGCATTCCTGTGAGTTTGGGCTCCAGGGCATCTAGGACTACATATAGAGACCCTGTCTAGATAGATGGATGAATGCATGGATGGATGGATGGATGGATGGGTGGGTGGCTGGGTGGAGGGGTGGGTAGGTGGGTAGATAGATAGATAGATAGATAGATAGATAGATAGATAGATAGATAGATAGATAGATAGATATAGATAGATAAATAAGTAAGGATTTCTAGCCACCTTTAAAAGTTACAAAAAGAGGTCAATTCAAACGAAAATAAGTAAAAGAAACACAGTAGTTAAGTCTAGAAGAAAATTAGTTAATGAAACTAGAGATCAATGAAATTAAAAGCACATCTTTAAGAAAATCAACAAAAAATGGTTAACCTGAATGATTAGGAGGAAGGAGGGTTGGGGAGAAGGTGGGAGAGGGAGAGGGGAAGGGAAGAAGGGAGGGAGGAAAGGAGGGGGGGAGAGAGAGAATTTACAGAGGCGTCCACTGGAGAAGGATATGGAAGTATGAGAAACCTTATTCAGCAATTGCTAAAACTTGAAGTAAGTTGACAAATTCTTTAAAAGAAAAAAAAACCATTAAAGTCGTTTCAGAAATATAACCTAACTGCCCTTTCTGGGTTCGTAGATTCCCCATTCTACCACATATGAAGAAAGAAAAAGGAGCAATTTTACACTGGAGAAGAGAACAAGACGAAGCGCTTACAAAGTCAACTTTGAGATCGGACTTGATATTGTGAAGAGAGAATAAGAAAGCCACCGACTGAGATCTTATAACACAGATGGGAAGCTCTAGAGAATATGGCAGCCAATCAAAGCCAAAAACACCCAAAAAGGAGAATACAAGAGTACACAGAGGTCCCAAGGAGACAGACGGTCCTCAGATAACAACAGATACAGGAAACCCAGACCACCCATATATATATATATGGGGGAACTGACAACACACAACTGGAATTTCAGATTTAAAGAAAAAGAAAAAGCCTTAGAAATAAAGGGAAGCTTGTTTGACTCAACAAAAGCCTCCACAGAACCCCCGCTGGTAAAACAATTCTTGATGAAAAAATGCAGAGTGCTCCCGGAAACAGAGCAGGACAAGAGTGTCATTCTTACACTGTGCCTGACATTTTACTGGAAGCTCTAGCTGGCAAAATAAACCAAGGAAATGAAAATAAAAGCTCTCCCAAAGGGAAAGGAAGAAACTAAGCTGTGGAAATTTCAAAACTGCAGTAGAAATCAGTTTATTGCAAGTATCAGAACAATAAACCAATATATAAACATAACTTATATTCCGCTCTGTAAGTAAAAAAAATACTATTATAAGTTAAAATTGAAAAATCAACATGAACTATGCTATCAAAAGAAGGATCTACTTAGGGACATATCTGGAGGAACTTTTGAAACATGAAAAAGAAAAAAATACATGAAACATCTGTATGTTGAAAAGTCACACTTTTCTGAAGGAAAATCAAACACATTGTATCAAGGGATAGATGAACTGCATTCATGAGTTCTCTACATCCGCAGGTACTGGTTCTCACCAGATTCAAGGTGTGCCTTTAACTAGTAGCCATTGTTGTAGAACCAGAGAGATACTTCTAAAAATTTTCATTAAAAAACTACAGGGCCTGAAGCAGCCAGATTCACCTTGGAAGAAGAACATCACGGTTTGTGGGTGGTAATACCTCATCACAGACTGCTGGGAAGCTATAGGGCTATGGGACCAAGATATAGTTAGGTGTCCAGGCTGACGTGTGGGGCAATGGAATAGACTTAAATATCTAGAAAAATGCCTGCCCAGCTATATATGGAAACCTGAGTTTCCTAAAACTCCGACAAGGTAATTTAATGGCTGGTCTTCTCAGCAAAATGTTGAGATCCTACAGGTAAAAAAAATCCTTTGATATATACTTCACACTGTTGGGATTCTGTAAACCCCACCCCTCAATTACCTGGCAGTAGCCAAGTATGCTCTGCCCCAGTGACCTGACACTATAAAAGAGACTGCTTGTCCCCTCCTCTCTCTCTCTCTTGCCTCTCTTGGCCTCTTGCAACCTTGCTCTCCCACCCCTACCTCTCCTCTTCCCTTTCCCTTCCCCCATCTCCCTCCAAGTGCTCATGGGCAGCCTCTACTCCTCTATTCCTCTCTCTCTCTCTCTCTCTCTCTCTCTCTCTCTCTCTCTCTCTCTCTCTCTCTCTCTCTTTGTCTGTCTCTACTAGCCTCTTAACTCTCCCATGACCTGAATAAACTCTATTCTGTACTATACTGTCATGTGGTTGGTCCCTCAGGGGGAAGGGATTCCCAACATGGGTCCCCCAGAGGCATCTCCCTTGCCCCCAGGCCTCGCCGCACCTCCGTGGGCCCTATGACCCCCACTCTCTTCATCCTTCCCCTAACACTGGTGCTGAAACCCGGGACATCATCTTTTCACAACATTGGTGCCCTGTGACTTTTCCGTTCAGTCACTTTTCTTTCATTGGTGCCCCGTC
This sequence comes from Micromys minutus, assembly GCF_963924665.1. NCBI lineage: Eukaryota > Metazoa > Chordata > Mammalia > Rodentia > Muridae > Micromys > Micromys minutus. Next base: position 31,698,686 of record NC_137969.1, on the reverse strand, counting down.
TTCTTTACCTCTCACACTTCATACAGAGAAGTTAACTCAAAATGTATCCTAAACAGTATCAGGAAGTCTGCAGGACTTTGGTGAGGCAAACAACTTGGCTAGATTTATTGAGCCTTACTGGCTGGTGCAGGCTCAGTTTAGGTAGCTGGCAGACACCACAGGGGATGAAGATTAGCTGCCCTGCTCTGCCACTGTGTTCCCCTGAGAGCAGTGTCTCTTTAAATTTATGGAAACAGAAACACACAGACATTTCACAAGAACCACATTGTATTTGATGATGGATCTCCTTGGTTTTCTGAGGGTGGTTGCTTTCAGCTTGCATACAAGCCTCACAAAATAAAGAGTTACCACATGCATCTATGCTGCCATCCGTGATCCAGCCCAGCCTTACGTAGCCAGTCGGGGTTTAAGGAACACTTGTTCATCTGTGTGTGTGTGTGTGTGTGTGCAGAGGGGGAGGGGCAGAAAATCAAATCACAGCTGGTGAGCAGCAGAAAGAGTGAACCTCTACAGAGCTGGAGTCTGATTCAATCATTGTGGTAGTGAGATAGCAGTTAATTGACAGTTTTCTAAAACAGACTCAGCAAATGGACATTTTCTGCAGCAAGCATTATCGGGTTATGAATTAAGAACTTGATGGGATTAAAGGAAAATGAGCTAATATCCTTGAAGAGAATACGCTAATCTTTTTCACACTGAAATTCCAGATATCCGTGCTGTTCTAAAAGATGACCTCATGTGTGCACGGCTCCCCGGTAAACATGGCAATTAATATTAGTATCTTCATTGCACACCAGCTCTGTGTTACACACCAGGCTAGATTTTTTAATTTTATTTTATATTACTGGACTTATGTTATTTAGCTTCTTGCTAGACTAATCCCTTGAAACAGTCACAGCCAGTCTCACTTCTTTCAGCAAAAGACCAAAATACAGATTGAGGAGTTCAGTGTGTGGTGATATTTTATATATATACGCGTGTGTGTGTGTGTGTGTGTGTGTGTATGTGTGTGTGTGTGTGTGTGTGTGTATCCCCTAAATAGTCATGATATCACCTTAACCAGGCAATAAGGAGATGAATCGACACATATGTGATTCAGTTAAAGGTCTGAAATAGAAAAACCCTTCGGGATGGGGGGGGGGAGGAACTTGGAGGAAGGGGAGGAGGGAAAGTGAGAGAGAAGAGCACAGGAAGGCAGAGGGAGACCAGACTGGGTAATCTCACATGCCAGAGGCCTTGAGAAGGCAGCGCAGTGACAGACACTGGGCAAAGACAGTTTATACACAACCAAAATTGGCAACCCATAAAAAAAATAAATAAAAAATAAAAACCAAGCAGACACACAATTTAGAATTTCCTGCTCTTGAGGCTATAGTATTAGAAGAAACAAAACCTATTTTAAAAAATCGCAGGCTATGTATCTGAAGAGCTTGCTTGTACACCATTATGAAATCTTAGGTGGAGCACAATGGGCCACACTTATGATGACAGCGGCATCCGGAGGGCTAAGAGAGATTGCTAATGACTGAGGTCTGCTCAGACAACATAGTGAAACCCTAACTAAACAATTAAAAACTAGAAAGTGAATAAAAAGCAAATTATGGAAAAGAATAATTTCTATAACTACAGGTATCTCCAGGTGACGCATATAGGACTCGGTAAGTGGAATTTACCTTATTCATCCCTAAAACTTTACTAGACATATTCCCTACTTTCTCTAAGGATGCTGACCATATCACATTCATAGCCAGCTTTGAAACAGTGATGGCTGAATCACACAGAAACACAGACAGGAGACTCTGACAAATACAGCTTCTGTGAAAAATTCCAGGGACCGCTGGTGCTCTGTGGAAGGAAGTGTGTGGTGGGTCAGATGGAAGCTCTGCTTACCTTCCTCTCTATTTCCCCATGAAGTAAGAAATGGTGCTGAGACAGTTACCAAGACAGAGTCTAGTGAACAAATGGGCTTACTCGGAGGACGGTAAACTTCTTTTCCCTGTTTCTTACATGTGTGATTTTATGACTGCTTGATTTTAGGGTGGGTCTACAACTCTGATTTTGTGACGGAAATTCCGTTTTATATTCTGGTGTTTTTATCTGCTTTTTATGTTTCTTTTCTCTTTGTGGTTTCATGCTTGCTAGCAGAGGAACTATATATGAGTGTGTATGCAGGCTTGTGCATATGTGTTTGCCTATGTGTATAGTATGTTGATTATTTAATGAAATTAGACATTATGTAATGATGGTTAGTATCACAACAATCCATACAATGGATCCTCTATGAAGTAAATCCAAAAAAAAAAAAAAAAAAAAAAAAAATCAACATCTACATAGTCTGAGGGCTGACCAACTGTTGATGGTTTAACCTTCATATTTTGTCTGTTTCTTAAAATTTTAGAGACTGTTTGGATCAGCATACATTAATTATAAACAATAAATAATGGTTTTTCGACCAACCCAACTTATAAAGGATGGTAGAAAACACCTGACTGGGTACTCATCCAAAGATGGCACATAGATGGCCAATACGCAGCTAAAAGATACTCATAGTTTGTTACTAGGGAGACCACACACCTATTTAAAAACCTGGCCACAGAGGCAGACAAAGATGCAGAGAACCCAAACATGAAGTTTGTAGACAGGAGACGGCAATGGGCAGTCTGGAGAGTACTGGACTTCATTTTTTAAAACGTTAAACGTAATAAACTCAGCGTGTTTCGTCATAGCCCACTCCGACGAATCTGCACAAGAAAACAGAAAGCACTCACCCACACAAACTTTCATACACAGCTTCATTTAGTGTATGTAACCTAGCCCAGAAATAACCCAGATGCCCATCAGGCTGTGAACAGACAACAAGCTTTGATTCAGCAGGACAATGGGATGTTTCCAGGCAATGGGAAGAAAGGGTGTTTTCTCTTAATGGCCCGGCCCCCCATGCTGCTGGAACAGCAGGAAATGAGAAGCCCGGAAAAGCAGAAAAGAGAGCTGGGTCTGTTCTTCAGAAGGTGTTCCCTGAGAGAAAGCTGCTGCAGGATGGTGAGGTTTAGGTAGTACCCAGAAATGTATACAGCCATCCCCTGTACCCCTGATTGTGAACATCAGTCAAGGGCAGCCACTCAGGAAGCTGAAGAAAGTCAGGAAGAAGGCGATTCACATTGTTTAACCCTTTTCTTTGTTCACAAAGTCTTCACACAAGACAGACTTTTCCCAATAAATATCTTTCCCCAGGGACACCAGACTCACAGGTACTAGGTCTCCCTTGGGTGGGGATGAGGGGAGTTCTCATATCTTCCTGACCCAGTAGGGCCTGGCAAGGCTACCCCCTGAGCATGCAGGAACTGTGCAGGGTCCCTGGGCTAGCATGGGCCCAGGAGGGGTATATGAAACAAGGGTCTTGGAGCTGTAAAGGCAAATCTTAACTGAACTGGAGGAAGATTCAGGAGGGTCAAGGTAGGAGAAATTGAGGTCCCACCTTCCAGTTCTGGGGTTCTGCACATAAGCATAAGCTTTAGCAAGTCCCAGATGCAGACCACAAAAGCCAGATAGTAAAATGAAGGCTTTCTGGTATTTGGGACCTACTTGAGTGGTTCTGGATCAGGATCTGGAAGCCACCCTTTGTGTCCCCAGCAAAGTAACAACACCCCCCCCCCTAGTGGGAAGAGAATTTACAGGAATGTCATGATCTTTCCAAAGACTACAGCCTTGTCCACTCCAGGTTGGGAGCATCCCCCACTCCCACAGGTCACCTACATCGCCTACAAAGGCCAGCCAGAGGACTGCATCTTTCTACACATATCTGTGAGCCACATCTCCACTGACTCTCCCTCCAGAGGCTCACCCAGCCAGATGCCAAAGACCTCTCACAGCCTTAGGAAAGCAACCCGCCAATGAGGGTGCTTAGTGCCTGTCCCACTTAGGGAAACAGAGCCCTCAGAAAATACAAATGCAAGTAGCAGCAGGCTGTCTCTCAACACTGCTATTCTGCTCCTGGCCTGCTCAGCATCTGTCCAGAAGGCTTGCTGCAGCCATGGATGACAGGCTTAGTTAACTGGGTCTCTTTTCTGACATCCCCCCCAACTTGTGGGCATCCTCAGAGCTCCACTGCTCTCAGACACCAGGCCAGTGAGGCCAGAGGCCACTGAGGCTGACACCTTGGGTGTTGTGGTGTCTCACTTGATAAATTCACGGGGCCTCTGCTGTGCGCAAAGCTCCTTAGTAGTAACTCAGACCTCAGAGTTGACTTGAAAATGAGTGTGGCTTGCCCAATGACAGCCACACAAAGTGATGGTAAGATGAACTGATGGACCAGTGGTGCCTCCAACTCTACTGATAGGTCGAGAACGGTGAGAGGTCATAAGCAAACCCTCACAACAATGGCCTTTGTGACTCTCTCTTAAGGGATGACACAAGACCCAGCGGAGGTGGTTCCACCTATCAGCTTCTCCTTTGTCTTAGGAATGAATACAACGTGATACCCTAACCTGCAGGGTATAGCTGGGCCACCTCTTCCCACTCTTGTCAAATGCAACCAAATCTAAAACTTGCAGTTCAAACTTCTACAGTTCTACCTTGATTTTGAGAACAGAAGGTCCAGCCCTGAGGAGAGAGGATGAGATCTGTTCTTATTGGTCCATCTTTTGCCATCTGTGGGGGGATGACTTTTGTGCCCTGCCATCACAGCACAGAGTCCTCAGTGTATCCAGCTCCATCACAGCGGTGGCATCAGCACCCGGTGACATAGCCCCATCCTTCCTTCCACCAGCCGCTGAGATCTCAGCTGGGCTCTTACTCGTACCCTGGTGGGTGGGTGCTTCAAGACCAAACAGGCTCCACTGATAGCATTTTGTCTGGAAAGATCCTGGAAAATACTCTCATGAGCTCAGTCACATGTTCCTGGGAACAAACCAGCACTTTACAACAAAACTCTGTGTTATGGGAGATGATTCTCCTTAATGTCACTGGGAAGCCAAATCAGCTGTGGGAAACTGTAAAGTTCTGAATGCCTGGTTTCTCAGGGACACCTGAAGCTCTCTGTACCAGCCAAATCCAGGGTATCCGAAAGCAATCTATAGCCAGAGTGTTAACATCTGGTTTCTGTCTAGCACTGGAAGTTCTCTTATTCAGAAGAGAGTCCCCAGGAATAAAAGCTGTGGAAGCTCAGGCTGAGAATGCTCTATGAAGGGTTCCATTGGGGACCCCAACATGGCACTGATACAAACAGTCAGAGGACACGTAAGTCAGGAGGCCAGGGGTATCATCCAACACGGAGCTACACTGCAGCCCCTTTACTAAAACCAAAAGCTACAACACAAATAGGGTTGGAACCGCACACGCTGATGAAGAACAGAGAGAACAGAGAGGAAAGCCTTAAAGTACACAATTCCCAGAGATAAACACGAGCAGGAGACATGTACAATCCTTGACCATATAAAGATTTTTCCACATACAACACCAATATGAAAATCCTTAAGTGACTCATGAAAAGTCAATCGTCCACCCTTTGTAGGGCATTGGCCCAAGCTTGGCAGGAAACACTGCCAAGACATTTATGCCGGTGCAGCAGCCACTGAAGGCTCTTTAGCCTTACTGTCTGCAGCTCCTAAAAACACCACTGGTAGCTGGGGACGCAAAGCAGGGACCTTGGTAGCACAAGTTCAAGGCACGAGAAAGCAAAAAGGCCCTGATAGGACCAACTTAGACCCCTCTGGTCAGCATCCTCCCAAGAATGAGCTTGTTGATAAAGAGTAGGAATCAAAGACAGACCTAGGAACATCACTGACTCCACCTGTGGGACTTCCAGGCTGTAGGGTCTCCTCAGAGCTAGCCCTTGTCAAAATGTTCTTTCGGATACATTTTGACACAGCAGTGAGCTTCCTGCTCTCCCCACGGCAACCCTCTGTCGTGTGGGACCAGAAATTCTTTGCACCATAGTATCCAGGGACTTACCTCAGACAGTAAGGGTGGCTTGAATGAGGACAGGCAGAGCCATACTCAGGGGGACAGGACCCAGGAACAACCAGGCAAGGCTGCAGAGGCCTCACAGACAAACAATCCCAGCAACCAACCAACAAAGACAATATACCTCTCCTCAGAGGGAGGAAGTCTTTCCCAATTAGGGGTCCTATAGTACCCTGGCTAGGACATCCTTGGGTGCCCCAGAAAGCATTTAGGAATCTTTAGGAACACAGAAAATACTTTACCACTCAATTACAGGATCTCCTTTCTAGCAACACCTCATGGGACATCACAAAGGGAATGTGAGATATTTTTATGTCAACTTGATACACACTAAAGTCATCTGGGAGGAGGAAACCTCAAGAAAATGCCTTCATAAGACTTAGCTGTTGGTCTATCCAAAAAGTACATGTGGACAGACCCATGGCTCCAGCTGCATATGTAGCAGAGGGTGGCCTTGTTGGGCATCAATGGGAGGAGAAGCCCTTGGTCCTACCAAGGCTCGATGCCCCAGTGTAGGAAAATGTCAGGGAAGGAAGACGGGAGGAGTTGGGTGGGTAGGTGAACACCCTCATAGAAACAGGGGGACGGGGTATGGAATAGGGGGTATGGAGGGGAAAACAGGAAAGGAGAAAACATCTGAAATGTAAATAAAATATATCCAACATTTAAAAAAAAAGACTTGGCTGTAGGCAAGCCTATAGGACATTTTCCTAATTACTGATTAAGTGGGGAGGACCCAGACCACTGTGGGTGGTGCTATTCTGGGCTGGCAGTCCTGGGTTCTATAAGAAAGCAGGCTGAGCAAGCCATGATAAACAAGCTAGTAAGTAGCATCCCTTTATGGCTTCTGCACCAGCTCCTGCCTCCAGGTTCTTTTCCTATTTGAGTTCCTGCCTTTCTTTCAATGCTGGACTATGATGTGGAAACATAAGCCAAATAAACCCTTTCCTTTTGACCATGGTATTTATCATAGCAATAGTATCCTATGATAAGGGAGTATTGCCTAAAATTCTTCCTGTCTACCCATTCCACCTTAATCTCTCTGCCGGGCTGTCTGAAGCAAGCTTGGGATTATTCCCACCTGCAGTCAAACACTGAACCAGCCCCATCTTGTTTGCCAATGACATAACCCATCTCTCTGAGTCTCATAATCTGCTCCAAGGAGTGTCAGCTCTGGGCTGTCACAGAGCCAGTCCTGGCTGCCCAACCCCACATCACCACGAATTCCTTCAGTTGCCTCCACTGATTGTGGCAGCCCCAGCCCTTAGTTCCTCAGAACTGCCCTGCCTCTCCTGGGCAACTCTATCCCACATACTCCTTCACCACCTTAAAGGGTATCGGAGGTAGGATGTGAGACCCCAGGAATCTCATGCAGGTGGTAGCACCCCAATAAATCGCATGCCCAAATGTTCCCCTCCTCAACCTTTTGCTCCCTTCCTCCCACTTTCAGTGGACCCCACTCTTCCTAGGGTGTGGCTCATGGCCTGTGGAGGCTGCCCCATGCCTACACAGGCTAGGAGCCAGAATCAATGAAGATCTACAAGATGGATACACTACAAGGGATTTCTGCCTACACAATAAAGTTCCAGAATTGCAAAGGACTCTTAAGACTGTAAACCAGGCTCTTCCACAGGGACACAGAGCCAAGGGCAGAGTGCCACCCTTCAGTAAGGCTTAACTGCCATAGTGCCAAATGTTAAGAATTCCAGCAGGAGGCCCAATGTGCATTCCCAACATTCTTAGAGTCAAAGGTCAAAGGGCAGGGAAAGAAGGAAGCGGGCAGTAACATCATCGGGAACAGTAGATTCAGCAGGGACTGGGGAAGAAGTAGCAGACATTTTCCAGCCCAAAAGTGTGGCAAGGCCAGAGCAAGGCCAGCTCCAGCAGGGGCACAGTCAAAGCTGCTTCAGGTAGAGAAAGCTGTGGTATCCTAGGAACACAGTGTCAGCCAACCAGGGCTGAGTGCAGCCTATAGGACAGGGTTCTATCGGGATGCCTTGGAAGGAGCCAGTGGAGGTTGGATGCAGGGCTCAGGTCTAAGGTGGACCAGCCAGCCTCCTATGCTGCAGATGCAGAGGCTGGCTTGGCGGAACACCACTCCAGAAGCTGCCTGGCCTAACAGAACAGAAGCAAACACAGTGCTTACCGTGGCTAACTCATCAAACTTGCCGAAGAGTTCATTGAGCAGTTTCACCAGCTCCTGGGCCGTGCACTGGGACGCCAGACCTGTGAAACCCACGATGTCTGCAAACAGGATGCTGCAAGAGGAAGGGGATGCAGGTCACCTCTTCTTGGTCACTTAAAAAAAATCACAACCTAAGAGTTGCATAGCTTTTTCCACCGACACCCCCACTTACTCCTCAAAGCACACTGAGTAACTTCCTCCTTCTCTTACAGGCAAGAAGACCTAGGCTTACAACAGCTACAAGGCATACCTCTTGGCTGCAGAGGGATTAGCTGACTGCTGGGCTGTTGGAGTTTGCCATCTCCCGTGCTGACCGGTCACCCACATGGGAAGCTCCTGCTAACTAGCTTCCCAGTAGACCTGCTCCCTTCTCAGGGTGCTCGCATAACTGCATTTACACTGGGGAGGTGGGGGGGGGGGAGCAGAAAGTAGAGTGGCTGACCTTCAAGTAAGGAAATATCCCTCCCCAACAACCACCTTCTTCTTCTGCTACCTGAAAGCATGTGACCATCTGAGGGCCAGGATCAAATGCCTACATCACAGTGTAGAGGGTCCATAGCCACTACCACCCCACCCCCATACTCTCCTAGTGCTCCTGATGGCCTGATGTCTATTGAGTGCAGAACTGGGGTCAGTCTTGAAAATTCGCAATTTTCCGCAGATGATAAGACTCTAAAAAGATAGTTCCCATTGCTTCCTCTTTCAAAACTAAAATATATTCTGCAAATTTCTGAGAGGTGAAAAAAAAAATCCTACAGATTTTGTCTTTAAAGATTCTTTAGCCCTAAGGTCTGTCTTAAAATATGCTGGTCAAATATTCAGAGCTTTCCTGCAACTCCAGAACTTCCAGAAACTAGACACCACACCCAAGGACACCTCTATTAGAGCTGCAAATGTCAAATAAAAAGAAAGGAGAGGTCTTGTGGACAAGAGAGAGTGCGGGACGATCCTGCTGCATGAACTACAGCAGAAGGCTGTCAGCCCTTCCTGGTGCCGACTTCTCATCTGTGGTGTGGAAATGAGACTTCACACGTTTGCACTCACGTACGGTAATTTTTATCATTTTTTGTTTTCAAATTTCTCGTACTTTAATAACATTCTTTCCTTCTCCAAGCTCCTCCTCCAACCCATCCACCTAACTTCATGTTCCTTCTCCCTGTCTCTCTAAAACAAACAAGCAAAAAACCCTAAAAGCCATTTTTAAAAGATTTATTTATTATATATTAAGTACACTGTATCTGTCTTCAGACACTCCAGAAGAGGGCATCAGATCTCAATACAGATGGTTGTGAGCCACCATGTGGTTGCTGGGATTTGAACTCAGGACCTCTGGGAGAGCAGTCAGTGCGCTTAGCCACTAAACCATCTCTCCAGCCCCCTGAAAGCCATCTTTTTAAAGTACATACACATAAACACGGAATCCATTTTGTTGGCCAACTACTCTGAGCATGAGTCTGGACACTCCACTGAAGAAAAGCCATTTATCCCTCTCCCTGCATCTGTTAGGCTTTGTGTCCACTTCACCCCTCTCTGCTGGGATCTTGTCGGCCTTGAACTTGGGCAGGTCTTGTGCTGTCACACGTGTGTTCAGATGTGCACCAGCCCTGTTGTGCCTGGAAAACACCATTTCCTCGGGGCTGCCCATTCACAATCATTTAAGTGTTATGTATATACTTGCAGGCTGCTCACTGAGAGCCAGCAAGGCTGGGCAGGTGCTTAGGGTGTCCGATAAACGACAGATTCCAGTGATCATCTCTGCCCTCAGGATTTTTTTCGGGCCAGGAGAAGGGGACATTTGCAGTATGCTAAGGTGTTTCATTTAAGTGTGGTAAAAACAGACAGGGAGATGGGTGAGGTATGTGACTGCCTGCTACGGTGGGGTCAGCTTTGTCTGACAAGAGGATGGGGTGATTAGGAGATGCTGAAGGAAGGGAGTTCCAATGGAGGGGCGGTGCTGCTGTCCCCAGGCCCTGCAGGATACAGAATTCTTACCTTTCCACTTGAGCCTTTGGATGTACCTTCCTGGTTCTTTCTGGCTCCTGCTGCCGCACATCAGACATTGTCTCATCAGGATCAGTTCTAGATAGTTCTTTCTCTCCTGCTGCTTCCGATTCTGCCCACACCTCTGGCTGCTGTCATTTTGACTAGAATATGCCTTGGTGTGGGATCTGCGCTTATCTGCCTTGAAACACATATGATTCTTGCATATACAACTAAATATGGTGGAAGTTGTTGGGGCTGTTGTTGTAAGAAACAGTTGTGGCTATTGTTCCTGCAAATATCCTATTTCCTCCTCTTCCCTCGTCTGGAATCTCATCCTGTGTGGGCTGACAGACTTGGTGGTACCTCACAGAGTTCTGAAATTCTTCGCATTTCTCTGTATCTTCCGCAGTCTGGAGATGCGTATGACTCTCTGTCGTTAAGTTCATCTGCTCTTACGCTGCCTACTCGAGTCAGCCATTGGACCCCCACCCCCCGAATTTCCCTCACTTCACTTGTCTATCTTAAATTTAGAAGCTCTATTTGATTTGGTTATTTTTAAAATGTCTACTCTGCTGGTATTCTCTGTTTGGCTTCCTTTAATTACGCGGACACAGTTTGTTCTTTGAGCACATTTCAAATCGCTGACTTAAAATGTTTGTCTGAGAATCCCAGTGTCTAGGCTTCCTTGGGATGCTTTCTGCTGGCTGCTTGTTTTGCCCATGTATGAGACATGCATACTTTCACAGCATGTCTAATATATTTCTGTTGAGAATACAAGACAGCAATTCTGGAAATCAGAGTCTTCCCTGTCTCCATCTGCAGGCCCTGGTTATGACTGTCTGGTTTTGACACTGGAGATTTGGGTACTAATGCCACAGAAGCTTGGTCTTCTGAAATTCCCACAACTACTGTGCCTAGACCATTTCTTTCTTTCTTTCTTTCTTTCTTTCTTTCTTTCTTTCTTTCTTTCTTTCTTTCATTGGATTTTTTTTAATTTATATTTCAAATGTTATCCCCTTTCCTGGTTTCCCTTCCCAAGACCCCCTACCCTACCCCACCCCACCCCCGCTTCTATGAAGGTGCTCCCCCACCCACCCACATCCTCCCGACTCCCCGCCCTGACTTTCCCCTACACTGGGGCATTGAGCCTTGACAGGACCAAAGTGCCTAGACCTTTTCAAAGCAGCCCATGCTCAGTTCTTCTTCTTTCTTTCCAGTGACCTTGCTGCCTGCCTCAACTGTCACCACTGCTGGAAGCAGCTGCAATGCTCAGGGATCACCCTGGCCTGTTGTCAGCAGTGGTGCTGAGTCTAGCAGCAGCTCCCACGGAGCTGAGTCAGGGCTGCTGAGAAGGCCAATGGGAAGACTTGGCAGGGAATCCCGAGGGCATCCAACTCTGCGGATTCCAAGCAGGGCTTTGAAGAGGTGCCTTCTGGGCCTCCAGGGGCTGTGGAACTCCAGAGGATGAGCGCTAGGCAGGTGCAGAAGCCACAAAGCCCCAGTCTCAATGGTTTCTCTTGAGGAAACATTCCTGGGTGTCGGCAGGAGTCTGGTGAATCACCAAGCTGGGTCTGATTCCAGCTATTCCTGCTCTTGCTGCTATGAGACCGCTGCCAAAACCAATGCCAGAGAGCCTGGCATGCTTTTCTTTCTAGGATTTTATACATTTAGAGTAGGAATCGATTTTAATCGGTTTTGTGTATTGTATCAGATGATTTTTCTGCCAGTGGATATTCAATATTTCCAGCTCTATCGATTGGAGATAACTCCTAATTCCATGGTGTCAATCTTGTGGACAGGCTGGGTACACATGTGTAGGTTCACTTCTGGGCTCCTTATCCTAGTCTATCCTCCTATGCCATACTGTTTCAGTCATGACAGCTTTGCACTATGATTTGAAGTCAGAACGATACGGTGCCATTAAGTCAGGAAGCATAGTATGAGTTACTTCTCTCACATTCATTAGGATTTTCCTGTGACCTTACATGACCTGTGCTAGAGAGGCAGGCACTTGAGAAGAAAAACTGCGATGGTGTATGGTCTACTAGCACCAGGTCCATGATGCTGTCAGAGTCCGTTCTCTCCCTCTCTCTCTCTCTCTCTCTCTCTCTCTCTCTCTCTCTCTCTCCTTATCTGGGTATTATGTACACTATCAGAAGTGGATTACTGTTCACTTGGTGGACATTTCTCCCCTTTCAGTTCTACAGATACTCACTGGGCATATTTCAGTACTTTTGAGTTAGTGTGCGTTATGACTGTTATTGTAAACTGGCTCTCTGACCACATCTTCTGAGGGTTCTGACGGAAGTGTACTTGGGCTGATGAGGGCATGGCCACCCTTGCTGCTCCCTGGTTCTCTTTCACATGGGCCTTCTTTCCCATCTCCCCTATCTAGCCGGAGGTATGACCTCACATCTGCAGCAAGCTTCTTGTACACGAGATGTCGTTGGTCTGGTTGTTATGACGGTTTGATTGGTGTTTGTTTGATTGATGTTTCTGTCCTGTCTTTTGGTGGGTGGGGCATTTTGTGACATTTACAGGTAGAGGGTTTATGGGACTGGCTTGCACTGTCTCTGGGTTACATGTTTCCTCTCAGGTTTGGGGACCTTTTGATTTTGTTCTCATCTATGCTCTGCTGCTGTCTGCTGGTTTTCTAAATTGAAGCTCCTTATTTCCTATTTTTTTTCCTTACAATTAAGTTCCTTAACCAGTCATTTATCCTATTTCTGTCAAGTCATAAAGGAAAAAAATGCACATGTTAACACCTCTACCAAAATTTACTAACCACAACTTACATGTCCTCAGGTGTTATGTATTAAATTATTTTCCAATACAGTTACTTTGAAAACTTTGATTTTAAACTTTTTCACATTTATTTATTCTAGCATGTACTTGTTTCTGTATACGTGTGTGTGTGTGTGTGTGTGTGTGTGTGTATTTAGGTGCACACATATGTCATTATGTATGTGTAGTAATAAGAGTTGGTTTTCTCCCTCCTCCCTGTGGGTTCTGGGGAATCGAGCTCAGGAGATCAAGGTTGACATCCAGGTCCCTCTACCTGCTGAGCATCTCACTAGTCAGGCTTTTAATATTTATTCAACCACAGTAAAGAACAATTCACCTTTACAAGCACATATAACATGTCAATACTAACATATATGTTCATCTTTGTCAATGTGTTTCCTGGTTTCTTATGCTGAGAAGTTTTTAATTTCTCCCTGAGAATCCCTTTGCATTTTTTTTTTCATAACGCAGGTCTGGTAGCCACAAACTCCCACAGCCTTCAACTAACAGAGTCTCTGTCTTGCTTTTATTTCTGAAGAATATTCTGCCAGGCACAGCACCCTTGGTCTGAGGAGATTTTGTGGTTTGTCTTAAACATCTAGAATATAACACTTCCTCCCTCTGCCCTGCACGGTTTGCCCCTAAGATCCGCTAAAACCCTAATGGGGATTCTGTTGTTTATGGAAAAACACTTTCCTGCTGTTGCTTTCAAAATTCTCACCCTGTCTCTAACTGTTCAGAATTTTATCATGTAGACTTCTTGAAGTTCATCTTATGGTGTCATATGTGTTTCCTATTCTGGATGCCGATTTCTGTTCCACATGTTTATCTGAAAACCTTTAAAGAAAAAAAATGTGTTTTTCCCACTCTCCTCCTTTAGCAACCCCTATATTGTGTGTGTTGGCCCAACACTGACTTTCTATTCTTCCCTTTTGGACTCTTCCAGAGACCTGACTTCCAGTTCACTGGTCTTCTGTTCTGCTTGATTCTCTACTTTCCTGTAGGGAATTTTATATTTGGTTGCAACAGTCTTGAGTCTTCTGATCTGTTACTCCTTTGTGCTTTTGTTTCCTCACTGAAATTCTCATATTTCGTGTGCATAATTCTTGTCTGTCTTTGAGAGAGTTACTTTTATTCTCTTGTGCAGTGATAATCCATTGAAATGCATTTTCTTAGATCTGTGTCTACAGCTCTCTCTTCTTCCTTTGTTTAGAGTGCCTTCGCCTGGCTCTTCATGAGCCTTTAGAGACTCGCCTCACGGAAGAGAACAATCCCATCACTTATTTTAACTTAGATGCTCTGGCCCTTTATCAGTACTCTTTGTCCCCAGGAACCAGCTGTGTGTTCACTCTATCCTGAGCAGGGGACATGTGTGTGAAAACTCTGGTGTCTTCCAATGTACACCCAACCTCCATTTACCCAACAAACTAGGCTGAGTCAGATCTCTCAGCAAGTCTGGACAGAAAGGCAGATGCTGGTTGTTTAGGCAGCCCCAGAGTAGTTGAGGAACTGGTCATCCTGATCAATGCTCTCCCTCCCAGGGTGTGCTAGATAATTTAATGTTAACTTGACACAAGATAAAGACATCTTCAAGGAGGGAATCTCAATTAATAAAGTGGCTCCACAAGATAGGACTGTAAGCTTTCCTGTAAGGCATTTTTTTCTTTAAACTAGTGATTGATGGGGAGAGACAATTGTGGGCAGCGCTATCCCCTAGGCTGTTGGTTCTAGGTTCTATAAGAAATCAAGTTGAGCAAACCATGAGGAGCAAGCCATTAGTAAGCGGCTCCTCTCCAGTGACCTCTTCATCCTCTCCAGTGACCCTTCCCTGACTTCCTTCAGTGATGGCCTACAAGTGGAAGTGGAGCCAAATTAACCCTTTCATCCCCAACGTGCTTTCAATCATGGTGTTTATCACTGCAATAGAAACCTGACAAAGACACAGTGGGGAGGCTGAAGTGCTAGTTTGTGTATTTGTTTATCTGTTTGCTTTGTTGAGCAAGAAGAGGCCAAAGATACCTACTCAGTTACCAGGAGGCCCTCGACCATGATGCCCTCCAAGCTCTCTTTGAAACATTCTGGTGGCTGCTGATCCCCTGTAAGCACTTAGGACACTGAATTATGTTTTTTTCCAACTAACGAGGAGCAGCAGGTGCGGTGAGAGATGTAAAGCAAATGCAAGCATCAGCTGATCCCGTGTCCATCCCTCTGCCCACTGCCCAAGGCATCCTGCACATTTGTTTCACGTGGCTGAATCTCAATTTCCTGGTTTCTACAATGCAGGCAGCAGTGCCAGCTGCTCGCAGGAGTGAGAGGACAGCAAACAAGTATGAACCCAGCGAAGAGCTTCTGAGCCCCAACTCTGGAGAGCATCTAGGCTCAAGTGCTGTCTCTATGGCTCCTTTGCAAACAGCTGGGCCCTAAGCCCATACCTCTTCAGCATCCTTCTCTGTGGGGGAGAGCAGCACTCGTCCCTAGCAAACTACAAGCCCACGGGGAGTGGACGGATGCACAGATATGCACAGAGCAGCATCTGTGAGCTGATTAGTTATGTCTGCTCTCCCTACAGGAATGGCTTGTACCTGGATGGTTCACAAACCTTAAATTCAGGATGAGCCAGCCCGTGCTACCCAACATAAGGGTTTCTTCACATGCTTTTGTGTCTCCGGGGGCTGAAGGCTGGGAGTTCTGACACCTAACACCCAGAAGAGCCAGCAAAGAACAACTGAACAGAAGGTCCAATCAACTCCCGAGTGGCCCTTACATGGTGGCACTCCCTAACAGGTGACACTCAACTATTCTAAGAGCATTGAACTATAATAAAAAGTTTTGAAAAGACTATATAATACATTAGGACAAACAGTTTGAGCAGACTCTCTAAGCAGGCAAGCAAACTTCAAAGTATCCACAAGTTGGTTCACATGAAAGACTCCGGTCCCTTCCCTGTAAAATAGGAGCAATACCTCCGATGGGCTGATGAGAGTGAGGGGGGTTAGATGTCACCTCAAGCAACAGGCAGTCATTATTCAGAAATGGAGACTCCCCACCCCAAACAACATTACAAAAGTCCAGTCTTTGGGACAAAGTTCTATTTCCTATCAGGAAATGCAAGTGCTAATGGAAGAAATGTGAAAGAAAACTGGCATGTGCCACCCAAGAAGCCACAATCTCCTCCACGTGAGACCAGCTTCCCTGCAGGAAAGCTGCCACCTGAACTCCTTGACCATACCTTCTCTCTCCCCCAAATCTAGAACAATCTTTGAGTTCCCCTGCTCACCTCCTCCATCCACTTCCCAGCTCCTCCACCCGCTCCCTACCTTGCCACCTCTGCCCTGCAGCCCCCCAGTAAACTCACTGTTGAGCTGGGTTGGTGTAATTCCCCTACCTCACGTTGTCATGCCTCTGGATGTAAATCTTGTGAAATATCCTCTCAGGGGGCTTCAGGAAGTCCTCCTTCATCTCCATGGCGACATTCCGGGGCAAGAGGCTCATGAGCAACCGCTCCTGGATGAGAGACATACTTTGTCAGACAGTAAATGACTTCCTCATTTCTGCTGGCTTAGAAGAGGAGTGCAGGCCTATAGACCCTGCTCAGACAAGCCAACACATGCCCAGCCTGCAGACACTGCCCAGTCCCCAGAGCCCCATGAACCGACACTCAAACATGGAATAGTAATGAGCAAGCGATGGACTCTGGACACCTAGCCCAGCGTAGGTGAGCCTGACCTCCCACACTCAGGCGTGCTCTGCAGTCCCTGCATGATATTCTTTTGGTCCTACTGTGCACTGTGAGCGTAAGCCGAGCAAATTCCACGATCTCCAATTGCTGCCCCACTAGTTCCTCTCCCCTCCTTCTACTGTTCCAAATGCACCCAGAAATAGTCGTCAAGATTGGTTTCTAGTAAGTATGTCTTCCTGGGGCACACACAGACTCCTTGCTACACAAAGATAAAGCCTCAGGGAAAAGCTGACCCCTTCTCTTGTGTCTCCCTGACCTGGGCAGGGTAAGCAATTTTTTCCTCTCTCCCCAAGGAAAGAAAATAAGCCCATGTTTTTGTGTTTCGTTTTGTTTTGCCTCAAGAAGGGCTGAAGAACCCTAGAGGACCCATCCCTTCACACTCCCAGGCCTTTGCTTCCTTCCTGGATGGACAGCATGAGTTGAACTCTCTCTGATCTTTCAGATGTGACCTTCTCTGACCTCAGCCCTGGCTTGTTCTGACCTGCCGGGCCTGAGTTGCTGTGTCCCAGCTCTGAAGTTTAAGGGACCACAATTTCCCTGAGACCTCTCATGCCCTATCCGACGTTGCCTTGCAAAAGAGGACAAAAATGGTGTTTAAATCACAAGAAAGGGAAAGGATATCCTACTGACAAGGGTGAGTGAAGTTGAACAAGGCTCAGTCCTGCTCTGATATGCGGCAGGCACTTCCCCAGGCCCCTGACGCGTCCAGTGTCCCGGCCATCCTCCCTGTGGGGAACTTCAGTGGGCATGCTTTCCTTCCCTACCATTCTCTGAGTCTCTCTAGACTGTGGATCACTGTGACAGTGAGAGGCCAGTCTTCTTACTGCAGGTGGATGTGACCCTAGTGAGTTTCAAGGGAAGTCAGTGTCCACAGAGTCCCTAACAACTAAGAAGGCATCCACAGTCCCAGAGAACTTAGTGGCTCCACAAAGTAGTGTAGGGGCCTCACCCTTCTGCTCCACGAAATGGGCAGCAGTGAATGTGGGCAGCTCATCCTTGCGAAGGGAGAGCATGCTGGGAACACTGGGGAAACCCAGAGATTTAAACCCATGCTTCTAACACAAGCATGCTTAGACAGCAGAAAACCAGGCACAGTGCTGGGGGATGGTTAGAGCTGAATCTGTCCATTTGGGGGAAACCACCAAGGCTCCTCCCCAGAACCCTATGCATAAGCTAGGTGTAGTGTTGTGCTAAGGACCTACCACATCCGCCCCACACCATCTCCTCCTACAGAACCCCTGCATCTCCTTCCTGGATGAAGCCAGACATACAGGAAAGAGGCTGCAGAAGGCAGGACTACCTGTCTACAGATTTGGTCACACAGAAAGAGGACACAGTCCAGGCCACACTCTCAGGGACAGAAAGGCATCATGCACGGAGAATGAAAGGCAAATCATGATGAGAAGTCACCAGGACCCTTCCTACACCACAGGCTTCTAGAGACACAGCCCTAAATGAGGCCCTAAAAAGTGGCCCAACTGCCAGCCATCAGCTATTCTGAACGGAAAGGACACCCCACCCTGGGGGCAGTATCCGTTGATCTATTGGAAATCAACAAAGCACCAACCTGGGAGTGACCAGAGAACTTTCCAGCCATGAGATTCAAAGCACAGGCCGAGAAGGTGCACAAAGACAGCTGCATACTCAGAAGGCCACGGGGAAAGGCTACCAGAAAAGAAAGGGCAGACTGGGTGCTCTGCAGGCAGCCCCAGCAGCATGGGGGAAATGGAAGGGCCCTTGAGTTGATGAGGCAGAGACAGCACCGAGGCAGCACCAAGGCAGCCTGGGAGATCCACATAGAGTCCCTTAAGTCTTGAACCCACGCACACCTTCATCCCTCCTGACAGCCCCACAGTGCTCTCACCATTAGGCTACAGCATCACTACCTGCCGGTATCATCAGTACAAGCAAACAGATTGCAGGCCACAAGGCTGGAACAGTCAGAGGGTGGGGAGACTGTCCTCCAGGGAACTGGGATGTACTGGTGCCACTGGGGCCAACCCAGAGGGAAGACAGAAAAGCCACTAGAGCTGATACACAGCCTCTAGCTCCACCATGGAAAGCTGGACCAGTGCCCTGGGCACTACCAGAAGTAACTATGGCAGTCAGTGGTCGGTTGGCTGTCCCACTAACCTGCTCTACTGCTAGCATCCTCAACATGGGGATTCTTGGTTACCATTCTAGATGAGCGGCTAGATATGGACAAGAAGATAAAGTTCTGACTCCGAAGAAATCTCCAAGGATAAAATAATCCATTTACATTATAAAGATGGCCAATATCTGAAGTCAATTTCCAATCTCAAGCCCAACCCTAAAGCTTCAACACAACCAACATCAAAAGAGGTTATGACAGCAATAAAATCTAACAAAGGAAATAGGATCAAAAGTCAAAACAAAAACAAAAAAAAAAAAACAAAAAACAAAAACAAAACAAGCAAGAAAAAAAAGCAGACAGACAAAATCTAGTGCAAACGTGGATCTTACAAAGCATCATGGTGTCCCATGAAAACTACATAAAACGGTAATGCATATTTATGCCTTGACTGTGAGATACATTACATGTCTCAATAAAAATTAGAAACTTACTTTATTGTGTATGTGTGTGTGTGCATTTCATGTATACACATGTGCACCCTACTACCTGTGTGTGCATTATATATGGAGGCTAGAGACCAATGACCTGTTTTCTTTAAGTATTCTCTACTTCTCCCCACCAAGCACTGACCAGTCTCTACAGACTTACTGAACCCAGCATTCACCAACAGCAAGACTAACTGGCAAGAGAGCTCTAGAGATCTGCCTGTATACTCCCCAGTCCCCAGTCTCAGTGTTACAGAGGCACTGGACCACACCCACCTTTCTTACATGGGCTCTAGGGATCCAAGCACAGATCTTCATGCTCATAAAGCAGGCACGGTATTAACTGTGCCGTCTCTCCATCCCCAAATCGAATTCTTTTTTTTTAAAAAAAATTATTCATTTATTATATATAAGTACACTGTAGCTATCTTCAGACATACCAGAAGAGGGCATCAGATTTCATTACAGATGGTTGTAGGACATCATGTGGTTGCTGGGAATTGAACTCAGGACCTCTGGGAGTTCAGTCAGTGCTCTTAACTTCTGAGCCATCTCTCTAGCCCCCAAATCGGATTCTTTATGATTATGAGGGCATTGTTTCTGGGGAAATGGAGAAGAATTTCTCACTGTTTCTCTCAGGGAATACCAGTAAAAGCCATGGATATTCTACAACTAACATCATGAAACTGAACGCTGGAAGGAAGAAGGCAGAGATGGCAGACCAAGGCATGCCCTGGGAATGAGCTCTCTGAGATTTGTGTCCCAAACACAGAGCTGGGGAAGAAGGAACTGGGAACGCCACTGGGCACAAACCAAGACAAACACACAAACAGAGATAGACAAAAGCTGCCCTCACTAGACAGGTCTTAGAACATGACAGTTCTCAAGGGGAAACCTTTGGATGGTAAGTGTGCTACTCCAGGCCAAAGACTCTGAAGATGTTATGCCCTGATCAATCCATTCTGTCAAAAGTTAAGCACCAGTGCAGGACCTCCACCTGTCCCTTCATATGGGATGATATCAGAGAGGGCCTCTTTCCTCATCTGATAGTATCAAAACAACTCCTCTTCCCCAGCCAGTATGATGTCATAGAAAAGCAGCCCAACACAACCCCCCCCCTCTAAAAAATATAGAGTTTCATACAATATAATCTAGATGTCTAGGTTCCAGCAGGGCATTGTTTACAATAAAAAAACTAGGAAACATACACCCAATGTTCAGTGAACAAAAATAACCAGCACACGCTGACATCAAGAGGGCAGATGCAGAATCATTGACAAACACTTTAAAGCAGCCAAGGATGGCAAGGATGACTAAAGAGAAGCTGGAAGATGGCTCAGCTGGTGAAGGGTTTGTTGCTCAAGCATGAAGTTCAGAGTTCAGATCCCAGCACACATATAAAATACAGGCATGGTAACATGCATCTGTAAGCCCAGCATGTGAGGGGTAGGGTGGGAGAGGCAGAAAATAGATGCATCCCATAAGGATCCTCTGAACATCCAGAGCTCCAGGTTTAATGAGAAAGTCTGTCTCAAAAATAGGAGGAACCTGGTTTTAGACAAAGAAATACACATTAGAGGAAAGATAGCATCTTTAACAAACTGATTATCCAAGAGTAGAAGGAAACTAGATCCTTATCTCTGTCCCTATGCAATATTCAACTCCGAATGGATCAAGGACCACAGCATAAGACCTGATACCCTGAATATGACAGAGGAAAAAGCAGGGTGTACATGTCGGCTTATGTGCACAAGAAAGGACTTCCTAAACAGGGCTGTTACAGAACAGACATGAAGACCAACAACTGAAAAATGGACCTCATGAAACTAAAAGCTTCTGTAGAGCGAAATGACACCACCATTCAAGTAAAGCAGCAGCCACACAACAGGAAAAAGTTTTACCAGCTCAATGGCTTAACAAAAGGCTGGTACTTAGAATAGTCAAAGGAAAGAAAAAAACTGTATGACTAGAATAAGTAAAAATATAAAGCAAAAAATGAAACAGAGTTGTTGAAAGAAAAATGCAAATGGCTGAGAAATATTTTTAAGTGTTCAAAATCCTTAGACATCAGGGATATGCAAATCAAAATCACTTTGAGATATCATCTTACCTAAGTTAAAATGGGTTAGGTTAAAAAAAATCTATCAAATTCTGCCATGGATGAGGAAAGGGAAGAGCACAAACTAGTTAGTAGGGCAAAAGCTAATGCAGCCACCATGGAAACCAGTGTGGATGTTCATCAAGATGCTTAAAAAATGATCTACCATATGATCCAGCTATATCACTCCTGGGCACATTCTCAAAGATGCTAATATCCTACCACAGAGACACTTCCCTTCCCCATCCATGTTCATTGCTGCTGTCTTCACAACAGCCAGGAAATGGAAGCAACCCAGACTCCCATCATCCACTGCAGGGATAATGAAAACGTGGCACATATACAGAATGGGATGCTACTCAACTGTAAAGAAAAATAAAGTGATAAAATTCTCAGGCAAATCGATGGGCGCTGGCACTAATCTTTCTGAGTAAGTTCACAGAGACCTAGAGAGACAAATGCCATATGTTCCCCCTCATATGTAGATGTTAGCTTTAAATCTTTAGAAATGTGTCTTTAAATTTGAAGTAAAAAAAAAAGCGATAGATTTCAAGGGAGCAGAGATAGAACACAGGTGTCGAAGAGGAAGGAGAATAATGGTGCAAGAAGGGTTTTAAAAGGAGGATTAAGGGATGGTGGAGTAGAAAAGGGAGCAAGGGGAAGTATCACTAACACTAAAGCCCTTTGAGAAAGCCATATGGCTGTAGAAGTTTCTGAAAATATGTACACATATAAGAATAGATTGAATAGTTACCCAATAGAATACAGAGAGTACCTCTCCTAGATATCACAGGCTATCAAATAAAATGCCCAGTGACAGCTATACGTTATCTGTTTTTGAGTTTCTGGGTCCATGGGGTTCCATAGATACCCCCCAAACATATGCTAATACTTTTGTTCTTGGTGAACCTCTAGAACATCATGTAAATACCCTACCATTGAGGACAGCACACACTTGAGTCATAAGACATGGAGAAATCAAGCTAGTCTTAACCTGAAGGCTTTATCCTCCATGCTCCCAGGGGACAAAGACAATCCACAATTACCTAGCCTTGAACCCTGAAAGATACAATAATGACTGGTCTGGCAAGATATGCCCACTGGTACAATAGTGGCGCACATGCTAAGGGAGTAACCAGCTATTTTCTGTTTGGATTTAAGAAAAACCAATTTCACAAGACAAAACCCAAGGCTGGTACCATTAAGTAGGCCAAGGCCTTAGGAGAGAACTTACTGCTCTCTGCTAAATGAACATAAAATTAAACTGCCCCTAAATGCTTATCTTTATATGCATAGATTAGTGCATCTCTAAACCTTCATCAAAGAAGCCAATCTTTGAAACACATGGCAATTATTGCAGTGATCCATAAACTAAAGCCTGCAGGATTCTCAGCCCTAAATGAGACATCCCTTTCCTTTCAAGACTCAAAAGCATCAAAGGGAGGGAGAAAGACTGCAGGACCAGAGGGAGTGGATGACTGCAGAGAAATGGTGTTCTTGGACACGAGAAGGGATTACACATGTGAACTGACAGGTGTTATGACGACATACACATGGCCCACACACAATCAAGGCAACCAAAATCCTAGCTCTTATGAAGTCCCATCCTTAGCTGAGGAAGTACTGCCAACTGATGGCCGCTGGGGGAGTGAGAATCAATTGTGTTCAGTGACATGGAGTGGAGACTACCAATGCTCCAGTAGACAGCCTTACACCCACGCACATACCAGCTGCACTGGACTCCGCCCATTTAAAACAAAACCAAAATGATACAAAGAAAGCACCACACAGAGTCGGAGGGGATAATGGTGAAGGAATTGGAGATGAAGACATGAGCTTAACAATTCATGAAATTAAACATAAAATTAACATGAATTAAAAATGGAGAGCAATAGAAGAAAGGCACATTAATCTCTGGCTGCCACATGTATACATACAGGTGTGTGCAAGACACATATACACATGCCATAAGCACACCCAAAAAGAAAAATAGACGACAAGAATCTGAAGCAAGATGTCTGCAATTTCCAACAATAAATGAATTATTAGGTATCCTACTGTGTGAGGCATAATTCACTACTGCAATACCAACGTAATATATTCCACAACAACAGGATAAGAAATAAAATAACAGCCGCTAGTACTAATAAAGAAAACAAAATTCGGTCCTTATTTGATGTTTATAAAGGAGGAATAAGCATCCTCATCTTGATAAAGGACAGCCCCAGAAAGCCTACAGCTCACGCCATACTTGGTGGAACTTCAAAATCTTCCCCTGGAGCAAGGGATGGGTGGTGGCTCTCAGGACTCCAATTCAATATCACACCTAGACATTTAGCCACTGTGGTGAGGTAGGAAAGGGATACAGACTAAAAGGAAGAAGTGCTAAGGGTAGGGTGATCTCTATATAAAACACAAAGGATCTATTAAGACGAAACAACTCCACCTAGAATGAACAGTGACTCCAAAGAATCTCAACAGACAAGCCAACATTCAAGAACCCACAGCATTTCCACCCAGTAGCAATGAACACGTGTACACACTAATTGCCCCACTGCTTACCAGTGCTCGGAAGTGAAATGCCGTGGGGGTAAAAGCTGATTTTAAAAGTCTAAAGCCTGCATGCTGAAAATCGTGGCACTGAGCAAAGAAGGGATCAAAGAAAAGCTAAATAAATGGAGACACCATCTCCATTCTGCCATGGAAAGAAGACTCAACCCTGTACGCATACCGATTCTCTCTACATCATGGCACAAACAGGATTGATGTCCCAGCAAGGCTTTTACTAGGTATAGGCAAGAGCATTCCAAAAATGATATGGATTACAAAAGGAGTAGTAGCAGCTAAAGAGGACCAAGAGATGGAAGGAGTCAGCCTACTCAGTCTTTAGTAACAATACCCAAGATAATGTCAGGATGGATGCTGAGGATGATGTAACAAAGTTTAGAACCCAGAAGCAGACCTACACAAATATACCCGGATATTTTTTTTAACAAAAATCCAGTAAAGATGACGTTTTCAATGAACCACAAAGCAACTGAACAGCCATTCCATTACCAAGAAAGAAACCTTAGCCTCAACTTCACACCTTGTTTAAATATCACCTTGAAATACATTGTCACATATTTATCTATTAACTCAAAAATTGCAAATCTGTTAGAAACACACCTTGTTTAAATATCACCTTGAAACACATCATCATGAATTTATCTATTAACTCAAAAATTGCAAGTCCATTAGAAACAGAGACAGCCTTCAGGAATTAGGGCTACACTCAGCGTTCTTAGATTTGACTTAGAGCAATAGAAAAAAAAAAAAAAAAACAAAAAACTTTGATCTAGTTGACAACCTGGCTGGGCCATAAAACAAAAACAAATGATAAATTGAATCTCATCAAAATGTAAAATGCTCACTAGCAGAACAAAACAAAAATCTCTTAAGACACTGTGATGGCAAGCCACAGGCTGAGAGAAAATACTTGTAAGTCACACATCTAGCAAAGGGCAGCAGCTAGTGTCCTCGGCACATTCAGTGTCCTCAGAGCCCCATTTTTAAACCAGAGGTTTAAAAACTTTCCAGTTCTACAGTTCGAACGCCTGAGAAGATAGTTTTGCCTATCTCAATACTTTTGTAAACACCGTATGTCCCAGCACTATTTCTAGGCATTCAGACCAGGGAAATTAATATTTATGCTCATATGAGAACCTATACACATTCAAAACAGCTTTCTTCATAATCATCTTAAATTGGAATCTACCAGGATGTCCTTCACAGACAGAATGTTTAAACACACTGTAATAACGGCCACACTATGGAATACTACTTAGCTATAAAAAGAACAAAGCATCGATATGTTCAACAACCTGTATTACTCTCCAGAGAATTATGCTGAGTAGAAAAATGTTCATAAACAAAGATATTACAAATTTATAGATATTACAAATTTGTGGTTCGCAGCACCAGCTTAAGAACGGAGGTGGCTGTGGCTCCGGAGGGGCAATGAGAGGAATGCTTGGGCCTTGTGGCTGGATGCTGTCACTGTAATGCAGCCCCAGTTCAGATGGGACCATTGGGAAACTAGCAAAATCCCACATAAGATGTCCACCTTCTGTCTTGGCCACATGTACCCTCAAAAATAATGGAAATAAACAAGCAAACCGAAGCAAGGCTGGAGAGACGCCTTGGTGGTAAAAGCACTGGCTGTTCTTGTAGAAGAACCTAGTTCTCCCTCTAGCATCCACTAGTGGCTCACAACCATCTGTAACTTTGGTTCCAGGGGATTCAATGTGCTCTTCTAACTTCCGCAAGCGCCCGGCACACAGGCGGTGCACATACACAAATGCAGGCAGAACACTCGTAACAATAAAATAAGATAATGTAGAGGGATTGGTGCCTTTATATATTCCCGGGGGTAGTAGGACATTTGTTGGGCCATCTGCAAAATAGTTTGTCTGTCCCTCAGAATGTTATTTACCCCATGGCCAGAAATTCCTCGCCTAGAATCCCCCTACAGTTTTCCCAGGAGAAATCAAAAGGGGTGTCCACACAAAGTTCTAAACAATTTTCATAGCACGATTACTCATAATACAACCAAAGCATGGAAACAGCCCAACTGTCTGTCAAATATGAGTGGATAGACAAAACAGCCCCACACAGTGCCATGAACCTGCAATCCAAGCCTTCAAGGGGTTGAGGCAGGAGGATCAGTACTTCAAGGCCAGCCTCAGCTACATAGAGAGTTCAAGGCCAGCTGAAGCTGTGTGAGACCCCCATCTCGGTTTTTTAATTGAATTAAATAAAATTAAAATGTGGTCCATCCTCTCATTCCTCCCCACTAAGATGTGGGTCTTCCATACAATGGAATAGAAGCTGGCCCATGAAAAAGCGTGAATTACTAGTGAGACATCCCCCACTGGAGGTCCCTTGAAAACCTCCTACTTGGAGAAGTCATTCACTGTGGATCATATACTATATGGTTCCATTTGTATGACATACCCAGGAGAGTTAAATCCATAAAGGCAGAAAGTAGATTCCTATGTATCTACCTCTGGTAGAAGAACGGGCAGGTATAACAGGCAGGACTGCAAACGGACAGAAAGTTGCTTTGAGAAAAAAGGAAAAACTCCCAAAATTAAATCGTATAATCATCCTATACTAATAAGGATAATTTCATTCATATTTAATGTATGTGTCAAATAAGGTTAATAATATATCAGGTTAAGATTATATGTAAGCATACATTAAAAAATTAACATGTAGCACTAAGACAAAATTCTATATCACAAAAAGTTGTGTAAATTCCAAAGAAAGCATTTAATTGTTTTTAAGCTTTCAGTTAATCTTGATACTTTGACAAATAACACCTGTAATGGTTTGAGAGGTGCCCTGGGAATAGAGCAGCCTATTGAAAACTCCACCCAAGGCCCGGGGTGGTAGCTCAGCTGGACAATTGCTTGCCTAGTAGCCACAAAAAGCCCCTGGGTTCCATCCCCAGAACTACATGATACTGAATGTGTGATGCAGGCCTGAAATCAGGGCTCTAAAAAGGTGGAGGCAGGAAAGTCACAAGTTCAAGGCTATCCTCAAGCAAACAGCAAGTTTAAGGTTGGCCTGGTACACTTGAGTCCCTGTATTGATGAAAATAAATTAATTAAATTAAACTAAAATCCAGCCTATATTATTTAAAAGAACGTATCCCTTTTCTTGGTAACATTTCCTCACACGCCAAGGACTCAAATGTTCCATTTACCTTGTTAGGATAACAAATTAAGTGTGCTTTAAATAGCTACATGTTTCTGGAGGGTTCTGATTTAGTAGTGGCATCTGAGGAACAACTAGGGCCCTTTGGGACCAGCCACTACATCTCAGAAGAGAAGCTGGGCTCAAGAGTGTCTTCCTGAGTGGGTTGTGGGGCAGCAGTAATGAAGACCCAGGAGATGATGCGACCTTCAGATGCCACTTGTCCTGTGTTCTCCAGCTGTGTCAGGTAGAAACTCCAGAGTTGTGCTCCATGGGAAGTCTGTAAGCTCAAAAGCTGGATAGAGGGTGATTCTAGAGGCATGAGCCAGATGCAAAGGAGTAAGAGGCGTAGGCTCTTCACCCAAGGATGCAGCTTCTCTGTCAGCACAGGTAGGGAGCACAGGGCCTGTCTTCCCTTCCCATGGCCTCATGTGCTTGGGCACTTGGCTTCTGTCCACTCCAATTCAGGGAGACCCTTGAGCTGGCTGGCCATCAGCCATGACATTGTCCAGCCATGTGCTCAAGGCCTGCCCACAGCCCACACATGTCCTACACTTGGGATTGACTTTGTTCCTCCCGGCAGAGCGTGAGCTCCACAAGTGGTCATTTGTGGGAGCCCCTTCATATCTGTAGCACCCACCTAGTGCCTTCCCTCCTGCCTCTGGACTGCTGAGATCCTTCAGTGGCCCTGTTCCACTGGCCCCAATAGTTGAGGCCAAGCCCGTGCCTTCTCTTCATATTAACTTCAAGTTAGACTCTCACATCTGCAAGTCAAGATCTGTGTCCCACTGTCCTCACCCTGATGCTCTCAGGTTCGATTGCTAAGGTCACAGCCTACACATGGCATGGGAAAGCAGGAAGCACAGGGGAGATAGAGAAGACCAAATGAAAAACCTTCCCCATCATCACATTTCTTAGCGGGGACCAGAGAAGCCGCCACTGCCAGTCACTATGCACTATTAAACACCAGTTATCATAGTGAAACCAGGAGTAGCCATAGGAATGCTGAGAAAGACTAGTTCCCCTAATAGGAATGGCTCACCCCTAAAATGACTGTTGAGAGCATGCAACACCTGGCTAAGATAAGGACTCATTACATTTATCCTGAAGGGAAACTCACCCACGCCAGAGCTGGTGCATCCCAAACCAGATACAGCTAATGGGCTGCACATAGCCACTAACAAGCCAGAGTGTGTGGAAAGTCTAGGGCTCTGCTCTTAGGCTCCTGGGCAGCCCTGGTCAGAACCAGAGCGATGGGTCAGAACCAGCAGGAAGAGTCCAGTGTTCGACCCAGGCTACTCCACCAGCTCCTTAGAAGCCTAGGCTTGCTTCTTCTGCTTGTGACTGGCCTTCTGGAGGTACACAGCCACCTAGGTTCACAGACACCCTTTCCTCTTTCTTGGATTATTCACTTGACTTGTTCTTGGTGCATGGTATAGACGGAACTGTGTCTCCCACAAGATCCACAGGTAAACTCCCAATCCCT
This sequence comes from Micromys minutus, assembly GCF_963924665.1. Lineage (NCBI taxonomy): Eukaryota > Metazoa > Chordata > Mammalia > Rodentia > Muridae > Micromys > Micromys minutus. The sequence continues at coordinate 31,670,131 of NC_137969.1, read as the reverse complement.
AATGAGACTGTACTCCAAGATAAGGCTGTACAAACCTGAGAGGCTCTACCTTCTATATAGGACAGGGAATCTGTACCCATGAAATCTAGATATTACGGCAGCCTAAAGAAGACCTGGATTAAACACCAGTTATCATGCCGACATGAATAGGGGCACGTC